>NC_057380.1:699943-1049914 GCF_016906535.1 Rhizoctonia solani
CCTGGAGGCTAAGAACGAAGACGGTACTGGGATGACTGTAGATGAGCTACGCTCCGAGACGAGCGTGATGCTCCTTGCTGGAAGCGATACCTCGAGCAAGTACGCATGTCTTCTTACTCTCAGCCGTGTCGCCGCTAACATATCTTCGTGCTCCAAGTACTCTCAGCTCGCTGTTCTACCACCTCGCCATAAACCCCGACATGCAGCGCAAGTTGCAGAACGAGCTAGACGAGCATCTGCCACCAGTCCAGTCCGAAGACAGTGACGACAAGAGTGGTATCGTTGTTCCCCCTAGCGACATAGTGCCCGACTACAACGACATCAAAAACCTACCCTATCTCAACGCATGCATCAAAGAAGTCCTTCGCGTACACTCGACCATCGGCACCGGTCTTCCTCGCATTGTTCCTGAAGGAAAGACGCTGACAGTCGCGGGTCAGACGTTCAAGGCGGGAAGCGTGATTAGCGTGCCTTCGTACGTGACCAACAGGTCGGATGTGTGGGGACCGGATGCGTCTGAGTTTCGACCTGAGCGGTGGCTGGATGAGAATGTGACGTCGGTAAACAAGTACTTTGTGCCGTTCTCGACTGGGCCTCGGTGAGTGACAGTGGATGGCAGATAGTGGCTAGAGATGTTAACTTGAGCCTGAACAGGTCTTGTGTTGGACGGAACTTGGCATATATGAATCTGGCACTGATTACGGCAGGGCTGCTACGGCGCTACTCGATAGAAGCACTTCCCACGACCAAGGTAGCATATGGGCTTTTTGTATTGAAGCTAAAGCAAACGTGGTTTATGAACAGTTAACGGTGCATGGAACATTCGTGAGAGAGGCGGCGCATTGCGAAGTCGCAATCAAACGCCGCGACTAAGCAAGATTGGCTGGTGCTGGCGTGATATAATGATGGTGGATCTGCGACATAGAGCTATAGGTTTTCTTGTATGATATTCTTCCCAATAATGCACGTGGAGTTTCAGCCCTGCGAAGGAGTTCGTGCGTTACCAGGGCTCTCGCTACATAATCGTTTCTCAGGGACCCAAGGTAACGAAACGACCGATGCACATCAGGCAAATTAGCAACGTTGACAGGCTGAAGTCATCCCCAGCCTTGAACCGTCACATTTTAATTATGGTATGCAAATGATGAATGGGCAACAAATACCCAGAAAGCCTCATACCGGGATACTTCAAACACTTATTTATATTTCACAGCGCTTGTGTTAAGCATGAATCTTCATTGGGTCGGTCGAATTTCTCACAAGACACAGGTGATATGGTCACTCTCCCAAGCCAAGACCACAATGGCACCCGATCCCTATTGCATTTGTGGGGAGTCTGTTTCACCCGTCGATCACTCTCTCAAAGCCGTTGTTGATGGCGACTGGTCTGTCCGTATGATGTGTATTTTCATGTCAAACGTCAAGATTTATGGCGGTCGCACCTCAGCAGATGTATCAGCCGGCGGAACGAGTGGTTGTTCCCTATACATTTGTAGGTTTTCTCTTACTCAACATCTCTTTAGTACTGAGTCGATTAATATGGAGGGCGAACCTTAGACTCTGCGACCAATCCTGTCGTTTCGTAAAGTGTCGCCGAATCCACCATATGCACCATCGATATTATCGACTGAATTGGAAATTCCCGACACTCTTCCCAGTACCACGACATACCACAACATTCAGGCCTCCCACGTCACCTAATATTGACAAAATCCTCGCTCAAGTGCAGCTTATTATAGCTCGTGCCGACCTCTATTACGCTAAATCTGGCTTTATTCCAGGAGAACAGAAGCTGCTCGGCGCTGACCGATGGCGACCTTCGTGAGATTCACGTCAACGCGGGATGCTCGCATCCGAACCCATAGTCGGAAAATGCACTGGGCATTTCGCTCATCATACAATCGTAGGAAAAATATGGGGAACCAGAAGGTATTTATACGACAATGTATCTCTCGTCAACATCATCTCCTCTGCATCTCCTCTGCTCTTGGCTTTCAACAAGTATCTCAATAAATCCCAATCATCAAACATGGTCGTCCAGCCAATCGAAACTTCCAGCCGCGAGTACACCATCCCGGCCCACCTCCGCCACTCTGCCGATGAGCCGCTCTACAAAGGCCAGCACTCGCCTCCGCCAAATGCTTGCTCGTCCTGGCATTGTAGTCGCCCCTGGCGTTTGCGACGGCATCAGCGCTCGCTGTGCTCTTGAGGCTGGGTTTGACTGTCTCTACCAGAGGTGTGTTCATAATACCTACACTGTGCTTACTTTATTAACACCGAAATTTTAGTGGCGCTGCCACCACGGCTGCTAAGCTTGGCATGCCTGATCTTGCGATTGCCACCCTCCCCGACTTTGTGCAAAATGCCACTATGATTACCGGCTTGAGCTATTCCACCCCACTCATTGCTGATGCGGACACCGGGTTTGGTGGGCCGGCAATGGTAGCTCGTACCGTGCAGATGTATGATCGAGCTGGCGTCGCTGCCCTCCATATTGAGGATCAGGTGGGCACAAATACTTCAAATTTCTTAATCCAGCGAAGAAACTCACATGAAAATTCGATTCTTTTCAGGTTCAAACCAAGCGTTGTGGACACTTGTTGGGCAAGCAGGTCGTTTCTACTGAGGAGTTTGTTACTCGCATTCGTGCCGCTGTTCAGGCTCGCGATGCCATTCCTGGAAGCGACATTGTGGTTATCGCTCGCACGGACTCGGCCCAAGTGCTTGGTATGGACGAGGCCATTCGTCGTCTCCAAGCTGCTGCTTCGGTTGGTGCAGACGTCGCATTTATCGAGGGTGTGAAGACCAAGGAACTCCTTGAGAAAACTGTCAAGGCACTCCATCCTACTCCCGTAAGCACAGTTGCCATAGATTAATCGTACAGATGCCTAACAATCAACAGGTTCTCGTCAACGTAATTTCGGGAGGTCTCACTCCTTCCTTCACAACCAAAGAAGCTGAAGAAATGGGAGCCAAGATTATTATCTTTTCGCTAGTTTCGTGCGTTGCGGCTGCCCATGGAATCCGCGAAGCAATGGCTCTCCTCAAGAAGACCGGCACGGACCATACCTCTGCACGTGGGATGGACCCCCGCAAATTCTTTGAGGTTGTGGGCCTGGACGAAGTGATTGAGGTTGACAGGCGCGCGGGAGGTACAGCGCTTAGCTCCATCTAAAGCGTTCGGTTCACACCATGTATCCTGGGCTTTGTGTCTTTTATGGTGGTGCTGCACTTGTCGCTGTGGTTCTTGGTAATTGAGATCCTGTGTATTCGACCCTGAAATAGATATAGTCGTTTTGCTCCCGATATTCAATTGGATTCCCGACGTGTACTTCAGCTGGGTTGAATAACTTGATCCGTTCGGCGTAAGTTGTTCACAGTCTAAACCTAAACAACAGAATAGAACAACCTTATGTGTCTTATCTGAAGGAATTTCGTTCAGCCTTGGTGGGCTATTCCAATCAAGATTGGGGGTTCCTCAAGACGCAAAACTTACTTAGCCTTTGGGTGATATCCAGTAAAGCTGCTGTACTTATTACTATATGCTCTGTCCCGATCATGGCAATCCAATACGGCCGACTGAAAACAATCACGTGACCATCGTATCTACTTCAATAAGAGTTGCTGTAACCAGCCATCAACTACCACAGTTCAGCTGAGTATCGGATCAGTTCACTCCTTGCTTTAAATTACCACAATACAAATGGTCAGGTTAGTAAGAACTTACGATAGATCCATCCGCACCGGAACTCCTTTCTTTGTGTCTATTAACTTGATCCTTCGATACTTCCAACTTCTGGCGCAAGACTTCTGATCTCTCGTCATACTCGACAGCGCATGGTCTCGTGTGCCGTAGAGCCATAAGGAAATACATGGGAACCGTGGCAAGCTGCTTCCATCCGGATCTGTCCATGCACACCTACTTGCGGCTGTCATAAAATCACAAGGAGTATCATTCCGCCGAACAGAATCAGCGTTGGTGTTCACCCTACTTCGAGAGTGCGGAAAGAACGCGAATACTTACCTTATCCATACAAGTATGCTTCAGAAGTCCGGTAAGTCACTATGCACGTGTTCATCGGAGGCCCCCTTGATGCATTTTTACTGGTGACAGTATCTTACCCTCAACTCTGCCAACATGGGTAACATCCTGACCATATGCCCCCGGAATCCATATATTCTGGAAAGGGTTCAAGTCTTCTCGCCAAGCGTCTCGCTTCGACGACAACTTATAAACCTGGCGCTGGCCGAGTTTCTCCCAGATCTCGTGGTACTTGGACGACGATCAAGATGCGTTTCGCGCTGGCAGCGGGTATTGGTGCGACTTTGTTGAGGACTGCGACCGCAGCGCTCGAGGCATGCCCGAATCTCTCATCTGCGGAGTATGATTATATTGTTGTCGGAGCTGGTGCAGGTGGAGGTGAGTGTGTCGCCTGGGGAATAGGATTTCATTTGACAGACTGCTCTCTCACAAGGTCCCTTGGCTGCACGATTGGCGATAAGCGGTTATAAAGGTATGACCTCTTACATAGCTACCTAAACACATTCACGAACAATCGGACAGTGCTGCTCATGGATGCCGGTCACGATGTTTTCAATGTCAATACCACCATCCCTGTGTATCTTGCACGCTCAAATGAGGACCCTCAAATGGCACTTGACTATGAGGTTCAACACTACCCACCGGGCCAGGTATGCCTGCTTATACTTTCAAACATTGTTTGAATCTAACTATATGCCCATGTGTATCCAGCCTCAAGTCCAGAAATGGTACCCACGAGCGGCAGCCATTGGGGGCTCAACGGTTCACAACGCCCTTATTCACCTGCGCAATCACAATTACGACTTGGATACCTTGGCCACCCGATTCAAGGATTCAAGTTGGTCGGTAAGTCAATCACGCATGAGCAAGGCGAATAAAGGTATTTAACTCTATTCATCTTTAGGCTAGCAATATGAGGAAATATTTGTCCGAGAAAATCGAGAAGAACCAATATATTCCTTCGTTGATCGGCAAGGCTCTTTCGTATGGATACGATGGGTGGCTGTGGACAGATTTCCCCCCTCTCAGCCTCCTGCTTTCACCTTCGTGAGTATTACTTAAATTTGATGGTCTTTTAGACTGAGTAAACCACCAGGAACCTTGACCCACAGCTTCTTGATATTGTTACGAACATTATTACTGCTGTGCTTCCTGTAGGATTTACAGACTACAACAACAACCTGAACGATGGGAAAGAGGGGGGAGCTGCAGTAATTAGCACAAGGGATGGCAACCACAACCGTTCTTCGGTTCGCGATCACCTCGTCAACACTCGCACAAAGCTCCCTCAAAAGCTTTCGTTTGCAACGGACACTTTGGCGACCAAAATCCTAACATGTGCTGATTCGACCGGGAAAGCTCGTGCATATGGTGTACAGGCTGCGGCTGGCCAATACCTACTTCCTGTTTCGAGGCAATTCAAGGGCAAGCAAACTTTGGCAACGAAGCAATATACAGCCAAGTACGAAGTTGTCGTTAGCGCTGGGGCTTTCCAGACTCCACAGCTCTTGCTGGTAATTTTCGTTGTTTATGATACCGAGATTGAATACTAACTGAATTTACAACGCTAGCTCTCAGGGATTGGTGACTCGGCTCAGCTGGCCAAGTTTAACATTCCAACGGTATCAAACCTTCCCGGCGTCGGGGAAAACTTACAAGATCGGATCGAAATGACAATCGTCTGGAAGCTCAAGCAAAATCATACCATCCTCAACGGATGCTTGTTTGGCGACACTTTTGCGGATCCTTGTCTGAAGACATGGGCCGAACAAGGTCATAATAACGTGTACAGCTCTGGTATGTGCCCACGCAATGGAATGTATAATTTACCATTTCTGAAATTACGGCATAGGCCCTGGTTTCTGGGCGCACGCATACAAATCGTCGTCTGACCTCCCTTACCTCGATGTTTGGTCCATGTGGGGGCCTGGGGCATTCAAAGGCTACTATAAAGGCTACCCTCTTGAACTCGCGCAGAACATCGGCAACACCTGGAACAACGTCATTCTCAAGGCTCATACTTCATCCAAGGGCTGGGTCCGTCTCACCAGCTCTAACCCGCAAGATCTACTCGACATTAACAAGAACCAATTCCAAACTGCAGCAGACTTGAAGGATTTGGAGATCCTCAAAGATGCGGTAAAGAAAAGTCGAGAACTTTGGGCGAGCCGCGGAGGGTTGAGCGGGCATACCGTCGAAGAAGTATGGCCTGGCTCTGCTGTCAAGACCGATGATCAAATTAGAGAGTTCTTGAGGGAGAATACGTGGGGTCATCACGTGTGTTGTACGGCCAAAATGGGAACAGACGATGGTAAGAAATTTATCTATTTTCCGGTGGAGCAACTCCTTACTTAAGAATTGCTCCAGACGCGAGGGCCGTTCTGAATAAGGATTTCCAGGTAAAACATTTTCATAAAACACAATTGTGGGATATCTAATGATGGATGATTTAGGTCCGCGGTGTAGGTAACTTACGCGTGGTTGATGCAAGCTCTTTCCCAGACATTCCAGGTTTGGCAAACACTTTATAGAAAGTATAATTACTCATTATAGGATGAAATTTAGGAATGTTTGTCACGACACCTATTTACCAGATCTCTGAGAAAGCAGCTGATGTTATGCTTGCTTTCGCCAAGTCCAACAAATGGACCCCGACTGCTTAAATTTCCTAGGTTTACCCTACCCCTGCGCTTGCTTAAATACAGCATAAATGGGTATCACATCTGTTTCTGTAACTGTATGCACTGTCTTTTGAATTGAATTGTATTTCTAAAAGTGTCAGACTTGTCGCTTGAGCTTTCACAAAGCTAGAAATCGATTACGCAATCAGTCTTACAGGACATGCGAAATGGGTAAATCAAATTTACCCGTAAAGTTTGCAATTCTCTTGGCTGGTTTTTCAATACCAAATCGTGCCCCACCACAGTAAATCCTACGCTTCTACCAGTGGTGCCACCTCCATGAAGCTCCCTACCCGGGAGAAATATTGCTGAACAATTTAATTTGCAATCGAATCCATAATATTAACCCCAGGAATCCTGATGCACCCTACGAAACCCGCAGGAGCTCACTGCACTACCGTTTAAAGAATTTTAAATGATCTCGTCATGATTATCTTGTTATAGTAAAATTTCCAAAGCTACCATGTGGCGAGCTCCACTGAGCCTCGCGGAGTGGTCAAACCCCAAAGCCTGGATTCGCTGGATACATTGTTACTTTACTTATCGCTACAGTCGCTCTGTCGCACCAATAGGATACTGTAACTTACAGTAGCTTAGCAGTGTATATGGTGCCAGTGGAAAGCCATCCATTTTTTAAGGTGAGTAGTTCGGGAGCTACACGACTATATGGATGTATCTTGGCACATACTACGTTTGCGTAGAGAACTAAGGAAAGAGATGAACACGTGTACGTCCGTATACAATACATCACGATCATATGAGGCAACAAGCATGTAACGTGAATGCGAGACATTGAAAATCTAATACCATTCCCTTTCTGAGTGTATTTAGAACAATGAGCCTTATCTTGGCCTTGTGATAGTATCACTACCTGGGACTCGGCAGGCTCGGCAGACCTGGTGTGTTAATATTTAAAGCGATTCTGCTGCTTCCTGGTGCTTGAGGTCTTTGACATGCATGCTGCCCAAGTTTGCTGAAGAACAGCAAACCGTGGAATCACAGATCACAGTATACTATAATTCAGAACTCGATTTGCTTCATAAAGTAATTTTGAGAATTGCTTGACATTCCATCAGTGCTTGTGTTATTTCAGGCTCCAAGAATACCGTTATTCTGTAGTTCTAGAGATGCACGGACCAGGTAGCCATTCACACATATACTAGAAACCCCTATCTGGTTGGTGGCTTGACTGACCCTGCCATAATAGAGCATAGGATCAACGGTATGGCTTATAAAAGCTTGACTTACGATTGTGTCTATGTTTCGCTGTCTCTGCTGCTCCTTGCGCTGATCCGCCGATGGTGGGGTGCTACACAAGCCAGTGGACGGCGCCCTCCTTCCCCAAGGTCTTTCCCAATAGTGGGGAACCTGTTTGCGATACCCCCGGACTGGAATACATAGCTTATACGAAGCTTGGAAAGCAGCTAAACAGTTGAGCGTGTATATCACCCAATACCGACTCAAAGAACGCTAACCACGAGCAGGTGACATCATCTCTCTGAAGCTGTTTGGCTACGATTTCATCGTGCTAAACTCGTTGCGTGCGGCAGCAGATATGCTTGACAAACGATCTAGCGTATACTCTGATCGACTGAATACGCCAATGGTGCAGGATCCCACCTTGTATGTCAAAATGAAGCATTTGAAATGCTGCATCAGGAGCTGAACAAGTCAAATTTGACTGCAGATTTGACTGGAGTAGTAACACTGTACTTCAAAGATACAGCGACGTTTGGAGAAGCAGCCGCCGAATGCTGAACAACTGGCTCAATGCACGCGCAGTAACCCAGTTTCATCCTGTACAAGAAAAACAGGTTCAACCACTCCTACGCCGATTAGTTTGTCTTATAGACGACCCGCACCCATTTGAGAAGGTCAAGCGTAGTATTTTTATGTAAGTCTCATTTAAATAAAATTATCTTATCTTGCTATTAATAGACGTTATGTATAGCAACACAGCGTCATCAATGCTTAAGCTAGCATACGGATACACTCTACAAGCAGATGATCCAGTGTTTCAAGATATTCACCTTACTACTAAAAACTCTGAAGTGGCGGGAATGTTTACAAGTGAGCACCTCGGTTGCAGACTCGGAAATACACCAATACAAAGAACTTGCAGACTTCCTTGTCAATGTGTTCCCTCTTTTGTCTTATGTTCCGCACTGGTTTCCTGGCGCGGGTTGGAAACGCACCGCGTACGGATGGAGGCAATTAAAGGAGCAGGCTCTATCCGTACCGTACGAATGGACAAAGGCTCAAATTGTACGTATGGAAACTAGCATAGTGCGCTACAAATCGCCTGTGTATTGATTTCATCATCATTATGTGCAGGCTTCTGGGACTGCAGAGCCCTCCATTCTGGGTGCACTTTTACAAAGCCCGAACTTGACCTCTCATTTAAAGAAGAAGAGAAAGAGAGAAGTATGAAAGAGGTTGCTTTTATCATTGTCGGCGGTATGTTCGTTGTCATAAATCAATTGTAAATGAGATACAGAAAATGGTCTGTGATTTAGCTGGGACCGATACGGTGAGCATTTTACGTATCATTGAAGACAACAGCTCATTGGCATGAAATCTGCTTAGACTTCGACAGCGCTTGTCGCTTTTGTTGCAGCAATGGTCCTGAACCCGGATGTACAGGCAAAAGCCCAAAAGGAACTAGACAGTGTTCTCGGGCCTACTTCGCTTCCCACAATGTCTGATCGCGAGCGACTTCCTTATATGCGAAAGCTTATTCAAGAGGTACTGAGGTGGCAACCAACGGTCCCAACAGGTATGTACATCCGTTACATCCAAACGCCATAAAACTAGTTTTCATAAGAATGGGTGCATATGCCAGCCGTCCCTCATGCGTGCTGGCGAGATGATACTACGAAGGATATGACATCAAAAAAGGGACAGTCGTGTAAGCTTGAACATGAAACACAGTGGACTGAGCGGGACTTACTAGCAATGAACCATATAGTATTGGGAATGTTTGGTTGGTGCTCCTGCTGCTCTCAGCATCTCTCGCTCACGGATACTTCAGGGCAATCACGCGGGACGAAAACATATACAAAGATCCTGAAGCTTTTAATCCAGACAGGTTTCAGGATCTAGACGTGCCACATGCACCAGTATTCGGATGGGGAAGACGGTGTGTCTTTCTACTTTCTGCCATAGAGAAGCACAAGCATATACCACTTGCTATTTACAGTAAATGCCCTGGGATCTATTTCGCAGAGGCATCGTTATTCATTACGATAGCATCACTCCTCGCTACATTTACGTTCTCAAGGAAGAGAGAACCGGATGGACAAGAGATTGTTCCCAAGATCGAAAACATGTCGAACGCACTCGTAATGTAAGTAGGCCTAATATTTGGTTAAGTTATGTTGATCGTCCTGAGAATGTGTTCCAGGGAGCTGAAGCCTTTTGAGTTTGAATTGAAGCTTCGATCACCCAGTCATCGACAACTAATATCGGAGTAAAGTACCCGTGGTTCAAATATGAGTGTAACCCCGACATAAATCAATATCAATGAGTTGCTCTGTCCAAGTTTAGCATACAATGTCACGATTCCGGAAGCGTCAATTTGTATTCAAGGGGACATAAATAATAACGCAAACATAGTGGCTGGGCGCGCTCTATGGGAATCATAGCGCTCTGTTTTGTAAATTGGATAGCTAGGCTAAGCCAGGCCTGGCAACATGTCCTCATCGCTTATATACACAAAGGGAGCAGTAGGCCCGTATTGCACTGATTACCAAATTGATATCACAAGAGGGTTGTTTCATTCAATAATTGAGGCTCAGGCTGCGAGATAGGTGGTTGTACGCCGATGGTGGATATGAGTATGGTATTGTTTGAGAAAATCCTTCCCAAGGCGCGCGTATAATTTGTACGAGTAGACTGATTTATACAATTCGGACAGATCCATGGATTAATGAGGACTGCACAACATAACGGCCTCTCCCATATTCATACATTAATTAGCTCCTAGAGTAGGGGCCATGTGATAACTCAATAAACGAATCGCTGATATTGAGTGTTTGTTCCACAGGTATACAATTCATCACGCCGAGATGGCGTTTCATCAAGTCGGCACGCGCGCGTTGATGACGTAACTAGATCTGGAGGTGAACATTAGCCCAACTTTCCTGAGATCGTTCCGAGCAAACTTATCGCTATATTATGTTTCGTGCCACCCTTGTAGCGCGCCGGCGCCCGTGCCTTCCAGGGGTATCGGTGCCCAAGCCGTCAACTATCATTGCGCAAGCTCTTTTTTATTGGTTGTTCACATTCACATCCCGCAATCCGGCTTCCGCAACCTGCGACAGACCAATGAAACTCAGTGGGATTGCCCGGGTTAGAGGATATGTCATGTCATAACTCATGTTCATATAGTCCACTGGCCACCGCAGCTACGCTGTGTATAATGCCCATGCGAGCCTCGAGAACACCATCAACCTCCTACTACCTCTCTCATACCACCCAATCTTTCACTGCACACCATGTCAGCTCAATCAGTCCAGCCTACCACCGCGCCGCGGCCTTCGGAGCTGTCACGGTACGTCTCTACCTGGCATACAAAACTTAGTATTCATTTAGCTATCTGTAAACTGAAACAGCTGGCCTACTACTTGCTCCCATACTTGCATGACCCGCACGAATATTGCCGTCGGTTCTCTGGACCACTACTGGCTAGCTTAAGCGGGTGGTGGATGTCGTATACATGCTTGACCGAGGACCAAAACGAACACATAAGGCAATTGCACCAGAGGTATGGTGCATCCCCTGATCAATATTCTAACTCACGTATATACAGTATCGGACAAAACCTCTCACGAGATTTCTACAATTTGCTAGTAGTGCCCACATCTCAGTCGTCCCTGTAGCTAGCAATATGTATATACTACCAAATGAGAGCCAGAGGTCGGAGCTGTTCATCGAATGCTCAAATGTGTAAATTGAACGGGTTGTCGAGGATATATGGGGGAAACAATGTCATGGTAGGGCGTGAGAGGTTTTGTCCCCAGCAGTTCTTAATCCAAAAACTTTACTAGTACTTCTCCCCTATGAGCAGCTGAAACAATGTAGCTATATACTTACTTAAGAATGTATTTATACTATTTACAGAGTATCACTTGAGAGCTGCTCTGCCCATGGCAGGATAGGAAGGGTTGTATTTGGGGACTGATTATAAGAGTATGCTCTGATACATGACTGAGCACACTTTGATTGCTACTTAAGCTACTCTGTGTAGCTAGGTAAAGCCTAGTATAACTGTATAATATAGCTCTTAGGACACAGGCCCCAGTATAGAGTGCTAAAAGCAAGTGAAGGTGCATACACCCAAGGATTGATGCATACATTCAGGTGCTACTACCCACAGGAAAAGGATAAGCAGTTTAAAGATTCATATATCAAAGCTACCTAGTATGTAGGAGATAGGTAAGCTGCTATTAAGGTAGTGAGTAGCCTCAAAAAGGTTTTAGGGTCAAAATATCCCTATTCCATACCAAAACTACTTAAAATGCACTTGCAAAAGGATTGGGGCTACACACTACCTTGATAGCAGCTTACCTATCTCCCACATACTAGGTAGCTTTGATATATGAATCTTTAAACTGCTTATCCTTTTCCTGTGGGTAGTAGCACCTGAATGTATGCATCAATCCTTGGGTGTATGCACCTTCACTTGCTTTTAGCACTCTATACTGGGGCTCCTGTGTCCTAAGAGCTATATTATACAGTTATATTAGGCCCAGAAGGACTCCTCTCCTATCGTCGGCTCGAGCGACGAGACCGGACAGAAAGATGAGAGAGCGGTCCAAATCCCGGTCATCGCCGCCATGGCCAGCTTTAACACACTGATAGTTGCGGTGCAAATGTTCCCTTTCTGGGCGCGTAACATCGTCAAGCTTCTTCCGTGGTACTTTTCTGGATTTATGAAGCAGACTCGCTTCTTTGGCTTGGTAACCGCCCTGATAGAGGCTCGACTGAAGCGTGGATCGAACGAAGAGGACGGACCCGACTTTATAGACAAGTTCCTGGAGGCTAAGAACGAAGACGGTACTGGGATGACTGCAGATGAGCTACGCTCCAAGACAAGCGTGATGCTTCTTGCTGGAAGTGACACCTCAAGCAAGTACGCATGCCTTCCTATTCTTGCTGATGTCGCCGCTAACATACCTGCCTGTGTCAAGTACTCTCAGCTCGTTATTCTACCACGTCATCATACACCCCGACATGCAGCGCAAGTTGCAGAACGAGCTGGATGAGCATCTGTCACCAATCCAATCAGAGGACAGTAACAACGAGGGTGGCATTGTCGTTCCTCCTAGTGACATAGTGCCCGACTACAACAACATCAAAAACTTACCCTATCTCAACGCACGCATCAAAGAAGTGCTTTGCCTACACTCGACCATTGGCACCGGCCTTCCTCGCATTGTTCCTGAAGGAAAGACGCTGACAGTTGCGGGTCAGACGTTTAAGGCGGGAAGCGTGATTAGCGTGCCTTCGTACGTGACCAACAGGTTGGATGTGTGGGGATTGGATGCGTCTGAGTTTCGACCTGAGCGGTGGCTGGATGAGAATGCGGCGTTGGTGAACAAGTACTTTGTGCCGTTCTCGACTGGGCCTTGGTGAGTGCCAGCGGATGGTACACAGGGGCTAGAGATGCTAAGGTGAAGGTGAACAGGTCTTGCATTGGACGAAATCTGGCATATATGAATCTGGCACTCATTACGGCAGGGCTGCTACGGCGCTACTCGATAGAAGCACTTCCTACAACCAAGGTAGTATATGGGCTTTTTATATTGAAGGTGAAGCAAACTAATGTGGTTTATAAACAGTTAACGGTACATGGAACATTCGTGAGAGAGGCGGCACATTGCGAAGTCGCAATCAAGCGCCGGGACTAAGGGTGGTTGGTGGTGGCGTGACATAATAATGGTACATCTGAGATATAGAGCTATACGTTTTCTTGTATGATACCTTTCCTAATAATACATGTGGAGTTTCAGCCCCGCCATGAGAGGAAATCAGCTTATGTATCGCATACTAGGTTCATTATTACAGCATGCCTGATTTGACCTGCCCAGTAGCGAATCAAGCGAGCAAATGAAATTTACCCTCGGTCAGTTTGGCTTGCCTTGCATTCCCTGCAATCGCCAAGCTTGGAAATTAAAACTTTATAATATGATCAAGGACTGAATGTACTGTAGCTAAAGATGGCGTCAGCGATCCATACAAAGCTTTGGTTTCCAAGCTTGGCGATTTCAGGGAATGCAAGGCAAGCCAAACTGATCGAGGGTATATTTGATTCGCCTGCTTTATTCCTGATACCTGGTCACTCAGGTATACGGGTTGATGAAACAGTCGATGCATAGTAGATAAATCAGCAAACAGCCTTGAGTCATCACTCACCTCCGGATTCGACCGGCATTCACATTTTGATTAAACAAATGATCAAAGGAGAACAAACATGTAGAATGTCTCATACTGTATGCCAGACCCTTATTCATAAAGCATGGTGCCTGTGCTAAAAGACCACCCAAGCCGTGAATTTTCATCAGGTTAGTCTAGTTTCTTGCAAGATACAGGTGGTACGATGGAAGCCAAACTGGATAGCGGACGCAGTAATGACTCGGACGTGTATGAGATGTATATACTACCATCTTATAATATATATATTTCAATTTGATACACCTATGATTATGATCGTGTTTATAGCCATGCGATCGATGTTAGCCTTAACGTCGAGACAAGAACTTTGAAGAAACTCCGCCAGCTGCAGTAGCAAGCATCATACTCCCCACGAACAACGTTACATCTCGGAAACCGTAGCCACTATATGCGGTCCTGACGGCCGATTCGTGAGGATGATGCAAGGCGGCAGCAACAACCGGTCCGATTATAGCTGCAACTCCCTTCCAAACACCTAATATCCCAAATACATTCGGAACTGTAGCTTGATGTTCGGGACCAACGATATCTGTAACAGCGGCTGGCCAAATGGAAGTGAACCCGCCACTCTGGTCAAATGTGAATTTCTGTCCAGTGCATGCTGCAGATCAGGTCGAACCCACCATTAGACCGAATACTATCACAAATGCAAAGATCAGGCCCAAGTTGTGCGCAAAACCCCATAAGAGGTACGCTGACACAGACGCCCCAGCCCCAGAAATGATTATCACATACGGATAGGGTGCGACGTCGCAAAAGTGCCCGAAAAGCACTTGTCCTGTCAAGTCAAAGTAACATCAATATTAAAATCGTTTTTTGGCATGCCTTGGGTAGAAATTCATACCAATTACGGCTGCCAGGTTGAAAACAGCGACTACGATAGTCCCATTGACCGGAGGAAGACCAAGAGAGGTTGTATAGACAGACATATAGAGAGAGACAGGGAAGTATGCTAGTGCTTGTACGAAAGAAGTAATAGACTTTCCGGGTATGCGAAGCGAATTAGTATAACCAGCACTATGACGTAGCTTTATACTCACTATGCATAGGAACAGTGGGCTGTACAGAAATGACCAATGCTGGCGTTTGATCATCGAAAATAAGCCCATACGCCTTACACCGGAAGGACGATTGGTAGGAAGGCGAGGCTTCATGAACAATAAGGAAATAGTACAGAGTACTAGGGTAAATGCTGCCCAGATACGAAACGTCCATCTTTAAATAATGTCAAGTTTCTAAAGGGGCTCGGATATTTAAATGATAGACGCACCTAAAGCCCAGATTCTCAAGCAAGTAATTAGTTGCTAATGGGTAGATAGTTCCCCCAGCTCCAGCTCCGCCGAATATTATTGCTGCTGCTAGTCCTTTGCGTGCTGAAAACCACTCTGGCAACTTAATGTGTTTTGATGATACTGTCAATACAAGTGCTAGCGCGAAATAACGACTGGACAGACTCACGTAGACAATTACTGGGGCATAAAGCCCACCGCCACCTATACCAAAACAAACACCTTGAACGAGAATTAATTGCCATATCTGCGTGCACAGAGTTAAAACGAGGCGCAGAGGACATATTATATTTTAGATACCTTGTTGGTAAAGCTGGCGGCCAACAGACTTGCAACGCATATGCCGAGACAAGTCCACATCATCAACGGTATCTATGATGAGTCTCCGGTTTAAACCAGTAAATACGGACTTTAATATTAATACTCTTACTCTATGGCGCCATTGCTGCGCGGCCAATATAACAAACAATGCCGAACAGTACTGCAGACCAAGTGCTACAGTACCCACAGCTCCTAATGCCGCCTCAGAAGCATCTCCAAATGATTTGTCGCGAATAAAATACTCCTGAAATACACCATATCTAGATACGTTTGAGTGAGGAAAGACGTTCAGAATTTGTAAAAACAATGAACTCACGTGAAACCAAATCCCCATATGATAGTATCCAAAAGGAATGCAGAGGCAACAAAAGACCAAGCACCAAAGCCTACATCGACAGGAAGAAGCTCCGAACGAGCTGCGCCCAGGGAAATTTCTTCCGGGGAAACATTATTGAAAGAGGAACTCGAAATATTCTCCGCTCTGTCTGAAGGAGCCAGGTTAGCTTGCGAGGGAAGACTGGACTTCGAAGGTAGCCCAGGTCCTCCTAGTGTTCCCAGCTCTATCTCTTGAGGTAGTCTGCTCATAGAAACAAACTCGAGATGACGAGACCTTGGTGGTGGTACGAGAGCATCGCAGCCGTGAGTCACAATGAAGACATCAACTAATCATTTCAATATATGAGCATTTCCAATATATCTCAAATAAGTTTTACGGAGATTAATGCTATTATTCATATGGGGGCCCTTAATTTCGTCTCTTTGTCTGCTTGGTCAATAACGAAAGGCTCAACAATCTATCGAAGTGACTTGAATATAGGTAGGTCAAAATATTTTGATTTCATCAACGTATATGCACAAAAAAAAGATTGACAAACATGTCTGTGTGATCATGCAAATTTTCCCACGCTTCAGTGAGCACATCATTCTGAGATGACCACCTCGCATCCGAAAATCACTTCCCATAAAACCTTTCGCGCTGTCTCGCAAGAGTTTTCGAATCCTTATCCTCCGTATGTTTTAGTCAACTCGCAGGACGATGCAAATTTGGTGTTGTCAGCGGGATGTGAACTCGGATATCTGCTTGCTCTTGAAACCGAGTGCGTGCTCTTCCTAGTAACCACGGCTTTAATAAAACCGCTTAACCTTAAGTACTTGCATTTAGCGGCCCATCCGGCTCCAGAATTCTTACCTTGAATCAGGCTGGAGAGTATCGTGGGCGCATTGGAATAATCATCTATACGCTTCCAACGGAAATGGACCTTGGGGCTATAGCAGACCAAATCCTCCCATTGCTTGCCATTGGTGGGACTGCAATTGGATTTGCGCCTTTGCAGCAGTTGGCACCGTGGAAAGAGGCATGCTTCGCATGGGCCAAGGTGCAGGAGACAAGTGCCACTCAAGATAAATCTCAGGGGGGCGTCGGGCTTGAATGGGCCGATAACAATGCAAGTGGGTCTGGAGATCAGTGGGCACAGTGGTCGGTGGTAAAGAAGGCCCCTGAATGGGCGTTTTGCTGAGGGCTGAACAAGAGAGGATAGGCGATGTATAGGATCATGATACGAAATTCCAAGAGGAGTTGAATCTACGCAAAGTTCGAGAACGTGGCCACACGAGAAAAAGATGAGCTGCAGTAACCGAGTGGCCTCAAGACCATCGTCGAGAACGCATTGAATGAGGCAAGCCACATCAGACCACTGTCGCACCACAGGGGCTTTCAGAATCTCGAGAGATATGAAGCATCAGAGATTACGAGACAGAACACCTACGAAAGTATTGGCAATGATAACACCGTGGTAGTCGCCACCAGAGACTGATTGAGGGGGTGAAAATTGATGGCCCAAGCACTCAAGCTATCTTCTTTGGGACGAGTTGGTGTCAAAGGGTCATCCGAGTACCCCCGCATATCATCGAGTAAGATTTAATTTATAAAATATTCAGAATGATCCCACAAGTAAATGACAACCAGGCTAACAAGATGCTATTGCATGGCGACGACGAGGACAAAGCAGGGGGTGCCCGGCAAACCCCCACGTGACGTCGGGAAGCACAGGGCTCTCGGAAGCAAATAGACAATAGCGAAAAAGGAAACGATGCGCGCCCACCAACCCAAACATGGACCTGGTGTTTATGTTCGTCGATCCTCATCGCGGCCCTTTGTTCTCTATACGCAATCGAGGTCAATAGTATAGTGGCTTATAAGCACCTCCTCAATTGGTGTTATCTCTATCCCTCTCGTCTTCACGATCATCTCTTACCGTCTGTGACGATTCACGACTCGGTTTCTTTCCTTCTTTTTTAACACGAATATTCCATTCACTGGTGCCGGGCACCTCGTCAATTAAATTTCCATTACCGATTCGGAAAAGTCGCCAACATGTTGCCTCTCGGACTTAACGCCTATACTTTCCTTGGGCTGAATGCTGTCCGAGCTCTCTCTATCCTCACCCTTATTCTCGTATTTGCTTCAAGTATCATGGTTATGGTTGAGTAAGTTGAATTCTGATTCTATACAATACGGGCTATATTTACATTATATCAAGTGATGTCAACGCCGTCCGTCGAGGAAATGATGTGCCCGCGGGCCCACTAACTGATGCATCTGGCAATGAATTCGATATTGAATGCGACTATTTTGAAGCCTCCACTGTCCCACTTCAACCTGCTGGAGTCTTCTTTGCCATCCTCAATCGGCTCTTCATCATTGCCCAGTGCATAATTCTTGTTCTTGCTGAGCTTGGATTTCCTCAGTCATTCTTCAAGAACTTCCTCCCCGTCCTTGGACCCGACCACGGTGTTGGTATACTTGGGGCAATGCAAGTCTTGTAAGTGGCTATGACATATCCTACGCAAACAAATTTCTAATTTTTCCCTAAAGCCTGGGCGCTGCAGTCCTCTCTCACCACGTTCCTACATTCGCACTCGTCTCGGCGTTTTTCCTATTCTCCATTGGGCTCTTGAACATTATTCTTGGACTCGTCTTCCGCTCAGGCATTCACTCTCGCCGTGCACTTCTCTCGTGGCGCAACAAGGCTCCCAGTGCTCTCACCGACAAAGTCGACCGCGCTACAACCGCCGTCTCTTACGCTAGCGACGTATATTCCAGCTTCAGGTCTCACTCTAGAGCCTCAGATGTTGAGAAGCAGCCACTTCAACATGACGAAAAGCACGGGGAATGGGATATCCGAAGCCAAAAGTCTTCCGATGACGAAAAATCCCAACCCTTTGCCGCCCTAGGATTCGGTCGCAAGGGCCAGGAGAGCGCCGAGAAGAAGGGATTCATTATTTCCAAGCCCCTGGAGTCCCTTCCCAAATATGCCCCAAAGCAGTTCCAGCTAACCGCCAACTTTGGAAGCGGCCGTGCGAACAACTGATTTGCTGTAGATCCTTTGTTTTGATTGCGACTTCACGACCGGGATGATAACCAAGCCACTCACTTACGCTCATACAATACACTCCTTTATAAACTTAAGCTGGACTTTCTTCGACCATAATACATTCTCCGTATCCGTTAGCCTTTATACTCACCACTTTGTATTGATGACATTAACATTATGGTATTTGCAAGGCCACTTGTTGCAATTTATCTGGTCGTGATTACATGTATTTGTAGACGAGGGAATGCATGACTTTCTATCAATTATAAAGTTTGTTTGATGCACAACGAGGCTTCGAGAGCTCGAACTCCTGGCTAATAAAGAGGTTTGGGATACACGAGGCTGCTTCTTTATGGGCATTTCACGTGTATGCACTAACCATTACTGGACTCACAGTGCGTAAAACGGACCCATCCTGGCCTTCGAGGGTCATTTCCCAGCTTCTCTATCTAAGTTTTTGGCGACTGGACGTAATATAAATAAATGAGGTGAGAACGCGAGGAGAAACAACTTACCAAAAATAGTTCATAACAACAAGACAAAGCAATAAACGCCCACGTGACCGCGAATCACTGCTGATAAGTTATCAGCTTTTGTTCGGAGCGAATTTGAGCATTGATTGTTCAGCGGCTATAACGTTCGACGGGTTCTATTTAGTCGGTTGCCTTCATCTCTTGGACGAGTTGGCCTTCTAGTTACCCTCCACTATCCGTATCTTCGTGTTTCTCGCTGGTGTTACACTGGCTTTACCGGCGCTGGCGCCCCTAACAACTCGTCTGTCCTTGCGCTATCATTGAAATCAGCATAAATATGATATTCTCTGGACCAAGTCTGCGCTGGTTTGGTCTCAATGTCGTCCGTGCCTTGTCTATCGCCGCACTCATTCTTGTTATCTCGTCGAGCATTGTGATTATGGTTAGGTAAAAAAAATATTTTACAATGTCTAGGTACCCTGACCAAAGAGAATATCCTACAGGGACGCCAACGCCCTCTGCCGTGAAATCGACCTCCGGGTCAAATCACAGTCTAACGAACTGGAAAGAAATCCAAACATTGGGCAGGCCTATATGCCTTGGTCAACTGTCCCTCTTCAGCCAGGAGGAGGCTTTTTCGCCATTCTCAGCCGATTATTAATTATTTTGCAGTGCATACTTCTTATTCTCGCCGAACTCGGATGGCCACACAGCTTTTTTATCAAATTTGTCCCGATTCTGGGACACGAGTATGGCGTAGGTATTCTTGGTCTGATACAGGCTCTGTAGGTACCAATTCCCAATAAGTTGTCTCGTGCATAAGAGCTCACGCAACATTCTCTCAGACTCAGTACATTGATTCTCTCACACCGTATCCCGACCTTTCCGCTTATCTCAGCATTCATTCTCTTTGCTGTTGCATGTCTGAACATTATCATTGGACTTATCCTGCGCGAAAAGGTACATCACTATCGCGCCTGGAGCGTGACTACACCCAACGAGGTCTGTCCCGAACTTGCGCTACCAAAGAACCGGCGTATTTCATTCCGGCCACGAGCAAAGCGGTCCACGATCTTTAACTCAGTTGGAGATCCGACGTGCTCCAAGATCGAGAAATTGCCGATCTACACCGAGTCATACGAATCGAAGAACCAACGTAGCGAAGCACTTACCTCGAACAAGCCCCCCCTAGTTGTAACCAGTCTAGGATTCGGCCGGCAGGCTCAACAAGGCGCTGAAGCCGAGTGGTGTTGCCTTCCTATTCCTGAGCACTCGCATCCGAAGCTGTAGGGAACTTATTCGGGGCAAGTTGCGACGTGCGGGCACAATTGTTTTATCATCTTTGTATACGAAGTATTTCTGTATTCATGAAGAAGAATATCAATCTTGAACAATACTATAATACGCATCAAATACTGCTATCTGAATCATATTGCCAGGGTGTGTATGCGTCCTTTTACGATATCAACCGTATTCGCTTTGGGTGTGCCTAGGCCCTAGGAATTGAAATACAGTGCACACAAGGTGTGATCAGGCCCCGCCTCAGGGTCTCCTGCCAAACTGACACATCTACGACATTAACTTCCGTTGACAACGGGATGTTGGATCTTTTAGTCCCTCTACATGAAGTTTCTCAGGTTCACATTACTCGATGTTGGCAGGAGATCAAGGCGCGATGGTAGCGTAGAAAAAGAGGATTTTAGCGATGAAAGAGTTGCGCACAAATCGAAGAGAACACCATTACCCCTAAAGCAGCTGATTGTACTTTGTCTAATGAGGTTTGCGGAGCCTGTGTCGTTTTCAGTAGTAAGTTCTACACAAACAGCATACTACATCATGGTATACTTATGCTCAAAGTAGATATTTCCTTTCGTCAGTCAGGTAGGCACAGCGGGTTATTCAGTTTTTCGAGATTTCCTCTGAATTCCTCGCGTTGACGCTGCTAGATGATTGAAGAAGTCGGAGTCACGAATGATCCCAAAGCTATCGGATATTACTCAGGATTTATTGAAGGTGTTTTTGCCTTGGCACAATTCTGCACTGGTAAGTATCACTAGCTCATGTCGTGAATTTAACCAAGTATCTTGACGTCATTGCCCTTTCATGTCAGTCTGTTTTTGGGGTTCTCTTTCGGATCGAATAGGTCGCCGACCTGTACTTATATTGGGTTTGTGTGGGGTAATTGGTTCAACTATCCTCTTTGGGACTAGCAAGTCTTTCCCTATGATGATCGCCTCTCGTGCACTAAGCGGCGCTCTTAGCGGGAATGTTGCTGTCATTAAAAGGTAAGGTGTACTTAAACCTGTGATCCTAGGTGTTAAGTATGGGACCGTTTTGCAGCGCACTCGCGGAGATCACGGATGAAACGAACCAAGGTGCAGCGTTTGCTTACTTGCCGCTTTGTTGGTCCATAGGGTCTCTCATAGCGTGAACCAATTATTTCTACCTGCTCATATAATTCATTGTGTAACTGACACTAAATATTCACAACCCCAATAGACCGACACTCGGCGGCTTCTTATCCCATCCGGCCGAGCGCTATCCATCGGCATTTGATTACGAACTTCTACGACAGTACCCGTTTCTACTACCATGCATTGTTGGCTCTGGATTGTCAACAATTGGACTCATTGCTGGGATATTCTTTTTCGAAGAAGTCTGCGCTGTCTTGATGTAACCGTCGCTTGTAATTGACATGGATACTGCAGACCCTCATCAAAGCCAAACGTCCTTCAAGATCATCAATACTGTCAGCCGAGTACCGACCAATACCACGAGAAGTACCACGCGAAATCGAAGCTCGATTTTCCAATGACAGCAGCTCAACACCTCATCAAATCGATGAACCAATTCCTTCGATGCGTGATATCCTAACAAGCACTGCTGTGCGGAGGGTGCTTGTTTCATACGCATTCATGGCTTTAATATCAGTATCACTTAACGCGGTGTGTGTACTATGGTTGTATACACCCGCAAAGCTTGGCGGGATTGGCTTTACCGTGAGTGACTTTCTATTGCCTTGAAGACTTTTCTTCACTGGTTACTCTCCGCGAGGTCACGCTAATAATAGAAACATATCAGACATCAGAGATTGGCATCACGCTTGCTGCTTCTGGACTATTGACTACAATAGTCGCAATAATAGTCTTCCCGCCCATTGAGCGCTGGGTCGGAGTAGTAACTCTTTACAAATTTGGGATGGCAATGCAGGTTGGCTTGATTCTCATCTACTTCCACCGGATACTCACACTTTTATAGGTTGTGAGCGTAATCACGTTTCCGCTCGCTCATGCGATGGCTCTTGCTGCAGGAAAGAAGGGTGCGTACTTTGGCGCGTCTATCATGCTTAGCATACGATGCATTGCAGGAGTTGTTTTTGTGTAAGCTCTGGTCGAAGCATTATCTAAAGCTGATATTAATTTGGACTTAAAATTAGGTGCAACATGCTCTTGGTTAATCGCTCCGCACCCAATCGTCGTTCCTTAGGAGTAGTTAATGGCCTGGCTCAAATGGTTGCGAGTGCATCCCGCGCACTTGGCCCTGCTGCCGCTACGTAAGTCTACTTGGTCAAATATGCATATAGCCATTAATTGGTATTTAATAGCACCCTATTTGCCATTTCGGTGCAAAAAGATCTCCTAGGTGGAAGCCTGGTTTGGTTTGTGTTGGCAACAATAGGGATTCTGGGTGTGATGGCAGCTTGCCAAATCCCTAGTGATCGAGCAATGCGAGACTCAGTGTAAATCTATGCTGGAGTGTGGGCCCGATCCTAGTTTGTTTAGTACCCCTACGCGGCTTTATAATTAGACACAGTCCCGGCCTATTCCTTATAATGGCATGCTTTTAAATTTTTTTATCTTCTCAGGGTAAGTATTCAATACCCGTCTTTCCGTCTTTCATCTGTGCATACTCCTGTCGATGTACATCTGTAAATGATGTAGGAGGGTGTCTGTACCCTTGCTGAGTTCCTTGTACTTACGAGGTTTAATTTCTTGAAAAGCAAACGCAAGATCGCGTTTTAAGCATATCGCCATTCTGTAAGGAACACGTGACCCTGGGACACGGCCCCGAGGCCCCCGAACCTTACACACCATAAAGAGAAATGAAATACATAATATATTCATACCGCAGTAACAAACAAGCCCGCAGTAGCTGCGGACGTTAATGATAAGATATAATGAAATAAAGCCTTAGCACAAGTGCTAGGCCAAGAATCGGAATAAGACTGAATGAAACTACACGCAGGTATATGCGACAGCAGAATACCCGTGTAGAAAACATATAAAAAGACCTATCGATAGTTAGCAGGTAGAGAGACGACTTTGTACTTTAATACTTTTAATTCGATTGACTTCGATAGCCAATTCGCTTGACTCTAAGCTCTGGTTTACTATCGTCTCACTCGTATTGATTCACGCAAGGTTGTTATTACATTTGATTACTAACGTTACAGTTACCGTACGAATTCTACAACCTTACACATTCCATTGAATCCGCAGGAGCTCGCCAGATGATAGTTATTGAGGAGTTTGTAGTTGTAAGTAAGACCATCACGATTGTCTCGCTTAAGCTTCCCAAGTATTGCGGGCTTATTATACGACCTGAAAACAACAATTTCAGTATATCTTCCTCAGTCAGACTGAGAGGTTTGGTGTCTCAAGTCAGTCACCAGATCCCCCACCTTCGCTGACTTGAGACGACGTTAATCTTGTCAATTCGAACATTTAGAGGAAGTTCTCGAACTGGACTTAGTCAAACGCTTTCTTTGCCATATGATAGAAAAGGGAAGAATTTCATTACACGTTCAATTAATGCTATGATCTTCTAAGAAGTCCGTCAAACACAACTCAAAAGAGGTGGGCAGCAGGGGGTATAATGGGCAGGTAGGTGCGATGGCTTGATTTTGGTGTTCTTGCCTATTTCTTTAATCATAACCCATATGTAAACTTGCCTCCCTCTAGTTCTATTGAGTAATTTGTAATAGGTAAAGATAGTTCACAGCATTTGAAACCGCGGCCAGTACCCGTATGCACCCGTTAAAGACCCAAAATATACAGCAATCAGCCGTAGTTCCAAAGCACGTGATAACCGAGGGCATGGGCACAACTGAGCGGATGCATTTGGCTCTTGGCGCTCAAACACATGAGTGATACACAATCGCAATGTGGCATAATGCCATTCATGATGAGCCTCGACGAGTCACTTAGACTCTCAAAAAACAAGTTTCAAAGGCGCGCGGGCATGGGATCTAAAGACGATAGTACCTCCCCTTCTGTGATACTTTTATCTGAGTCTACTCAGCTTACTCCGCTTTCGACCGCATCTACTGAGGATAGCTCGCACGTTGTTGGCTCTGATCGATCTATGTCTCCCAATACCGCTATAGAAAAGCCCTCGGATACTTGGGCCGCAATCAGGGCCCTTCTTACGATCCTCGAGTCGAGTACTGATGCGTTCGGTCCACTCAAGTCAGCGATTAGCGGACTCAAGGGGCTTCTGGACATATACGAGGTACGAACCCTGTTCTCGTCAAAAGCTCTATCAAATGCCATCAACGCTTGAACAGGACGCATGCAAGGAAGACAAGGAATATAAAGAATCGGGTAGCAGGCTGAAGGAGATATTACAAAATCTAAAGGACCATATCGAGCAACCGACAGGGCTTATAATAACAAAGAGTGTAAAGCGGATTCGAGAGTGAGTATATAAATTCAATTCTCAGTACGATAGCGTCGCTTACGCAAGCTGTAGCGAAATCATAGAAGAAGCAAAGAGAGTAGCCAACAAACAGGCAAATAAGACAGGAAGACGGCTGATGGATGTCATGGAAGGATCTGACGGAATAATGGAATGCTACCGCTGTATTGATGGTCATCTGCGGAGGATCGCGGTAAGTCTTGGCAGGACGATATATCATCATGACCAATGTTCAATAGCTCAACGCGAGTATGGGTGCCCTGGAGGCCATCCACAAACATACATTAGTATGTGCAAATGTAGAGTCAAAGGCTCTGCTCTGATGCATAGTCAAGGAGTCACAACTGAACAGAATGTTACTCTATACGTCCGCAATATACAACTCCGCCGAATCCTTGGATGTCCAAAGAGGAAGCTGTACTTCAGGAACCCGAGAAGCAGAACTCAACGAGCTGATCGAATGGGCAAGTGTCCCAGGAGCCGGAAAGATATGTTGGATGAACGGAATGGCCGGTACAGGAAAGACGACGATTGCATACACTGTGTGTAGCAGGCTTGACAAGTCTAATCAACTGGGGGCCAGTTTCTTTTGTTCAAGAGTAATTCCAGGATGTCGTCAAGTCCAGCACATCATCCCATCTATTGCATCCCAACTTGCCAGTTTCTCGCGTCCCTTCCAATGCGCACTAGCCAAAGTCCTTGAAGAAGATTGCGATGCCCATACTCGACCACTGAGCATCCAGTACCAGAAGCTTATTATCGACCCATTAAAGGCCGTGGAGATATCCCTTCCGAAGGATCTTATCGTGGTTATTGACGCCCTGGACGAATGCGAGAGTGTAACAGCCATCGAGCAAATACTGGAACTGCTCCTGTCGACCACTCACAGGCTTCCCATCCGATTTCTTCTATCCAGCCGCCCGGAGCGAGAAATTACAGAAAAAATGACTGGACGACCGAACGGGCAGGACGAGGCTCGACTTGTATTGCATAACCTAGACTCAAACACCGTGAAGGCTGACATCGGAACATATGCGTGAGGAGCTAAAAGGGGTCCCATTGAAAGACTCGGAGTGGACCAGTATCATCGATCGCTGCGGGGTGTCTTTTATCTACGCGTCTACCGTCTGCCGTTACATCAAAAACGCATATAAAATACAAACGTTCAGCAAAGCGGTCAAGGTGGTCATTGACTCAGGATCTACTTCGATGGGGAACGGAGACGAACGTACAATCGACGAGCTTTATAAGACTATTCTGGATAATGTCTTCAAGGAGTCTGAACTGACTAAGGCGAACCGGCGAACAATTAGGGCCATACTTGAAATGGTTGTGTGCATAAGAGAGCCAATGTCACTGGACGCTATGGCAGGGCTGTTAAGGTTGGATAGTGTTGAGGAGGTGGATGCCCTATTAGGTCCCCTTCGATCGGTACTGAACGTAACAAAAAAGACCAGACTGGTAACCACTTTACATGCTTCATTTCCCGACTTCATACTTTCGCAAGACCGGTCCAATCACTATTACTGCAACCTAAACACCTGGAACACAACGATGGCAGAAGCGTGTTTAAAACTCATTGATGCTACCAAGCCAAGGTTCAACATATGTAGATTACCTTCTTCATTCTTGCTGGACAAGCAGGTCGACGACCTCGATCAACGGGTCGCCCAATCAATCTCACCCGGCCTAGTATATGCATGTCGCTACTGGACCGCCCACCTGAGTCTTGGCGAAGAAAGTGGTAGTCTTACTGAGCTGGTTGGGGGCTTCTTTGAATCAAAGTTGCTAATGTGGATGGAAGTGATGAATCTGACAAAGAACATGCGTTATGCGACACCGATCATACAGAGCGTCGAGAATTGGTGTATCGTAAGTTGTGAGCTTTGTCGTAATTCGACACGCTAATCCAGCTTCAATACAGCAACGGAACGTACCTGAACACATGACAAAGCTAGCACACGATGCCTCCCAGTTCGTATCGACCTATGCCAACCATCCCTTGTCCCAAAGCACTCCACACATCTACGCTTCCATGCTGCCATTCTGGCCTCGATCTCGGCCACTCTCGGCAGCATACATGCCAAGAATATCCGGACTTGTACAGCCGACAGGAACAGCGATCGATCGTCGACGACGGGCACCCATAGCCACCTGGAAGGCCTCCACCTCAGGCGTGATGTCAATTGGTCTTTCAAGAGATGGAAGACGACTTGCAGCACCTAGTGCAGACAGCATCAATCTGTACGATACGACCACGGGCGAGAGTATGCTCAACCTCACTGAAGAGCGCACAAAGAATGTCTACTACGTTGCGATATCTCCCGATGGCTCCAAGGTAGCCTTTTGTACTTCTGATGGCGCCCCATATCTGTGGGATACTGCCAATGAAGGCACAGTCACAGAACTGCTTCCTGATGGCATGTCCGGCGGTCGATCACTGGCATTTTCTCCTGATGGGTCTCATGTCGCCTGCGGTCTGAGGAAGGGAGAGGTATATATCTGCACATTGGGGCAAGAGGTCAGCAGCCATGGTCCACTCAGAGGTCATACTACATTTGTCACCTCAGTCATGTTTTCTTCCGACGGTCTGTATCTTGTATCTGGATCGAAAGACAAGATTGTCCGAGTGTGGGATGTGCAGGCAGGCCAACCGGTTTGTACACCCTTTGAGGGTCATATTGCTTCAGTCTGGTCAGTGTGCTACTGTCTTACTGACTCACGCGTTGCCTCGGGCTCGTCTGATAAAACGATCCGAGTGTGGGATCCACAAACTGGGAAGACAGTGTTAGGACCACTCACAGGACATTCTAACGGTGTATCCTGCGTTGCGTTTTCGCACAATGGCGCTTTGATTGCCTCGGGATCATCCGACAGAACAATCCGAGTATATGAGACGCATACCGGCCACACAGTGCTTGGACCGCTGGAAGGACACACCAGCTGCATCAATTCGATCATATTTTCTCCCGAAAGCACTCACCTATTTTCTTGCTCAGAAGACGGCACCGTACGGGTATGGAATATACAGACCTCCACACTCCTGATGCCGTTACGACTACCCCATCTATGCCCTTGCCTATCTGCTCCATCCGATACTCTCATAGCGGTACAAGGGTTGTATCTGGCTTAAAAGATGGGTCGATACATGTATGGGATGTGGCGACTAGTCAACTGGTGCTCGGACCACTGCATGGCCATGATAGGGGTGTTTCATCTATCGACTACTCAGGCGATGATCGGTACATTGCGTCTGGTTCAGGAACCACACTGAGAATCTGGAATGGACTGACGGGACAAGACATGCACGGACCAATGGAGGGGCATGACGATTTTGTGAACTGTGTGCGATTCTCACCCGACAGCACGGTCGTCGTCTCAGGGTCGTATGACTGCACTGTCCGAATATGGGATGTGAACACCGGCCAACAAGTGGGGCAACTATTCAACAGAGCTGGCCCGATTCTGTCAGTTGGGATCTCCTCTGATGGCCATCGGGTTGCCTGTGGCTCGATCGATGACAACATAGCGATACTTGACCGACATAGCGGTACCACGCTCGTTGGCCCAATCGACGCCCACAAGTCCTGTGTTTCTTCGGTGGAGTTCTCCCCGGATGGGACGCACCTCGTCTCGGGGTCGTATGACGAATCAGTGAAAATATGGGATGCGGAGACAGGGGAGCAGGTTATTGCTTGCGGCGAGAGTGGTGGCGTTCATAGTGCCTTGGTTTCCTCCGTGTCGTTCTCACCTAACGGTCTTTACGTTGCATCTGGGTCTGACGATCATACTGTGCGCGTGTGGGACTCGCAGAACGGTAAACTTATATACGGTCCTCTCAAGGGACATACCAGTGGCGTGGAGTGCATCCAGTTCTCGCCCGATGGCTCGCACCTCGTGTCATGTTCGGAAGATTGCACCATCCGATTCTGGGACTTATCGTTCCTGGGGACACCTTTACAAGAGGATACATCTATAGGAGCTAGTGCGTTCCTCTCTTTCCTCTCTTCTCTTTTATCCCCTCATGCATTTTTGTAGACAATGCTGGAGTAGCTGCTTCCGCTTCTGACTCTCATCTATCCCATCTTTCGTCTCTGGACGGTGATGGCTGGGTGGTGGACTCACATGGTCGGCGGCTGGTATGGGTGCCATCAGACCTCCGCACCTACCTGGCACTTCCGCCAACCTCCTCGATTATCGCTGAACAAGGGGGCTTCATTCTAAACACGGACGGATGGAATATAGGAGATAGGTGGACGGAGTGTTAGCATCCAACGTGCCCAAGAGTCCTGCGCTCGAAGCATTTAGTGTCTACTTGTTGATATCTATATAGAAGGTCACTATTGTAACCAACACTCGATACTGCGCGTTTGTTCGCCCCCTTTATGTTTGCACGTATTTCGACATCACCTGTGTTCAGTCTCCTCGAACAATCGTGATAGTACCACGAATTAATTGTTTACCCAGCTCGGACAAATCAACATTACAAAGCGAAAACAAGTTGCCGACATCCAAGTGAAAATAACTCGTCTGTTTCCAGCACCAAGCTTCTCGCAAGCGAAGTAATCAACAAGGTCAGGTTTAAATTCTGAACAGACTGCAGACAGGGCACTTTTGTCTCTCGTTATCACCCACTAATGTAATATGGAATAGTATACCATGAGCAACATATCATTCACTATGTCAACCTCTGACTGCTTGAATATGTTCGTGCTGGGCAAACTTCACCCATTCTTCAGAGTCCATGCCATACGACTCCGCATCCAAGGATGGGAAACTTCTTTCCCTAACTGCCTTGGCAAACGCATTGGCGCCCTCTGTTGCGGTGGACCCGATCTCCGCGAACTTCTGTACGAATTTGGCTTTGTGACCTGAACATATGTCCAACGCATCGTCTTGAACAAGCACATGTCCATCGCACCCAGGCCCTGCACCGATGCCAATAGTAGGTATGTATAGTTGCTGACTGATATGCGTCGCAAGAGGATGCGGAACCGCTTCTAGAACAATCGCAAACACAGCACTTCAGCCGTTTTTTTTCTGAGGCTGGGCTGACCGGTTGGACTTAAGAAAGGGTCAGGTCGGACTTAGATAAGATAAGAGTCAGGCCCAGACCAAGCGAGGGACCCGGTAAGACGCCACCAGCAAAGATAAGATTCAGACTGTGGATAGATAAGACTTAGAATAGGGGATCGATCGCCAGGGTCCATTGCAAATACGGGCGCGCAAGGATCGACCGACTTGGTCGCGTTGACTTAGAGATTCCCACCACCTTGCGACATTCCACAGGCTGACAGACAACACTCCCGATAATGAACAGTAACAATTTTACTGGAAATGCACTTGGAAGGGCTCGCAGGGTGGGTACACAAAGTTTGAAGCTCAACAAAAATCGAAATTAATTCGATTATCTTAGACCAAGAAAGGGTTAGGATTCTATGAAGAGCTAAGACCATGCAATTGTACAAGGTGCCACAGGGTTGAAACAATTCCTTGGGACCCTTCAACAATTGCAACTCACCACAGACGATGGGGTAGGCATCAAGAGGCTGGCGCACGCGGCAGGCTTGCTGACAACATCCCCATGGCCAACAACATTGATATGGGCGGCCCTAGTACCTCAAACCCAACACACCCAGACAACCCACTCCTCGAATACCCTTGCTCTGAGCCCGCATCTCAACCACAGTTTGGCTCCGATTCTTACCTTCAGTCTCGGCCGCTGTCTCCGTCGCGTACAAACTCTGGTCTGGGACCGCACTCTGCGTTTCCCTTGGAACTTATTTCTTGGCCTCGACCTACATCTCGGCCTATGTCTTGGTTGCGCTCTCGGTCTTCAACTCGCTCTTGCTTGGGTCTTCTTGGTCCTTGCTTATCAGAGTTGCCAAGAGCTAGGTCCAAAATTGTTTCCTTCAACCGCGAGTCCATTACTGCCGACTCCAGTTCTAACAACTCAGACTCTGATTACCCCGACTACTCACCTGAGTACTTTGTACTTAAGCCGACCAACCCTGAAAATGACGCCGAACTCTTTGGCAAGGGTCTTGCCGGTTTCCGGATTGCGACGCCCCCTGCCTTTTATCTAGGAGAAGGTTGGCATGCATTAAAGGACCCGGCAGACCTAGGTGATGGTGAATGCAAACGACAAAGATAAGGAGGATGAAGAGAATGAGGAGGAGGAAGAGGATCCTGAAGGACCGCAAGACCCAAACGGAGACCCGGACGCTGAGAACAAGGATGGGCCCCCTATTCAAGTGGATCCTGAAGGCGAGCCAGGACCACCTGAGGAGCCTGGGACGATGGCGACGCACAAGGGATGCCCGCGCTTAACGAGCATCCTATCCTACGCAATATTTATTTGCGTACGTGGATTCAATATGCGTTTGCCGGTGTTACTCAGGACTCGATCCAGGCAATTCTCGAGTCTCATAAGTCCTTGCTGCTGGCCCTTGCGGACCTTCAAGGGGGTGCTTTCCCCGCCGACTTTGCTGTTCAAGTACATAAAATGCCGACAACTCTTTGATCACTTGAACGCCGCCTTGGGCTTGACTTTGCCAACCTCATCACGATATTTCCCGTATGTCCAGACCCAGACTGCGGGAAACGATACACCATGGAGCAGCTGGAGAATCTCCGCACTCCCCAATGTATAAGACGCGTTGGTGAGGATCAATGCCCAGGCGTCTTATATACCGAAACCAAATTGGCGACCGGCAAGCAGAAACATACACCAAGTAAATCCTTCCCTTATAACTCGCTTCCCAAAGCACTTGGTTGACTCCTTTCTCGGCCTGGAATCGCACGTTTCATGCAACATTGGCGACTTGATGGGGACGAGCCGATTGAAGAGAACGTCCCGCCTCCGATTGACCCAGAAGAGTGGTTTCACGAAATGGGTCCGGACGATAAATTTGGCAACATTTCTCAAGCCTCGGGGTGGCGTAATCAAGAAGTCGGCTTACGGCAACGGTGGGATGGGGTGCTCCAAGAGTACATCGACGAACCTACTGGCAAGGCGCCACTCTCCTTAGTTTGTCTACCCTATGGAATAAGCCTTGGGCTCAACTCAGATGGGTATGAACATTGTGTGGTCTTTTTTGTCTTTATCACTGAATTTACGTTTCTTTCTAGATACCAGGCACATGGCAAGTTTGCAGCCGGCGGTAATTACTCTGTTACTGGAGTATATATCATTGTCAATAACTTACCATTTTATCTTCAACATATGATCAAGAATATTATTCTGGTCATAGTAATGCCGGGTCCAAAGGAACCAAAGGGGTACGCGTTGAGCCAGATGCTTGAGCCGCTTGTCAACGATCTGATTGAATTGATGAATGGTAAGTGTTTATATTATTTTGTGTTTTATATTCAATGTAATCCATAGGGATGGATTTACCGGTCTACAACTTGGTGACTGGCCAGACAGAACAACGCCGGGTATACGCAAAATTATTGGTTCTTCTGATGGACTGGATAGCTCGTATCAAGTGTATCGGGCATGTTGGAGCTACCGCCGAGCACAATCACTGCCCGTACTGCAAAATGTGACAGTGTCTCCTTGGTGAAGCACGAGGATACCGCACTGCAGGTAAGAGTTTAATTATACAGATATTACAGTCTAATACTTTCTCATAGAGTATGAATTACAAGATCCTCATGAGCACCTGCAAGCTAAGCACGAGTGGCAGCGCAAACCCAATCCTATTTGCCGCGAGGAAATACGGCAGCAAACAGGCACGACTTTCACCATTTTCGACCAAATCCCTGGGTTCTACTCGTTTGATATATGCCCCCCCGACTCAATGCACTTGTTTGATCTTGGTATAACCCCGGCCATAATAAAAATAGTTTACAAACTCGGCATGCTTCGTAAACGATATCGCCAACAGCCTTCAAGCGAAATCCCTGAGGCAAGATTTGACGCGTTTATGCGTTGTTGTTATTTTCCTCACTTCTGTGGTCGTTTACCAACTAAAGTGAGTTTTTAATCAACACCTATTATTTATCTATTTATTTTATCTCGTAGCTTTCAAGGATTGGTGGCCATACCAAAGCTGAACAATGGAATACGCTCCTTGTTGTCCTTCCAGCCGCCCTTTTTGAGGCTTGGAGGGTTGGCAACTCAATCCCGGAGAACGAAATACCTCGCGGCGGCCAGAATACAAGACATTTCAAGCAGCAACAAGCAAATGCTCGACGTCTCTTGCGCCGCCGCCGCCATGTTCATGATATGGATCAGGGCGAGCTAGATAATGTCCCCGAACTTGGAGACTGCTTTCCCTCTCGTAATCCAAGGGATTACTTTGCCAACATACTTCGCTATTGTGTTGCACACGCCGTCGTGACTCAACATTGGCTCTCAAGGCAGCAAATTGACACCTTTACTCCGTTGTTCAAACTTATTGCAACCACCTTTGCCAAAATGAACATTAACTTACCACCAATTTTCCATGCCGCTACCCACCTCCGCCCTTTCCTGCTTAAATACGGTAGTGTGTATGGGACACGTGTTCTGGCCTTTGAACGCGTGAATCGCATGCTTATTAACGTCAATACTAATGGACATGGACAGGGAGTCCTTGAGGCAACAATGGCCAAGGGGTTTCTACGCCGGGCTGAGTGTTATCGATATGTAGGTTAAATTCACTGCATTATATCATGTATTAACCCATAATTAGGTGAAGATAATGCAATCAATCGAAGAGCCAACTGCCGATGATACATGACAACTAATACACTCCTCAAGGCAATGCGAAACGGTCCTGAGCATGAGATCCAGCGTGAGATGCTTGATGCCGTGCTTGCAGGGCAGGCACCATTTCGTGGCCAAGGTCAGTATATCAATTATGGTGCTCATGCAACCTAATGTAGTTGTCCAGAGCATATTCGACTTGCAACTGTATCAGCCAAAATCAGCTTTCACAATGATGCACACTCTTCATACTACCCCCATATGATAGAGTTCTGCAACAACCATTACCCCTTCAACAACGCTCGTTTTTATGGTCCTGGTGTGCGCCCTCCCAACGGCATTTACATCTCACCTACAAACTCAACTGTCATGTATTCCCATTTTCATCGATACAGTGTTCGCTACGGCTCGGCACATCACTCACGCGGGTACAACTCTCGCTTTGGATTTATCTATGATCGCAAACCTGTAATCATCAAGGGGATCTACGCAACAACTGTAGCAGTTGGTGATCAAGATTTTACATTTGTTGGTGCTATGGTACGCCGCTTCATCCTTCCTGTCCAGCAGCCTGTCTTTCCTTGGGATCACTGGTAAGTATTTATCTTATATGTGGGTGAAAAACTCTCACCAAAGGTACGTAGGGACGAATTGCTTCAGATCCAGGCTTGGGAGTACAGGCAATTTGCCCCAGTCGAGCCAGTACCACTCTCTGCATTCACCGGCGTTTTTGCAATGTCCAATATTCAAATGTTGTACGGACGTTACACTCTCACATTTGCTATGATCAAGGTAAATTTGATTTAGTTTATCCAACTTTATATTACTTATTATTTTCAGACACACCCGGAAGACTTGGTCGAAGGTTACAACAACCATGACCAGGGGGTGAGGACGAAGATGAGGGAAATAACGACGAGTTTGATAATATGGATGAGGACTAGCCTGTAACATTATTGTTTGCAACACTACATAGGTACGATACCAGATTTTCTTTTATGTTCAAATTAACATCATTTTATTTATAGGTATAGCCGTAAATACAGGTCCAGAATTTTGTACTATTTTTATTGGGAACACGTACAGTTAGAATATCCAAAACGTGGAGAGGCAACCGAAAGTGGATGCGGGAATGAAGGAAACACAATTATGGAAACGGGTATATATAGGTAGCCATGCTGTGAGTCTACTTTCCTACAAGACCGGTCAACCTTACTTTCTTAACACTAGAAAAGTTGGCCGGTGTATTTGATGGACCAGCGACTGGCTCCACTTCGTCGCTTTCATCCTTGACCACCCTACCATTGGACTTGCGCTTGCAAGCATTGCTTGACTTGACCATTTTTGATTTATTTCTCCCTGACTTCCCTATCTTTTCTTTTCTTGACTTTGTCTTCGAAGGGTTTCCGTCGGCTAATCCCACCACACTCTGCTCTGTGTTTGATCCAAACTCCCCTTGTCCGGTCATTGGATACGTTGGATACAACCGGTTGAGGTTGGGATAGGGCTGGTTGGAATATGGTTGACAAGGATACATCTGCCCAGGGCGCGACTGCTGGGAATGCAAGTATGTATTCTCTGGGACAACAAGATTGTTATGGCCTAATAAGCGCAGAGCTGAGTCCCAACCTTATAACCCAATGTTTTATGTCACACTCACCGCCTTGGGGATTAGAGAGCCATACTCCGTTGCGTTCGTACCGCAAGTCAGGTACGTATGCTCCAAAATCCATATAATCAACACTCAAATCGCCGTTCAAGTTGGCAAAATCAAGTTGGATGTTATTGGCACGATGGGAGTTTTGACCGTCAGGCTGCATGCGATCCAAGTTGAATGGGATACCAACATTAGTTGGGGCTTGCAGCGGCTGGTCACAAGCTACAAGAGGCGCACTAGGTGAGATTGGAGGGGAAGGCTGGATGGGTGCAAGAGGTTGGGTGGTAATAGATGACCGAGTGCCTGAGGCGGGAGCCACAATCACAGCTCCATGTCCAGGGGCAGAGTCCGGTACAAATGGCTGATTGGGTAGCATAGAAGTTTTGTTGGGCAAAGTCAGGCCCGATATTGGGTCAGGTCGAATTGGGGCGCGTATATTGGGCTGACCAGGTACAGAGGGCTGAACGGGTAAAGGTTGGCTGGTCTTGAGAGCAGAGTGCTGAGGTGCGTCTACATACTCCCTTGGATCCAGCTTGTATTCATGCAAAAGTACCTTGACAATGTCCTCCTGGGGCATTACGTTCTTTGTGCTATCAATGAGCCCCCGGGACTTTTGCTCAAGTTTGGGATTTGCATCGAACCACTCCTGGCGAATAGCCCATTTCGAAATCTTGAGGTTCTTTGTCCTGAGCTTTGGAACTGCCGAGTCCGTCTTCACGTATTTGACTACCTCATATTGCGAGTTGCCGCTTCGTTTCTTCATTAATCCATATTTGACATCCAGCGCGCCAAGGATCTGAGTGGCCTATTTTAAAGTCAGCTTATAATTAGCTTTCAGAAAAAATCTTCACGAATCACCTTTTCACTCCGGTAGCTATGTTCTTTCACCGTCTTTGCCTTCTTCCTCTTGCTCCTTGCCTTGTTCTTTACCATTCCACATTCTCCATCGCTCGATTCTTTTTCCGAGGAATCTGACGACTGAAAGCCGACGTCAACAAGGAACTGGAAATTATCAAATACAAGCTCAGTATTTTCAAGGGCATTACGACGATTTACAGCTTTCTTTAGCAAAGGTAAGCCGCTATATCATCTTGAGTTAATATATACTCACCGTTGTCTTCCTTGATGATCTGCGCGAGTTTGCCCTCTTCTTCTTTTCCCGCTCATCTCCGGTCCCGTCTTGAATCGCCTTCCAGGTATCCTTGAACGTTGTAAACACACCTGCATTTAAACAGGAGCGAAAGACGGACAAATCAACTGTTGACAAGAACGACTGCTGGGAAGGAGCCATGCGTGAAGAATCGGTCACAATGTCGTCGAAAAGGTGCCCAAAACCACGCATATTGTCTTCGAACGAACGGTCTGGGTGCATTGCAACAATGCCGGCCTCGTCTACCCACAACGGTTCGTTGTCTGGTTGATATCGGAGCTCGAGTTCGGCTAATGATTTAATCTGTTTCTTCCCACCGCACAGGCTCATGATTGAGTTGCGCGTATGAGTCTAATACTAAGTGAGTTGTCCGAAAAATCACAGGTAATTAAACACTGACCATTGCGACACTCCTCTCCGCTTGGGAGAGCAGCTCGATCGACATTATCTTTGGTTTGATTGTCGAGCGAGTCATAAGTTTCGATCCTTCCGCCTTCACCTTTACCTTTCTTCGAGCCGCTGATAACTTTTGATTTTGCTTTTCTACGTCAACGATATATCAGTAAGTTGTGAAATTATCAACATGCTTTCTCACTTTGCGTAGCAGCAGGGGGAACACCCCCATTCTCATTCTCATTCTCCCCCCTCCTTCGTATTCTTCATCCTCGCTCCCGCTAGCCAATTTATCCGGACCGGAATCTTCGCCCCCCGAGTCGGAATCTTTCCTGCTTGAGTCCGAGTCTGAGCTTGAATCAGATCCTGCATACATCGTGAGTACTGCGCCGTTATTTAGTACTTTGGCCACTTTACCTTCCTCCAAGTCGCTCAGGTAAGACTCCTCCACTGCTTGTGAGCGTGTTGCTATGACGCAAGGTGAGCAAACGCCGCCCATAGTTTGTTCCATTTGTACTTACCACTTGAAACGTCCGGCGCACGCAAGGGAATACCGCGTGGCGAAGGTATGTCTACCATAGGCCTCCACGCAGAAGACTCAGGCGTGGGGTATACAGAGTTAGCACGAGGGTCTGGAACTTTGGTGAGCGTTGATTTCAATAGCATACATTTCACTCACGAGTATCCCGAGGCGGCGCAGGACCATATACAGCCCGAGAAAGGCTCTGTGAGCGCCCATGCTTAATGCCTCTCCCCCAATCCAAGCCGCCGGGATTAGGAGGCGGTACGCACGGGGGATGAAACGTTCTCTTCCGCACTGCTTTTGACGCTGACATAATTTTTGTGATTTAAATAGAACACAAGCGCGAGTCGAACTAAGTGGTCGTGGTGGGAGGGAGAAGCTGAAGGGCGGGTCGCGCTATCCAAATGTTTTCATTTGAATATAGGTACAAACAACGCGCACACGGCAAAATGAAGCATAAAGGCGTCCTGATTTAGCGAAGGGATTTACATGGGGACTAAATTAGGAAAGATTGTGTAATATACAAATATATGCGAATATATGCAGTGGATTAAACTGATACAATGTGCGCGGGCGAGCGGCGGCGTTCAAATGTCTAATCTGTACGACAAGAGTCAGATCAGTCTAAGATTGGGCCAGATAACCGGTGTCATTCTGAACCTGGCCTTGCCTGATCTATTGAATCTAATCTGCGAGTGATCTACATCTTATCTAAGTCCGACTTGACCCTTTCCTAAGTCCAACCGGCCAGCCCAGCCTCAGAAAAAAAACAGCTGAAGTGCTGTGAAACGCGCCAGCATTCTACCATTCATTCACTGCTTGAAGTAGTTCGATTGCGCTCGCAACATTCTTTCCCTGAACTCGGTACCCGGATAACGCAGCGTATCGCTGCGGAAGTAATCCAACCTGTGCCATGGCTGGTATCTCGATGCTTGTTAGTGCCTTGATGATAGGCGCGACTTCTTGTCTCCCCTCAAGTTTGACCCCCTCGGCACCACCCTCACGAACTAGCCGTACAGCAGGACGGATGGCGTCCTCTACTGAAGCATGGTAAGTTCCGAAAGGCATATCTGCTAATAAGAACGAAGAATGAGACCCTCGGGCGACGGCGCGGACATGGTGAATCATCTCGTCGAGTGTCAGGCGTGTCGTCGCGTCGTAGCCAAGGGCTACCTGGGCCAAGCTGTCTCCAACGAATGTGATATCAATATCCGCACGCTCGCACCGCACTCCGCTAGGATAACCATAGGCCGTAAGCGTTGTGATTGGTGTCCCCTTTTGTTTGAGAGAGCGGAGATTTTGGATTGTAACCTTTTTACGCGCTACATGATACATGAAGTGTACATATGAGAATAAGAAACAAAGCACTTACAGGCAATCTCCTTTACCTCGGACCATAAACTCATCCATCTTCGTGAGAAGAAAGTTCGAGCCTGCTGTCTCGCCAAACCCAAGACAGTCGGTGAAGTGAAAGTTAACATCGAGCGGTTATATTCCTGTGTCGCAGTAGATATGGCAAGCCGGTTTATGTAAGTCGCAGCTTCGCCTGCTGAAAGTGCAAGAAAGTCGGAGCTACATGTAAATGTATTTACAAGTACTGTGAGACGATATAAAAAAATAACAGAAAAAGAGTATTATGCCTTGACTTTGACTGTGATATAGCAAACTGAGGCTTTACAAGCAAAGTTTTGGCGAGCATATATGCAAGCAATACAAACAAGTCCAAGCGCGTCGCGTGGGCACGCATAAAGGTATTTGAGTTATGATACTCATATTTCAACATGTCTCGTTTAAGCTTCTCGAAAATTGTGGTCTTACACTGGGCTTGCGGGCTCTGGCACATTTTCCAGAGGGGTACATAAGCACCGTTTGCGGATTCAATAAGGTTCCTGCACTTGTTGGGCGAGACCACAGGATGTCACAAGTTTTATTGGGTTGAAACGATAGCATGATGTAAGTGGTGTGAATCTCTTCCAGTAGTGTAATCAATGTCATACCAGTAATTTAGCGGTTAAATTGACGTTAACAGTCTGACAAGGCATGATTATTAAGCTTTAGAGGGGTTACTTGGCCTTTGGCCGGCACAGCAAGATGGGAAGGGAGATAAACTAAGATAGTGAGGAGGACAGAACGACCGGGACCGGCGGGCGAAGCAGGATGGGGGCCGGAGAGGCGGAACGCCGAACCGGGGAGCCACCGGGGCCGCGCCACCGAGCGAGCTGGGTGGGCGGCCGAACCCAGTCGTCTGCAGACAGAGGTGTGGGTGGGCGGGACTTACAGAAAAAACGGGGAAACACGAGTGAATGGTGCTGCGAGTGATGGTGGGCTCGCGATGGATGTGGTGCGGATGGAAGGGAAACGACGGCGCAAGCGCCGGACTATGTATTGCAAATGGGATATACACACGCGGAAAAGGATAAACCGTGAGACCCGGCCTGAAACGGCCCAGTATAAGTTTTGCGGCCTGCACGGGCTCCGTCGCAAAACTCCACTTACTTGTGCTCCGGCTCCATTCCCCGTAAAGTTCATATAAGGCAGATTATTCACTTGTATACGTATCCATCTGTAAATAGAGATCATTTGATTAGTATTGCGATGGTTATCGGGACCCACGACAGACATACAAGTAGGGCCCAAAGCTGCCCAATCCCAGAATCTATGGTCAAACAAAAATCGTGATGTTATTTGTTTTGATTGAAGTTGGGTTATTTACAGGGAATCATTGAGCTCTCCAACCATAAATGCATTCACGGCACCTCAATTTATACCCTCAAGTATCAGTTGACGATGCTTTTCTGAGCGGGGTTCAAATTTGAAATCAAACGGCTCAAACTCGCTAGGATACGCGCTGGTTACTGTAGAGGCAGTTAGACAAGCGTACATCTTACTTACAGTACTAGGGAGTTGCTTTTCTGCTCAATTGATGGCTCTATCTGATGCCCATCTGCGCTCAGCTTCTTTGAGAAGGTGAAAACTGATAGCAGTGATGCAATTGAGATGAATGCCGAGTTGTCTGCAAAATAGGTCCCGGGGCATTTGCTAGGACAACACTCAGTATTAGCTAAATATTTGTCAACTGCTAATACAAATGTATTTACCGCCTTCCCCATCCAAACCCGGGTACTTGTGGAATCTCTGGGTCAAGGTATCTGTTAGGGTCAAACACTTCGGGATCTGGATAATAAGCTTCGTCACGAGACATTGCCCTGGTCATGTATACTTTGTTAGTCGGATAATAATATAAGCAAATAGACTCCAAACCATGTATTTGGGATTCTGGTTAGATGTGTTCCGTTAAGGTTAAATAAGATTAATTATAACCGGAATCAGTGTAATATTAACTCGAAGTGCAGGAGTAATCACTCACACATTTGTACCCTTTAATACGTTACACCCACGGTAGGTATCGTCCTCGAAGCACGCATGTGGAAATCCTAGGATAAATTTATATATGAGTATGAACACCCCTACTAGTGTCCTTCGTATTTCCTTCGTACCTGATGGAAGTACTGGGTAGAGGCGCATCACTTCCTGAATCAAATTTCTCACATACGGTAAACGCTCTTTATCCGTTACAGTTGGAAGAGTAACTGGTCCTAACACATGATCCAGCTCTTTTTGTGCTTGAAGTTGAGCGCTGGGGTTCTGTACCATAGCAGCTACAAAGCTAACCAAGAGGCTCGCGGACTAGTTCGGCTGGGTCAGGATTGAAACAAGCAAAGATGGCTCAAGTGCAGGAACGTACCGTATCTGTCCCTCCTGTTGGGTTACATGGATGTGAGTTGTCTGGTTCGATTCCTCGTTTTTACAAGTTTTGATTCACCTGCATAAATTACAAATGCTAGCTCCTTTAGCCGTTTATCTCGCTCCTGAGTGCTCAGATCCGACACCAGCTTATGGTTTGAAGCAGAACGCTGAGTATGGAGTGTTCTGCAACCCCTGTTGCCTAGAGTTCACGTCAGCCAGGCCCTGAAGGACGAACGATCCTGAGATGCACCACTTGTGATTTTGCCCACTCGTACGGCTCGTCGAGGGCTTTCTGCTTATTCGTTCTCCATTCTTTTGCAACACGTTTCCAGCTAGCGCCTGGGAACCAATCTGGAATATGGGCAAGAATGGGGGCCACGTTGACGATGAAGTCTTGGTTTAAGATTGTTAGCGAGTTTATAGAGGGTCATGGGGAATAGATATACTGGTCATCAGTGGTGCTTTGCTAGCGTGATATACTGCCAATCTGGCCCTTTGGAACCACAGGTCATTGACCCTGTAGGTGGTATCCATATGCAAGTCGGAACATAGTTGATGCCATGGCGCTAAACAGAAATCAGTGTGACGACAAATTATTATTTAGCTATTATGTTTATATGTTTATCAATCGACTCTTACTAGAAGAATTCATCACGAACTTGATAAAATGGCTTGGAGTGCTCCGAGAGTTTAAGCAAACGTCGAAGTAGTAATCGAGCTTGATGTTGCTGCAAGTTGCGAAATTGAACGACCTCACGCGCGTTAAGCCAGTTGTTGAGCATTCGACGATAGTGTCGCCATAGGTCACCGTATCTTGCTGTCGCAGCGCCGGCAGACCAATCCATACTATGCAAGTTGTCGAGATCAGCAACGTGCGCCGGAAACGTAATGAAGATTACTCACAGCCTAGGATCGGAGAGCATTGGCCCAATATTACGGTCGGAGTACTTTGCTGAACGCTTATCGAGAAGTTCTGAGGCCGCCTGTGCGGAGTTTAGCACCAAGGTGGACTGTCCAAAGGCTTTCAAGAGGAATACATCCGCTATTCGACATCATATTAAGTGCTAGCGTATATGTTGGACTCTCCTGGCTTACTATTAAGCTGCTTTCCAAGCGTCATAAATGCCATGTGCTGTGGTCCTGAGGGAATCGAAAAGGCGTTTCCGACGATAGGGAAAGACCTCGGGGATGGAAAACCATGTGATTTTTGGTACCCTTTGCTGCGCCAGCGCTGTATAGCTAAGAGGGCAGGGAAGTGACCACAAGCGGGTAGAATAGCGTAGAAATGAGGGACAGCATATTAGATTACTCGTCCGGGGTTACGGATAATGGTTGGCCAATGAGATGGGAGGTGTTTTGCAAGCAGGCTTGAATACGGCACCATCCATTAAGTCGAATATATACACCCGAGGGGCTTGGGAAAACTATGCGGAAGTTATGACTATGGACCATCAGCCTCCACACGCTGATTGGGGCTAACATTTGTGGAGCTACCAATAAAAGCGCATAAAGATGGAATGTTCTGCTAGCGACAAACCTTCCAACTTCAGTGAACTATTCGAACTACCGAATATAGATTAGAACAGAATCTTCACTTTCCATTAAGACTTCTAAGAACTCATATCATGCGTCCAGGTGACCGGTTGACAGATACCCGGGTTTAACTGGCTATCGATCATATTGATTTTGTAGGGTTACCATCGTCTCTGTAGTACACCAGTAAATACACAAAGAGCATGCTTTGTCGCCCAGATTGGCTTCTGTTTAAAGCTAGCCCAAGCATGGTGACTGATAAAAGCATATACTTAACATTCTCCAGCACGGATTCACATTAGTCCATCCATAACCTCTTACTAACATCGCTCCACAACGCCTTGGGGTTGTTTACGCTATCAACACAAATTCTCAGTGATCTGAGCTCCAGTTTCTATTGATATCTCACGTGCTGGGAAGAAGAGGGAACACTAGGGATAGGGGCAGTTATAAGCGTGGATAAGAGATTGTACCCAATCGAACCTACCATGTTGAGCTGGATGCGACTTGAACTCTTCGAATGTACTTGAATCAGCAGGCGAGAAAGCCAGTCTCCAGGTAATACCTGCTTTAACGTTAGATTGGGGGATATATACTGGAGGGAGCACCGGCCTACCCTGGAAACTATGGTCAAGAAGTCCGGTGGGGAAAGCGGCTCTTTCTTCAACCCAAAGGTTTTCAGCTCGGAATCCATCTGAGCAAAGTTGGACGATTGTCCACCCACGACACCGCAGTATTGCTGAGTGGTTCCTGGCTTGCCACCCACCACAACCGTTTTGACATTATACTTTGTATGCATAAGAATACTAAATAGGCTGCATGATGAAGCGCATCTTCCATTGCTCATAATTGCGATATTCTCAAACTCGAAAGGTCTGGTCGTCGGAGGGTCCAAGTGGAACGGGAGACAGGTGTCTCCGATCCTAAACCCAATATTAACATTAATTTCTGGAATAATACGGCAACGATTACCTTTGTGAGAACAAATCAGCGATTCCATTAATTTGTATATCGAGGCCAGGCTCGAGCCAGTTGTAATTCGCTGGGAAAGTCTTGTTGTCGACATCTTTCCATTCAGATGCTGTTGGCAGACGATGATCTTAGGATAATATTTATAACTAGGAAAGACGGCTCACGCGTATAAAATGAATCGATTAATTCCAGCGCGCCTAGTCCAGTTCTGTCGCTCGTAATGGAATTTACTATTTTTCTCGGAAGTTCCCGTGCACGAACACTACCGTTCATACCAGGCTGAAAGTCAAGTCCAGGCTCGGGTCCGGCAAGCTAACAAAGTTGATCAATGAATATGAAAGTGCGTGTAGATTTATGTATGTCTCACCACACGGTGCAACCATGATGCGAGACAAATCGTACCACCGCCATTATTGGTCTAAGCATATACAAATGGGTTCTTGCGTTTATGATTAGATATAGGTGGGCAACTCACAACGTCAATCAAGAGCCTGGATGCCCCCTTGGATTTGACCGCGTCCAATCCGTCGAGAGCATTCTGCTGAAGCTGGAGTAGGATACCAGTCAAAGATCCGAAGTGGATCGAGCCCACAAGTCAACACTTGCCTGAAAAGCTACCCGAAAATGATAGCAAACTCAATACCGCCGTCTTTCCATCCTCGAGGACAAACCAATGCATATCGCCCGTGCCGCTCACGTTCCCCGTGGGACCAGGTGTTCGGGAAGCGTGATGTCGAATTGTGGGCCGTCGTTGACCAAGCTAGAGACGGCGAGCCGACGGCCACGGTGGACTCGAGGTATATCGGATCGCTTTGGAATCGCGCTGGGACGCTGTAAGGATCTTCCGAGAGATGGGCGATCCCCGCCTTGGGTGAGGTTGTTTTTGCTTGCGCCACACTAATACGATCGACCAGGGATCTTCCATTGGTCGATACCTTGGCTTGGCAGTTGTTGTCCCACAACTCGCTGGCGTTGGTAAAGTTCCTAATTTCACGCTCTTTCGGGACAAGTAAGGCACGTTGTACGTTTCCTCGGTCGTACTTCCGTTTCGGACCAGGGTGAGCGATAGACTATCCCCGCGTATAGGCAATGCAGATTGAGCGAAATCACCCATTCGATAACCTGGTATCTGGTATGAAGAGAAAAAGTTGTTTTGGCGGGTCGTTTTTGATTGGTAGCCACCCGAGATTGCGGCGTAAGCGTCGACCGTGGTCCATGGGTCTTGTCCTTGAATTGAAACGATCGAGCACCGTCGAACTAATAGGGAGATTAGTATCAATTCAATGGGCATAAGATGTCAGGGCATACGTCTGATAGATTTCGACCCAGGGCCGAGTGCCAGATATTGAGTGCACCACCCCCAACTCTTTCCTAACGATTTCGGAGGCTTCGGGGACGATGTGAATGTTTTGAATGTCCTCATTACCGGGCTGAGCGAGAACTGCAAGTGGGAATGGGAGGTATGTGATAAACAGGGAATCGTCTAATTCAATCAAGTTAGCTGCGACAATTGAAGGGTTTGAGTAAGTGTCCCTACAGCAGTAGTTGTTGTACCCGGCATGTCCGTCTCCGAGCCGCTTAATTGTCCTGATGCTTAAGTTCTCGTGTTAGCTCAGAGAGAGGCTGTGGATTGCGCATGGACTTACTCTTGGTGCAGCTCAACTGGGATTATGAGTGAGGATGACCAGTGCTATATGATAGCGCAAATAGGAAGCTTACAATCTAATGAATAAATCGACTGTTTGATTCTCTGGAGCTCGCCCAGAATGTCGATTGTGATATCTTTGTATGGCTCTGGCATATCCAGGTGGAACCTGGTTGAGGTATGGAATTGATCGAATGTTTTACTAAGGACATCGACGATCTATTCCAAAAATATCGATAAGAACTATGACCAAAGAAATAAAGGGCATCTTACATTGTCCCTCAGTGTAGTATTAAAAGGGAAATACGAAAAGCAAGAGTGGAGCTCCGAGGGCTTGACCCAAGTTGAATTGGATATCGCAGCACATGGGTCGGATCGTGTAGGGTGTAATGGAGACCCTGTGGCCAACGCCGAATACAGTCCAAGCGCGAACAGTAATTGGGAGTGCATATCAAGCAGTGAAGGAGCAAGCTAAACCGATACCCAACGCATTTTAAGTAGCCAGGCAATCCAGTATAGTTGGCTAGGGCAAAGCTCTGCCCCAGATTGAGAAGTATCTCCGAGTCACTGCCAGCCTGACAAAGAGATGTGAAGCAAATCAACCAAGGCTCGTGTTCATCGTGGCTGTTCGTGAGAGAGAGAACCATAGCTTTCTGCATTAGTTATCCCTAACGGTATTTTATCCACCGTGTAGGCCGAGTGATTGTGCCAGAACATATCATTCCACTGATATTTTGTGCTATGCCAAGTTTATTGGTAAAGAATTGTTTGTGCAGTAATTTCTTTTTCAGGGACGAGCAGTGGAGAATCGGTGTGATAATTATTGATTCCAAAGAGCAATACTCATAGTATTCGGTACACCCAGCATGCAATCCACCGAGAAAGTGGGAGTATGTGGATGGGCAAGAGTGGCTGTGCCACCGACAGGCCGGAGTATAGGTAAACCTGACCAAATATAGACACACTCCCTGCCGCCGACCACATCCAGGCGGTACGCGAACTGAAAAGATTCTCCGACTGATCATAGCTTATGGCCACTGCTTCCAGCGCACCTGCACCCGCACCTGCCGTAAGCTCTCTTCTGCACTCCGGAGCCGTGCATCTCATCACTGAGACAGCACAGAACATTCGAATTCTTTACCAGTACACAGGTCAAGGATGCCAATGATTTAGCGAGTTCGCCGAGTGTCTTCAAGGTAATGAATGTTCCATTACATTATTCTTATAGCTGTGTCTGATTTCAATGTCAGAATGTTCAAGAAATCTCTCTCGTCGAATCCTCCAGTCAGGGCGTGATTCTTGCGGATATTCACGGGAATATATCCATTTTGGACCGGGCCTTTGAACCAGTCAAGTTTTGGGTCGCCTATCCTGGTGGAAGGGCCACACATGCTGTCGAACGGAAAGGCATTCTCGTAACTGTGGGCGTACGTATTCTCTTATTGCTCTGCCATTAGCGACTGGACTATATCACTCTCTAGGAAGAATCCTCGTCGCGTCTGCCTCAACTCAAAGTATGGGACCTTGAACACCTTGACAATAAAGCGGCGAATTCAACTCAACCCACGTTACTTCGTTCTGCAGCTATCAAAACGACCCAACCACACCCAGTGATGTGTATCGCCTTGACCTCATCCTTGTCTCACCTTGCACTGGCCATGGGCGATGGCACCGTCCTACTCTACCGACATTTCGACCAATCTCTGTTCTCGGGTAGTGCGCTTGCCAAGCCAAAGCCTGCGATGGATGGTAGTGGAGAGCCCGTGACCGGTCTCGGATTCAATGATCCCAACGAGGCCGGCGAAACGTTCCTTTTCATCGTTAGCACAACCCATGTGTATAGCTTGCCTGTTGGACCCAAAGCCAAGTCTCAGTCCCCAACCGTGGTCGATGAGATAGGAACAGATTTAGGCTGCGCAGCGATGCACCCAACAACGGGCCAAATAGTTGTGGCAAAGAAGGAAGCCTTGTACATGTGTGGACCTTCAGTACGAGGCCGTAGCTATGCTTACGAAGGTGTGTTCACTCCCACGACAAGAAAGGGAATTCAACTTATATCTTGCTAGGCGAAAAGACCGCCGCGTACGTTCACGGACACTACGTCATCACCGTCTCCCCACCAATCACCGCTACCGCCGACTCATCCCACCCCACCGTTCGAAACTTTGCCGCCCGCCTTTTCGGGGCCTCGGTCAAACCCCCCGGAAGCACGGAACCCAACCCCGCGGAAGACCTAGAGAGCGCCGGTCCGGATATATCCCGCGTTGCCGTCCTCGATCCCGAGCTCGCCTTTGTGGCCTGGCGAGGCGCAGTTTCCGGGGGTGTCAAGGCCGTATTTGCTGCCCCCGTCCCCAACTCCACTGCGCTTGCGCCCCATGTTCTGACGACGAGAGGCAACTTGGTCAGGTTGACTGAGGTGCCGATTCAAACGATGATCCAGACGATGGAGCGCCAGGGCAGATTCGTCATGGCGCTGGGACTCGCAAGGAACCGAGGGGTCGACGAAACTGGGGTTGCGGAGATTCATCGGGAGTATGGTGATTACCTTTATGGAAAGGGCGACGGAGATGGTGCTATGGCCCAGTACATCCAGACGATAGGATTCGTTCGGCCCAGCTACGTGATTCGAAAAGTGAGTTTGATCAATGCGGTTAGAGCATTGTTTATTCAATTGGATTAGTTCCTGGACGCGCAAAGGATCATGAATCTCGTAACATACCTACAAGTTCTTCATTCTCGAGGTCTAGCCAATGCAGACCATACCACTTTGCTTCTCAACACATATACGAAGCTCAAGGACGTTGACCGTCTGGATCAGTTTATCAAATCTGAAGTCCAGAGGCCGGCCGCTTCCCTGCAGGTGACTTGTTTTCATTATTCTTTATGGCAAGCTATAGGATTGACAATAATATAGACGACAAACGCCTCCGAGTCTGCGTCTTCTCTTCCGTTTGACCTTGATACGGCAATTCGTGTCTGTCGACAAGCCGGCTATTTCGAACATGCTGCGTATCTCGCTAAGAAGTATACTCGACACGAGGAATACCTTCGAATCCAGGTAGAAGATGCCGAAAACTATAAAGAGGCACTGGAATATTTGAGAGGCATGGGTGAAGATGCGGTAGGTTTTCTTCTGAGTATCTATAGCCGGCACTCAATAACGTGTATAAAGACTGAAGGAAATATGGCACGCTATGGCCGTGCGCTACTCGAGCATTTGCCAGACGAAACCACCAACTTGCTGGTGGAGCTATGCAGTGGGGCCCTCCAACCCAAGCCCACGTCTGCGCTCGACACCGAGTTCGTCGACTCTCCGGTATCCGCCCGTCTACTCGAGCCCCTCGTTCAAAAGAAAAGCTTTCCAAAGAAAAGGGGAAAGAGGACCCAAAGCGTCGTGGAACTCTGGACGACAAGCCATCGTTGAGTTCGCTCTCCCAAACGGCATCCGTGGTGACCTCCGTGGCTCCTTCTCCGGCCCGCGCACCCAGTCCACCGCCCCCTATTCCACCCCCATCTCCGCGCCCCTTCTTCGCGCACTTTGTAGCGCATTCCAAACAGTTTGTTCAGTTCCTTGAACGTGTTGCGGACAAACGGTGGGGTCAGAGTGTAAACTCGCTTGGAGTGGTCACGATCAATCCGCCAAATCGAAGTCTTGCTGAATTAGAATCAGAGATTACTGAACAAACGGCAGTATGGAACACTTTGCTCGAACTCTATTTGACGTCGACCCACGAAAAGACTAAAGCGATCGGGGTACTTCGAAGTGGCGGGGACACCATTACTGGATCCCATGACCCTAAATTACCGTTCGACAATATGCACGCGTTGATCCTGTGCTCGACTTTTCAATTCACCGATGGGCTGATGCTGCTGTGGGAGCAGATGGGGATGTACGAAGACGTGCTTCGGTTCTGGATGGAGCGTGCACTCGATCCGAGTATCATTCCGTCTAGCGTTGGCCTTGACCTCGAGTCCGAAAGCAAAAGGCTTCTCAGCGCGTTCTTATCCATCTTGACCAATACGGACCGGCCCGTCCGCATTTATACGAATTGGTATTGAGATTTTTAACCTCGACTTCGGAACTGCTGCACCGTCATTCTGCAGATGTGACCAAGATACTGGATGTCATCGAGCGCGAGAAGATCATGCCTCCGCTGGGAGTGGTGCAAATACTTGCGCGGAACGGAGTGGCGAGTGTTGGACTTGTCAAGGCGTGGCTCATGACGAGAATCAATGAGAGCCGATCAGAGGTGGAATCGGTAAGTTTTTTCCTGGATCAATGGGTCCATGTGTTTTTTTCTTTTTTCTGATTACACCCGCAGGATCGCAAACTCATTGAATCCTATCGCACCGAGACCAAGGCTAAACTTCAAGAAATCACCGAGCTTTCTGATCCCGAGCACCCCCGAGTCTTCCATGTTACTCGCTGCGCGACGTGCGGGAGCTCTCTCGACCTGCCTACAATCCACTTTATGTGCAAGCACAGCTATCACCAAAAGTATAAACAGCGCTCTTTCAGTCGGGGTCCAATTTACTCATTCCGTCTACAGGTGTCTCCCCGATCAAGATATCGAATGCCCCATCTGTGCTCGACAACATAGCGTTATCAAGGAGATTAGACGTACCAACGAACGCTTGGTGGATGCTCATGGGGTTTTCTTGTCAAGTGTGGCGGAGAACGGGTTTGAAGCAGTGGCATCGGCATTCGGAAGGGGGATACTCAGTCGTAGATCTGATGAAGACAACTCTGGTATTTCGGTAGTTGTGTAGAATTCGGCCCTTTAACGCAGCGTCTGTCTTTGCTACTGACTTTATGCGTATACGTAGCTACTCTCAATGTGTGCCTAATGCTTTTAATCCTACACTCGAGTAGTCGTATGGGAGACATTATAAGTAGAGTATCCGGCTTATATGTTCCATATTTGGTACGGAGTTGACGGGTCGATTTATTATCACACCACGCAAAGTACTCGAATTTATTATTGCACGTCGCAATAATTTACAAATACAACGCCAAAATTCGAGCCGTGAATTGACATAGTAGTACCAATACCTACTCGCGTAGTCTGCAATTGTTCGCTATATGTCGCTTTAGATTTGCGGCTGTTGAAAACCGGTAAGAGCATGCCTGGCACTCGAAGGCTAATATGTGGACACATGGATTAATTAGCATGCTTGAATCATAGTAACTTTCATGGTACTTGGAACTCACGTTTGATTCCAATCGAAAATAGAGGTGATTCTAATGAGTGGCCCTCGATTAATTAGGAATGGAAAAGCTCCAATATGCAGCATCCAGCTAACCTTGAGCGCTGAAGGTCGCGCCAGAACAGCATTACAACCTCCTAATGGACATGTAATTGGTTGATTTGATAGACCGGAAAATAGATTTCTTGACTTCGTGTGACTTTGAACTTGTTGATCCAATCGTCAATTTCTTCCATGGTTGGCTGGTTGCTAAAGTTTGGTAGGGAAAGCCTGCCGCCTATTAACAGTATCCGAGGACCTGGTTCAACCACCCCGCGGCAGGTGGAACTCGATGCTGCAGAGTTTCCACGGGGCTCGTCGTTTGACTCTTGCGCTAACGCCAAATTTGTCACCTAGTCTTAGCATATGCACTAATATCTGATCGAATGAACACAACCTACCCGGAGATGATAACTCTAGCAGTGCGCCAAAGGCAAGCTCTGGCGAATCATGAGTGACTTCTCTCTGCCATCCCATATCACTATGAGTATAGAGGTCTAGCGACGCATTGATCGCATAATCGTCTTGTCAAGCTGGAAATCTACACGATGAAGCTAAAACGAGTGCACATGTTCCACGGCCCAGTTACATTGGTCGAAATCGAAGTTCGGGGTAAACATCGAGCCGGTACACGCAACCATGACGATTATATGCGTACACTCCAGAAAACGATATAAAATACTTCACTGTCATTTTGAAGAAGAAAAGCAGTTAAAAGACTTTATCAGGGAACAATAAATCAACACTATTATGACTTGCACTCGCCAGGTAAGGGACATAGCATCATGGAGTCGGCAAGTGGTTGTAAGGGTATGTTGGGTCAGGGATATTTAAAGAGCCACCTAAATAGTCAGCGAATGGTGCGGTCCTTTCGTGAGTTATGTTACAGCCCCAATTTGCTGAAATTCTTCAAGTCCAATGAAGAGACGGACACGATCTTTGTAGCTTTATAACAATGGAAGGTGGAATTTCATGTGTAGGTGTATAAAGCACATTTGAGTCATATCATCCTCTGCCCCACAAGCCTCACAAGCCCAGTACAGGATTTACGATCTGACCAGTGCGGGTTCCTGGTATTTTGCCTCTACAATTGGTACACAAATAACAAATCTCACCTAAGATGCATCTGAGGCAATGTACTACCTATGAAGGTGAACATTTCACACTGGTATTGGCCTTTTTACCTCGCATATCCCCAGGCGCCTCGCTATTGTCTACCGAGCTCCCGTTCACTCTGTGAAATTAACTGTTAGTTAATTGCAATTTCAATCGATCAAGGCCGCCGTTGCAACCCTATGGCGTTTACTATACGCGCATTCCGATTGGATTACCTCTACTGCGGTACCAAAGAGATTGTCATTAAATTCTCCGAAAATATATGAGCTTGGCCAGCTGAACCAAGACTTCAAACGTTGATACACTGATAACAGTCCTTAGCACCACATACGGCGACACAAGTACAACGTTGTTTGTATTGATATACAATAGTAACCACATAATGATCATATATTTCATTCATACATAGGTACAATATATAGCGCCAGGGGTCCAAAAGTCTATTCGAAACTACCCCAAGGCAAAGCACGCTAGGACTACCAGAGAGACTGATCCATAAAGCCAAATTTCGAGATCAAGACCATGGGTTTGGCGCTTGTCGTTGTGCTCGTCTCTCGATCTCGTGGCTGTAGCTGCCCTGGATAGAAGTTTCACATGATCCTCGGGACGTGCGATCAAAGTGGAAAGGCTTGATTTAAGACATTGCCTTTACCCCGGACGATGAGCGTGGGCACTTCAAATTCTTTGCTATGCTTCACCTGCAGTCCCGATGGAAGAATCACACCAGTGGGTACGTTTCTGTAAGGAATTTAGAACAATCGGGATATTCTAAATTCCTTACAGAAGCGTACCTAGTGTCTTGCACACACATCCGAAAAATAAGCCATATGAACTGAGAGGTCCACAGCTGCATTCAGACATATATAGCGCTCCTTAATCATGCATAAATAGGTACAGTACTAGCGCCTTATAAGCGCTGGATATTTAGCGATGGGCGTTTGACCGCTCTAAATTGTACGTTTGTTGGCCTTGTGCCATATCGGTGTTCACGCGAATCAAGGAACCCCTCCCCCCCAGCTCTACCGACTGGAACCTAACCCGTTTTTGCAAAAGTAAAGCGCCATGAATGCTTAGGTCGGTGAGAAACTAGTGCGATCTAATGTAGCATGAAACCTTAATCGAACTCTAAGATAAAAGTTCTTTGGACATGTACATACCCGAGGCGGGAAAATCATAAGGGGCGATACTCCAAGGTATAACTTCTTCCCCTCGTTGTTAATATCATATACATATAACCTAATTCGTTGATATTAATCATTGTTTGTGCATGCAATAAATGAAGTAAAACTTACTGATAGCAATCTGGCTCCCTGGCAGGTTCCATATAAAATTCAAGCGCACGATCCGATCCGAATATATGTGCGTTATTTCGAGCTATTTCAGTATCCCTAAGACCGACAAAGGAATTGAATCTGTTGTTTTTCAATGTGACTCGATCCCCTGAGGTAGGGAAAGCAGTCCACTGCAAAATCATAGTCAGATGTCTGCTTCTGCAATTTGGAAAAGGCAGTTAAGGTCCCTACCTCCTGCGCCCCATTATCGAGAGCCTCTAATACGACTGGTCCAATCTTGTTGTCGTCAAGAGTGAGAAGCTGGTCACGGGGGAAAGCAATAGCGCATGGTCCTCGAGGAACACGAGACATAGCGGGTTAACTGAGTGGGTTAATAGAGTGGGTTGATGGAATTGGAGCTTGATACCATCAGGTATCGAGCTTTTATAGCTCCGCGCAAGAATGAGGGCCTCTCAGCCCCAGCAAATTAGGTAATAGCGGACAGCTCTGTTGACAAATGACCAGGCCTCGTTCAGGAGACAGCACGGGCATCATTGATTCAGTTTCAATTGCCAGCCGGATCTAGAGTGCTTCGAAATTCAACGTGGGCATGCGCATGAGCGCAATAACAGGAAGGTATTCTTTTCAAGTTCTGCTACGATTAAATGTGGTTCGAAATTTGGCAATAAGTTGATACTGCATTGGGTCTACTTAGGAAGCTTAAGAGTGGAAGTATGACAATGATGCCTCCGAGTTGGGCAATTAATTCAAAACCGTACGATCTCGTTAATCCGCCTATGTTCGGGACGGTTGGATCGACAATTCAATTGGGTTGGTTATAGACAAAGGAGTGACGCAATGGTGCGTGTTTATAGTGTCTGATCCGTGATGGACGTCAATAGCCTTTTGGAAATTGTGCTGCCTCGTCTAGTTGGTGTGACACCATGTACGAGAGGGACGACCCCAGACCGTAACCAATGTGGGGCCCTAGGCTTTTTTGCACTATCTATAGCGCACGTGGGGTAAAAGATTTGGTGTTGCCGCTTCACATTCGTGATAGACGTATACAGTTTCCGCCGTGAGCAGAGCGTCAAGAACAAGTGGAACCGGGTGCCGAGAGTGAGCATTTCTTGTTATGGGCAGTCGTCCAATGGAGAAATCCCCAATCGCTAAAATCCTCGCTGGTAGCAATGTTACTTAGTTCATCGGGAGTCCAAACGTTCGTACAATGAATGCGTCAGTAAAATCCCATACAGTATGGTTATTCCTCGCATATACGTATCTGAAGATTGCTAAGATCCGGACAGGGTATGTTTCATGCTGGTATACAAGTGTAGATCGAACTACGTGGTCGAAGGTCTTTAGGGGCCAGACACGAGTGGATCAGCCATGATATGTTAAATTCATGCGAAATCCATTAATACCGGGCACAGTCTTGTGAGCCAGGTTGGGAAAAATAGTGCATGAATGGAATAAAACTATCGGGTGGAGGGTACCAACCGGTTAGCATTCTCGGTGCAGGGTCACATATCTATTTCATCTTATTGTTTCAGAACAGGAGGAATTCAGGCCGAAGATTTTGAAGGATCGAGTGGCTTTGGGTAAATTGTTGAATTCAGAGCTCCCATTAACTATGCGGCTCTCCGACAAAGAGTTTAGTATGCTAAGTTAGCATTTGGCCAGTTACACGTAAATTGAAAATCAGAACAGTTAGCAGAGGATAGTTTAGATCAATGTTTACTCTCTGTAGCCTGAATAACCAGGTATTACGCCACCGGTGGGCAAGAGGTATTCTCGGTGTCCTAGGACGCGTAGGGCAGAAGCAATCATCCGCTATGCGCTGTGATCGAAATGACTAGAGCCGTGCGATCAATAAAAGTTATGACAGCAAATCAAGAAACTTACAGATTTCCTCTTTCTTCAGCAACGACCCGATTATTTCATCTAGTGCTGACTTGACTCTCTTATCAATTTCTGGCACGGTTTCACGGTGGTCGGGAGTCCAGAGTTCGTCCTTTAATCAGATGAGTTGTAAGAACCGCTGGGCCCATCTACAAGACACCTGGAATGGGATGTCCCTGGCAGAAACTTGGACTTACCTCTTCAGTAAATCCGGGTTCAAATTCAAATTCAGGGTACATTTTATGTATACGGGACTTGGACTTCGTTTATCGCATGTATGCTCGCCGTTCATTTCTCGGAGATTCTGGAGGGGTTTCAGATGTAGATATATTCTCGAGAGACGGGAGCATACCTCCATCACATAAGGTTTCAACCCTGACCCATCTTTCTTATGTGTGAGGATGCAGAGAACGTAATGTCGAGGGTGAGTGCCGCACGGGAAAAAGGAGAAGAGAATAGTCTAGTAGGCTATTGCTGGATGTGAGTAATTTCAGGGAGTCAAACGAGGAATTTACGAGCGGGACGGGTTCTCCCTAGCAAGTTCCGTTTTCCAGACTTGATGAGCCTGGGAGGCCTGTAGTTTTCCAAGGTCCGTGAGTTCCGGATCAGCTGGTAGAAAATAATAACGTTATTGATAACCCTATGATGCTAGACGGAAATAAACTTACGACCCCATATAATTCGCCATCCCCATTAAGCAAAGACCATTTTTCATCCCATTCTTTCGTCCCGTATTTTGATTCGCCGACGTTGTCTACTGGTTAATTAGCATGGATTAAAATGAGCTGCTGGAACGAGGGACTCACGCCAGCCTTGCCCATGTCGCCCAAACCAACACACTACGTACTTGGTTCTGGCGGCGCGTCTTGTTGCAGTTTCGTAATCTTCGCTTCGAAATCAGACCAGCACGTCTTCGAGCCGCCATCGATAGTCCAAATGCATCAGGGTTAGGGCCGATTGTTCCAGGTTCGGCCTTCAGGTCCGTTTGAAGAAAATACCAGGAAGCCTACATCAGAATTGACTTACTGCGTTAGATACCATTTTTTTGTGGATCATCTGGGGACAGAACTTTGTAACTAAATGACATGGCGTGGGTGAAAGTACTACTAGAGCGCGGAGGCGTATCACGTGCCCTTCTGAAAGAAGCGCTGATGCGTCCTAATTGGAATCGTACTGACCTTGGGCTACGTTTCGACCCTCACCATCCCATCCTACTTCTGAAAACATCGCGGGGCACGAACCCTAAGTGGAGTTGATATCATTGCATGCCATAAAATTGATCCGTGTGTACATTGTCTGAACCTATTTGGTTTATTACCATACTGGTCTCGCGTGCTTTTTCATTTTGATTTGAAGATTGTGTTTGTTGTGTAAAGGTGAGTCGGTGTTTCTTCGTATTTGCCTATCTCACTGCCGTGCTATCTAGTTCTGTACGTGGCCGCCACGTCTGTAACACTTTTCAGTTATTGAGTATCATTATATATAGCCTATTCTTGTGCTATTTGCCACGTTGTAAGTCCTCCGTTTCAGCTCCCACGGAGTGGTATTAATTTAAATTACACAAGCCTTTATTTACATAACCCTCGATCACTGATATGACTGCTCCCCCAGCAAGACCCCACCTCGGCCTCCGGCCCTCATCTCATTTTTCTATCATAACCTCCGCACAATCTAATGCCGACTGGGCGGAAGATGACGCATGGGACTCTGGGTCGGATGACGATAAACCCTTGGGCTCTCGAAGACATCCTGCTCCGCCTACACCAACACGTACCAGCTCGCTAGGATTCTTCTCGTCCTCGGCTGCCTCTCCCAAGCTCCCCACAACTGCATCGCCAAAGCCCCAGGCGGTACCTACGTCGGCGAACAATTCGCCACTCAGAAATGCTACAGCCCCCGCCCCCATCCCATTCAAACAACCCACTGGTCCCACCTCTCTTAATGCTATCCGAGCGGCGGCTCGCAAACCGGCTGGAACAGGAGATCCAATCCTGAGTGTGGGCTCTGGTACACCCAACTCCAGCTCATCGAATGCCGAACTCAGTTTCTCTTATACCCACGTACAAGTTCCATCCCCAAGCTCTTTCCCCCAGTCCAATGCTTTGCCTCCTCAAGCTGAGTCCCAAGAAGAGGAGAATAGTGTTGAGCTTTCCAGTCCTCCCGGAAAAGGCAAAGGATGGACTTTCATTACTGGCCGGAAGAAAGAAAAGGTAGACGAAGATGTACTTGAACGAGAAAAAGAAGGATACAGGCGCTGGAAAATGTCTGCGTCGGGATCAGTTGACTTTGCGGGGATGGTACCTGATGCACCAGACTCGGGTGAAGAATCCGACGGAGAGATGATTGTAGGCGATTTGGATGTTGAGATCGGGGAAGGGCTCAAGATAGGAGATGATTTGAGTTTGGAAAGGGGGCGAGAGAAGGAGACTTTGGAATTTGCGAGGGTTGGGAGTGACGATAAAGGAAAACGGACAAGTGTCGGGAGAGAACCAGAAGCGGAAGATATTACACCCCGCGAAAAGGTTGGGGCTGAAGCAATTCGAGAGGACGCCGATGCTATCGTTGCAGGTTAGTCAGATCACTATCTGATTTTCATTGGCATCCGGATACTGAAGTTTCTTTGCTCCAATCAGACCCATTTAGTGTTCTCCGTCGTCCGGACCCCTACGGCCATGCCTCTGGATATAATAATAAACCTCCCTCTCGAAAGTCCAGTGTCTCTCACATCAAATCACCGGAGCGGTCTTCGAGTAGCTCGAAGCGAATGTCTTCATTTGGAACAAATGCGCCATCGCCTGGACACGAACGAGTTGATTCGGGTGCGGGACTGAGTCGCGGAAGGAGTATGCGAACAAACAGGAGGCATACACAATTTGTAGAGTGCCTTTCGAAGGAAGATATCAATATGGGTACGTGCGTTTATGTTGTTAAGGCACAGCGTTGCTGATATTATTCAGCCGAGTTGAAAAAGCTTGCATGGTCTGGCGTGCCTCCTCACCTGAGACCCATGGTTTGGCCCCTTTTACTCGGGTATATGCCTCTACCTTCATCGACTCGACTCCAGACCCTACAGAGGAAACGAGAGGAGTATACCAAGCTTGTTAAGTGAGTGGTTCTGCCATTTCTGATTCATATTGCCTGATGTGTTTGCGAACCAAGGGTCACTTTTGCGCGAGGACGGGAAGGGTTGGATCAACAGATATGGCATCAGATAAGAATTGATGTTCCGAGAACCAGACCTGGCGTAAGACTTTGGATGGAAGCTGGTACGCACCAAGTAAGTTGGCGATTATTCCCAATTCAACTCTCAAACTTATGGGGCGTGTAGAGTTTGGAGCGAATACTATATGTTTGGGCGATTCGACACCCTGCGAGCGGTTACGTACAAGGGATTAACGACCTTGCAACGCCATTTTATCAAATTTTCTTGTCAGCGTATATAGGTTCGTTCGTTTGTTCTCTTATCCATTGGCGTTTTTGACCATCCTCATAGATGCGGACCCTGAAATATACGACCCAGCATGTCTACCTTCACATGTTTTAAACGCCATCGAAGCCGACACCTTCTGGTGTCTTTCCCGACTCTTGATGGAATCCAAGATAATATATCGCACAACAGCCCGGGATTCATAGGAGCGTCAAAAGAATGGCAGAGCTTGTCAAAAGGATTGATGGTTAGTTGATTTATTTTATTTTATTTAGTTTTGTTGCCCATCTGCTGCTGAACGGAAAATCAGGCGCTCTTGCTTCGCATTTCGAATCGCAAGGCGTCGAGTTTATGCAATTTGCTTTCAGATGGATGAATTGCTTGTTAATGCGCGAGCTAAGCGTGAAGAATACTATACGAATGTGGGATACATATCTGGTAAGTTTGTTACTTACACCGTGTTATTGGGGTCTAAACTATGGCTGAAGGCGGAAGGCACGGATTCATTTTCGCAATTTCATCTCTACGTTTGTTCTGCATTTTTGGTAAAATGGACAGATAAATTAAAGAGCATGGACTTCCAGGCAAGGCCCAACTATCTCTTACTTTTGGTAATGACCAACATACTTCACAGGGTATTATTATGTTCCTTCAATCACTTCCAACTCAAGACTGGACGGACCATGAAATAGAACTATTGTTGAGCGAGGCTTTCTTGTTAAGTAGTGTTTGGCACAATGCACAGAGTCATTTTGGTGAGTTGTGTTTGTTGGATAATCCGAAGCAAACTGATTTGCGCTTATAGGTTAGATTGATGTACCGGTTGTATGCAATACTGTATTATATTGATATTCCAACGCAAATCCGCTTCTGTATTCCACAAATAGGACCACCTTCTGTTGGGAAGACATAAATTCCCAACCGAGCTTAAGCATCTTGTTGAATTCTTGCCCACCACGTGCTCCAACCAACCGCCATCATTGGTCCGCCTCTGTTCACACGTGACAAGCGAAGTGTTCCCCACAATAAACGACCATGTGGTACAAACGGCGGCGGGACTATAAAAGCATTATTGTCGGCATTTTGTTTCTGGTGTGTTCGTCCTCCTTGTTCGCCATTCTTCATTGAAATCGACGTTTCCAAGATGGTGTCCTTCCTGGCGCTTATGGGTTTGGCGGTAAGCGCTCTACCAGCGATAGGCACAAATGTCCAATCGCGAGTGCCAAAAGCGAAGACTTTTACCTATGAGGTAATAAATCACCCATTGTTTTCTGATGCAAATAATTCGATTTTGATACAGGTGGTACCAGGATATTTTATCCAGACAGATCCCAGCACGGTTCCGGCGACTGTGGGGCCCAACCCTCCTGCATTTGGATTAATTGCCAATACATCTGCAACATATTGGTCCGACTTCAAGGCCAACATCACTAAATTACAGAAAAATGCTCCCAAAAAGGTCAAGTATGCTGTATTCTGGTTCGGAAGGCATGGTCAAGGATGGCGTGGGTGCAAACTATTTGAATTGAGAGTATGATTTTATAATTTTAATCATATAGATAATTTGGCCGAATCGACCTATGGTACCGCTGCCTGGGACGATTACTGGTCGAAGCTTAATGGAGACGGGAATATTACGTGGGGTCGTGAGTAAATACATAAATTGATATCCTCAAGTGCGCTCGATTTACAAACAATATCTCAGCTGACGCCCTTTTGACTGATCTCGGTAAACAGCAAGCTCAGCTTGCACACAATACTTGGGTCACAGAACTTGGAAAGCCTGACCCGGTTCCATTGGTGCGATACAACTCTCCCCGACTCTTTCATGAGCATTGATCCATTGTCCACTATAGCCAACCAAGCTGTTCTCGTCGCCCATGTCTCGCGCTGCTTCAACTCTCGATATTACATTTACTGGGATTCTCCTCACCGAATCGGGGAAGAAGGACAAGGTTCGACCATATGTGATGGAGGTAAGGCACAAGCACTTAAATGCAGACAGTTTACGCTAGTACTGATCACACTTTTAGGGATTGCGTGAAGTTCTTGGAGTGCATACATGCGATAAACGGCGAACTAAAACATACATTCACCAAACTTACAAGAATTTTGGGATTGAATCTGGGTTCACTGAAGAGGTCAGTTATCTGCTTAGTTCTGCAGGTTTTTTGGCGCCGCTTATCACGACTGGATCTTTTAATGTAAAGGATGAGCTATGGACTGCCGACCATCGCGAAACCAATGACGAAACTGATGCTCGCTCAAGAAGAACGCTCGATGCCATATTTGACCGTTTACTGGGCCCCAAAGATATTTGTATGTGGTTACCCAATGGGCTAATATTAGGAATCTTAGCCCTCGTCCGTCTAGTTATTTCAGTTACGGCGCACAGCGGAGCGATTAGTTCTGCGCTTCGCGTTCTGGGTCACAGAGCTTATTCTTTGCCTACTGGTGGCGTTATTCCTGTTGTAATTAAGGCGACTGAAAACTAAGAATGGATTTCTTATTGGACCATACAATAATTATAAGGCTGGCGCCATAAGTTAATTAGAACCAGTTAAATAAGCGACTTTCAGTCGGACTTATTGCAGTTAGACATTGGTTCAAGTGGTGATCGCCCCTATTTATAGAGTTTGGCGGAGATAATCGAAGAATTCCTGGTTTCCACGGGCAACCCCCAAGTCTTCTGCTTCATGTCCGAAGTTGTATCTCCATACTAGGCAACATGCGACACCCACTACGAACCGCTGTCGCTTTCATATCATCTCGGGGTTGTAGCCGGAAGCCGTGGCTATGCATTCGCACACCCATGATCTGTATCACGGGCTATTATGCCCTTTTGCCCGAGCCAGGATTTGGCGCCCTATCCTTTTAGCTTTCTATCAGACCATCTGGTACCTGTTCCTGTACCTTTCTGTGCATTCGTTTTCCAGCCGCTGGCAACAGTTTGAGAGGTAACTCCCAGATATAGAGAACATGTTATTCGCTGGGAGTTACCCATAGAATGCAGTGCATTCAATCTCTAAAATAAGAGAGGATGTGTCTCTAAAAGTACTATCGATTCCCTTTGAAGGATGCATTATCAAGCATTCAATCCATGATAAAGGTGCACTCATCAGGAAAGTGAACCCAACGCCCACAGGTTTCCACTGATTAGAACCCTTGGAGTTGTGAAAACCAGAACTTGAGGCCTCCCACAGGTTCCAGCAAAGGGCAGTGATGCCCCATTTAGAGCTCCCATAATCGCGATCACGTTCTAGCAACTGTTGCAACCTGGACCCCAACAGAAGCACCAATGTTCCCTCCCTGCCTCCGTCCCTCCCCTCGTTTCCCACATGTGTAGTCATCAAAATATAGAATACATTAAGCCTTGTCCCTGATCGGACATCTCAACCCCGAATCAACTGGCCCTCGAAAATAAATAGCCCCATAACCTGGCCTTTCCCCGATGACCTCCGTACCAATCACCCCAACAGCATGTCATCCATAGAACATTTAATCTTATATGCTTCTATCTCTCTACTGGCGTCGGCACTCTTGCGACGATGGAATCTGGTGGCCCAAGGTTTACAACTTATACACAAGAAGACCCGCCCTCCCTCCCCATGGTCCCTTCCGATTCTGGGTAATTTATTCTCTATCCCACCAGGCATGGAACACATCGCATACATGAAATTAGGAGACCAGCTGAAAAGTTGAGCCAGTGCCATTTTAGATATCAATATAGCGACACGCTGACTATTGGTCAATTACGGGTAGGTGATATGGTTTATCTTCGACTTTTTGGCTACGACTTTGTGATTCTTAACTCTGCCAATGCTGCAATCGATCTTTTGGAAAAGCGTTCTAGGATCTATTCAGACCGCCTAAGCCCACCAATGTTCAAAGATCCTTCTTTGTGCGTTGAAATGTGCACATGCATACCACTGATCCATTTTTAACCATCAGAAATACAGACTTAACTGGAGTGGGAATGCTGTTTTGTTGGGTTACAGCGACCTTTGGCGAAATTATCGACGGATATTCAATAACTGGCTCGGCTCACGCACAGTCACTCAGTTTCATCAATTACAAGAATCCCAAGCCCAGCAGATGCTCCAAAGACTAGCCAACATTTCTGATGACGCGAATCCTTTCGAAGAAGTAAAACGCACTATTTACTAGTATGCTTTTTCAATTATAATGTATATTTGATGTTAAAATTAAATCAATAAAAGTACTATAGCGTCCTCAACTTTACGGCTAGCCTATGGCTACAAACTCCAATCCGATGATGATATAATCTTACAGAATATCAATCAAACGGCACACTACACAGCACAAGCGGCTATGTTTACCAGTTAGTTTCTTTTTTCATAAATGTGCGGAATTCAAGCACAAATGAATAACACAATTCATATAGATTTTTTTGTAAACATATTCCCGTCATTAACGCATATTCCTGATTGGCTCCCAGGTACGGGATGGAAACGTACTGCTCGTGAATGGAGGGCCTTCAAGGACAATGCTCAATCTATCCCTTATGAGTGGACCAAGGCTCAGCTTGTAGGTTTAACAGTGCCGATAGGAAGATTCATATTAACATTCCTGCTGGCAAATGATAGGCTGCAGGGACTGCAGAGCCATCTATCCTCAGTATACTACTTCAAGACAGTCATTTGACATCGAACTTGAGTCCGAAGGCGAAAGAAATATGTTTGAAAGAATTTCGATGATGATAGTTGCAGGTAAGTGTTTCGGCTCTTTTTTAATGATACAAGGACAAGTAATTTAACGATGGTTATCGTTTCTCAGCCGGAACCGACACGGTATTAATATTTTGTTACGTTTGACTCTGAGAAGCACTTACGCCAGAACCTTTCTTAGACCTCAACAGCACTCGTTTCGTTTGTTGCAGCAATTGTGCTTAACCCCACGTACAAGTAAAAGCTCAGGAAGAAATCGACAATGTTCTCGGGTTTGCGTCGCTCCCAAAAATTTCAGACAGAGAGCGACTTCCATACGTCCGCAATCTTATCCAAGAAGTCCTGAGGTGGCTACCACCGGTCCCAGCCGGTATGTAAACATGATTGTTCCTTAACATGGCAACAAGGACGGTGATTTTACTATGCACTATTCAAGGTGTTCCTCATGCTTCTTGGAAAGATGATGCTTACCGAGGTTACGAAATAGAGCGAGGAACAGTAGTGTAAGTAAATAAATTTGTGAACATTGAAAGGTTGACCTCCCCAACAATTGTTTTTAAAGAATCGGAAATATATGGTACATATATGTTTTTTTGGATGGTTAAGTACATTGTATCAAACTGAAAACTTTGCTAGGGCAATGACTCGTGATGAAAGTGTATACAGAGATCCAGAAACCTTTAACCCAGATCGTTTTATGTGTTCAACCGTTCCGCACCCACCAGCATTTGGATGGGGAAGGCGGTAAGTACCCTTTATCACCGGAATTGTGTAGCTATAGTTGATACTTCAATAATACTAGGAGATGCGCGGGAATTCACTTTGCCGAAGCATCATTGTTCATCACAGCTGCAACTTTACTAGTTTTAAGTTTTCTAAGAAGAAAGATACTCACGGACAGGAAATTACGCCGCAGCTTGAATTTGCTTCCAACTCTCTTGTCATGTAAGCAATTTAAGGCAGAGATTTGCGTCAACAACTCATTAACCTTGATACTGAAATGGGGCAGGGAGTTAAAGCCATTTGACTTCGAAGTAAAATTCCGGTCGGACATACATCGACAGATGATCTTGGAACATGGTGGCGCTTGAGCATATTCCAAAGGACTTGTGTAGGATGATGGATGCATATCAATACCAATATCAATGCGACTGTGGCGCTCTGAGTCGATAATCCTATCATTAGTCGAGAGAAGCATTCATTAATATGAAGCATCTGTGTGTACTAGCCTATTTAGAGTGATTTCACGTATATAGCAACAGGCATCATATGCATCCAAAGCACTCTTGATCAAGTTGAGAGTCGTTTAATACTTGTTGTATCGCCAAATCGGCCACTTCCTCCAACTTGCAGGCCTGTCTTCATATTTATCCAGAGCATCCAGGAAATATTTGAAGGCTCTTTAACCCACTTTGGAGTCTATCAAAGATAAGAGGTGTGCGACGTGGCCTGCGGAGTCGCACGAACTAAGCCTAGGAAGCTGGCGCTTACAAAACACGTGGCCGCCGCCTCGGCAAGCGGTTGCAAACCTTCGAGCATGTTCTGCCGACAGACAGGTCAAGCAACGCGCTCGGTGTTTTATTTTTGTTATTTTTTCCGCATCATTATGTCACCACAATGTTGAGTACAGATGGCTCACCTGGACTGTGAGTTGTACTTACATCTTGGGCCCGGCTCGGGTGCCTCATCTACCGGTTTGCAATCGGCATCGTGGCGGCAAGCCTCTCCCATATAGGCGCCCTCACATACATGGGCGGCTCTAGGTTCAGTAAGTACCCCAATTTGATCACTCGAGGACTGGGGAAAAGCGGACTTAATTGATCAATGTCCGCATTTTGAGTACCGCGTTATCATTATGACCGAGACTTCCCAATTCACCTTGGAAGCAAGAGGGCCTGCTTGTACATAACTATATGCATACTGTACAGAATTGGTACAGTGAACCGTTATTCTCTTCCGGCGAACCAGCTCTGTGATATTTGCATCTAGCTTTGTCTGGAAATTTACCCGCGTCGAAGTCTCAATAATGCAGTCATTTCCTTGACTCCAGGCTTCGAGTTTGGTGCTGTTTGCTATTTTATTTGGTAGGTTTTCGTGTGTGATGACTTCTATAAGGAATTCCCAAAAACATACGCTTCAGATATGGCTTAGTTGAGCTGGAGAGGTTAATGCTCACCCCCACCTTGGTTGTGGCGCGATCCTTTGAGGGTTCACACGTGCGATGGGTGATAAACGTGGAACCAGGGTCACCGACTTCAGGGTTGGGACTTGGGTGTACAGAAGGCAATCAAAATAATCTATCAATTCTGATATGAACAAGCTGCACTGCTGATGGCAGATCCTCAGGAATTTAGTGAGTCTAGAGGAGTCCAGAGTGAGCCTTGAACTTCAAAAAGTGATTATGCATTACTATAGAATCGTTGTATGTGTGCTATCGGGGGGGGGACGCTGACTGAATGCGTGAGTCCCGTGGGTGAGAGGTCCTAACTATGTTCAAAATACGCATCATAGGGGCGAGAAGGGTCCTGGGCTAAAAGAAATAGAATATGACGAAACAAGCATACATTCGAGATCACAAAGCGAGTGGGGTAACGATGGAAAAATACAAGAGATCAAGAGCACAAAATGATTGGGTCACGTGACAAAGCATATACCTACTATGCCTAATGCACCAATTACGAGTTTTTCGGTCTTTCCAAGAACTATTATTTTGCTCATTTGCCCTTATTGACGGATTAACTGCGCACGTGTTAAGTGTAAGGCTAATATCCTGACTTTGAACACTCGCGATGTGGAGTAATTGGTCACTCGTAGATAACGTATTTAAGTATTACGAATTTCAGAAAAGGATAGGATGGTTCAATCACGGTTGAGCTTTCGAGACCCCGGCAAGCCACCTCTTTTGTAAAACTGAATTTGTTCCCATGAGAAGCCTCTTCCTTGTTCCCACAGCTTTTCCCCTTTGACTCACCCTAATACAAGGCCTAGGCTGATAGAGTTGACCGTGTTTGATCATTTATGACTTGCATAATACCCCTCATACTATGTTTATCGATATAGGAGAAATAAAATGGCGGCGTGGGGGGGGGGAGCTCCATACCAAACAGAGGGCAGGATTGTAAATTATTCGTTGAGAGACATACACCTGCTCGTATAAGTAGACATTTGAGTTTCTAACGGCAATATCCAACCAAAGAAGTGCACATTATCAAGAGAACTCACAACTCATTAGTTTTAACCCATTACCTATGATTATTTCCACGGACGCGATCGCAATTTTTCTCAGGGAGAAAAATGGCTGAAGTACTCCAGGATACGCCTCGGCTTGTGAGGGTGCTCAGCTCAATTATCACACAGAGATGACGTGACTGAACGTGACTGAATGTGACAGCGGGACCGAACCCAACGTTTGTTTGAGAGCTAAACTGAATTACAAGCGGATCGGATCCTTTTGAGTTTGGGTTTATGGTCCACACTCCAATCAAACTTACATTGAGTAGTGGTTGAGCGATTCCGAGGCTCGATTTAGGTCGTACAACCATCAGTACCTGTGAGGTTCTATCAAGAATATCGCGCTCCGGAGTGCCATATGGTATCCTCCGATTCTGCACTAGCTCTGGAAGCTTAGGTAAAGATTATTCAGCTGACATTTAATCTCACATGGGTGCCTATTAGGCACACATAGTCTCTAAACAGTGAAATATCAGCTTACAAAGTAGCGCAGAGACTCCAGGAGTTTGGAGACAGCCAGGCGAAATTAGTGTGTATTCCCGGAGAAGTAAAGCTTTCGTAAAGTACAAGCAAAACACACCGTATCTCCGATTGGCCAAAGGAATATTTGAGAGGTTTTCTATTAAGAATTATTTTCAATCCTGGGCTTCAAAAAACAGTAATATTGCCTGTCCGTAGCCCTACCTCACTTACTCTCTCCTGTATGGTATCAGCTAAGATCCTTGAGTTACGTTACGGTGTTAGTGATTCATCCGAGGTCAAGCACTCCCTGGCATCCAACCCTTAAGGCTTGGCACCTTAAGGAGACGGTCGTACGTATGTGGCCAAAAGCCAGATCGGATCTGAATAATGGGCTCTCAAAGGGGTTGCACGGGTTAGCTACCTGGCGAATATATGCACAATTAAAGCCCATCACCGAATGAGCCGGAGCGGGAGTGTATGAAAAAATAGGATTCAATGACATCCCTTTATCGGGTATAGTTGGTCGGCCGTTGACTGATGTAAAAGATAGGCTATGTCGACATGGTGCGGAGCACGTATAGAAAGCAGTGCCTATATAAGCCCCGCTACATATAGGCCTTACACCTCTTATTAGCCCCCTTCAGCTACTTCACGGAAACTTTCATTATCCACTATGGCGCCATCTCGCAACCTCCTGTATGTTGCACTAATTTCCCTGTCAACTGCCTTACTTGTCGACCAGTACCATCGTCGACGAAAAACACGCCTTCGTCTTCCGCCCTCCCCTCCATCCATTCCATTCTTTGGTAGCTTGTTTTCAGTCCCTCCAGGCCCCGAGTATCTATCATTCAAGAAACTTGGGGAGGACTTGAACTGTGAGTTGTTTCAAAATATTTCTGGGTGCATATATGAACCACGTGCATGCTAAATACAGCGGATATAATTTACCTCCCAATGTTTGGGCGCCAGTTTATCATTCTGAACTCTGCCGAGGCTGTTAACGAACTTCTAGAAAAGCGCTCTGCAAAATACTCTGATCGATCGCCTGCACCCATGATGTCCGACCCACGATTGTAAGCTAAGAATACGTGCCTCAATCCACATCTATTAACTAGTGATCATTGTAGAATGGGCTGGTCAACAAACGCTGGTATGATCGGCTACAATGATCTGTGGCGGCACTATCGTCGGTTATTCAATAACTGGTTTAATACGCGCGCTGTTCCTCAATTTCATCAGACGCAAGAAAGCCAAGCTCGTTCTCTCCTTCGTCGCTTGCTCGGGCTCTCGACAGAAGAACATCCTTTTCCTCAAATGAGGCACGAGTTCTTTTTGTAAGTTTAATAGTCTAGCTAAACCAGACTCGTATTCGTGTGTTTGATCTTGCGTTTATAGCACATTGGCGTCCACTATGTTCCAAGTCGGCTATGGGTATCAATTGAAAGGGCTCGATGACCCATTTTTTGAAAATGCCCGCCAAACTATTCATAATTTCACAGAAGCCGCTATGTTTACTAGTAAGTTCAAAGATAACGATTTTATATGGACCCCGGGTAGACTTCCGACTAATGTGCACATGTTATTGTTTCCAGACTTCTTTGTGAACATATTCCCGATGATGATCCATATTCCGGACTGGTTCCCCGGCACAGGTTGGAAGCGTACTGGACATGAGTGGAGGAGGATTAAAGAAAAGGCTATGGAAGAACCATTTCAATGGACAAAAGCGCAAGTTGTAAGCTTAACGCGTGTACCAAACTCTTGTGTATCGCTGAACCTATGGTCATACATAGGCCGCTGGAACAGCCGAGCATTCGATTATCGGCTCTCTATTGCAAGAGCATAAACTGGTCTCCCACCTGAGTGAAGAAGAGAGGGACCATCGACTAAAGGAGCTAGGCTTAATCATGTATTCTGGTGAGCCCTCAAAAACTCTAGGGAAATTGGATTTTAATCTGACTTGTAAATCAGGTGGCGTAGACACGGTAGCTAAATCCCTACTTTGTCAGGGCGTATTGATTGACAAACAGGATTTCTTCTGGCGATCAGACATCAAACTTGCTTATTGGATTTGTCGCTGCAATGGTCATGAACCCAGAGGTTCAGATCAAGGCCCAACAAGAGATTGACACCGTACTGGGTGTAGCTGTACTTCCTACTGTGCAAGATGTCGAAAGGCTGCCCTATTTAATGAATCTGGTCAAGGAGCTTAAGCGATGGTACCCTGTGGTTCCGACTGGTAAGTTGATCTGAACAGCTTACAAAGTTGCATCCGGGTTATTGATGGGACTAACCTTTACTAATAGCTCTTCCACATACGTGCTATGTTGATGACAATTATAGAGGATACGACATAAAAAAAGGGTCAATTATGTGAGTCCGATTCTGCTGAGAAACGTCGGGAATGCCGTTGCTGAATATGGCTGTTCGGACATAAGTATAGGAAATGTTTGGTAAGCCCCCGTCTCTTGTAGTGAAACACTCTTCTCATGAAAAACCAGGGCAATCACCCGAGACGAAAGACATTACAAGAACCCGAGGTGTTTAACCCCGACCGTTTTCTGGACCCCAACTTACCCCTCGCACCTGTGTTTGGGTGGGGACGACGGTGAGTTATTCAAACATTAGAGATAGACGTATGTGCACAAAACTCACAAGCAACCACCCACCCATGACCCGTCAGAAAATGTCCTGGAATTAATCTAGGGGATGGCTCGCTATCGGTTGCCATTGCTTCTCTTGTGGCGACATATACATTCTCCAAGAAACGTAATCCAGACGGAAGCGAAATCACTCCTATTATCGAGTCGGATACTAATACAACGGCACTGTAAGTAGTTTGTGTACATAGGGCTGATAATGAAGCTAAAAAACAATCGCGTTTGTAGTGAACTGAAACCTTTCGAGTTCCACCTTGAACCTCGCTCCGAGAAGCATAGGCAACTGATTCTAGCCGGTCCAGAGTAGTAACGCTTAAGATCTTAGATCAATAGAGATACTGGAGAGCCTGAATCGCACCACAGGGAGATTCAGGCATAGCATGGCGGGAAATGAATCAGAATGGTCCTCCATGCAGATGTAGAATAAAGCATGTACGGGTCAAAATGCGATGTTTAAACTCAGCAAAGCACAACGAATAAAATCCGTCGATCTGAAAGAGACCAACCAATAGAACTAGGAAATGGCAAATGGCAAACGTAGCCGGGACCGGGGTACATTATGTGTGCATATAGTTACATTATGCTCATGATAAATGTGTCATCAATCCTTTGGTTCCCATTTTTGGTCATATTCTTTTTCCGAGGAGTAACCTCACAAGTTCGATGAGAGGTCAAGGGACCCCTGAGTGAATTACTATGTAGTATGGGGATGCGCCATTGCAGTATCCTTTTACCTCTGTAAATTTACCGAATGAAGATGACCCTGGCTGACGCCTTGTTAAAATGAGCGCTGCTGAGCTATTTTGAAGAGCGCACTTTGAGTATGAGGTCACAGCTTTATATTGTGAATAGCCGTCGGGCCCATACTGACCCCCGGAATGGATGGAATTGAAATTTGTAAATAAAGCATCGACTTGGCCGTTCAATACATAAGGTAGTCTCTACTTCTTCAGTTTTTCGACGAGTTCTGGTACGGCCTCGTACAGGTCTGCCACATATCCAAGGTCCGCCACTTGGTGAATCGGCGCATCAGGATCCTGCGATGGCATTAGTCCATGTATATTAAAGACTGAAGAGGCGACCTCAGGGCTCATACCTTGTTAATAGCTACAATTAGTTTTGAATCTTTCATTCCAGCCAAGTGTTGAATAGCACCACTGATGCCTACAGCAATATACAATTCAGGAGCGACGACCTTGCCGGTTTGTCCAACCTAACGCCATATCAAATTAATATGACATAATTGCCTTTTTCCAGAAAACGGCTCACCTGCAAAGAGTTGTCGACGTACCCAGCATCGACTGCCGCTCGACTTGCTCCCACCGCGGCACCGAGAACATCAGCCAACGGGTCGATGACCTTTTTGAAAGTCTCTGCATCCTTCAGAGCTCGCCCACCGGAAACGACTCGTCCAGCTACAGCGAGATCGGGGCGATCGGACTTGGCCAGTTTGGTTTCGATGTGCTCGGTTCCGGGTACAGGGTCAGTGGCCTCCAGCTTGGAAGCTTCGACGCCAGATGCGCTCTCGTTGAACTTGGCCTTGGGGAACGCGGTCGCGCGAGCTGTGAAGATTGTAGGGACACGGAACTTGGAGCACGGACGGTCGAGACTGCGTTCCCAGCATAGATCGGGCGAGTAAAAGTTGTGCCGTTATCCCCAGAGGCGACTGATGTGACGTCCGACACGGCTGGTACATTGAGCTGAGCTGCCACACGTGGAAGAAGAGACTTGGACAAGGTCGAGTGGGCAGCAGCTACGTGTGTGAAGAGTCGGAACTTAGAGATGATTGACGAGCGGCGTAAGTTGCTCGGGAAGAAGGTTTTTGTAGGTTGGTCCTGACGCAAATACGACTTGGACACGCCCTCCAGTCTAAATTACTCCCATTATTGAGATTCAACCGATTTCTGCATTTGTAAGACTCACTTCTTGGCTTGTTCGACAACCTTTTGGACATCACCATCTTCACCTCCAACAACAGGGCGTGATCTTTCCTTTTAGCTGTTGGGCAGCAGTCAAGGCGGATAATGAAGCGGCGTCGATCGTGCCATTAGTGTACTCTAGAAACAACAGGGTATTAGGTGAGCCTGCTGGTGTTGCGTAGCCTCTGAGTCTTGCAGCGGGGTACAGTGCACTTCGAAGCGGCCGAGAGAACATGATGGGGCAAGTCGTAGAAAGAACGTGGTGGGTAACTGCAAGGTCCGTGACTCCGGCACTCGGTTGTGGTAGCGTGATCAGGTGAAATTCGCGATCGACGAGGGAGCCATGGCCAATACATATTCTCTAGCAGAAATGATTATGCAGGGGCGTATGGTGTAGTGGTATCACGCCTGATTTGCAAGCATCTTGCTTGGAAAAGTTTCAGGCGGTCCAGAGTTCGATCCTCTGTGCGTCCAAAGTTTTTGAATCTAAAAAGGGCTTGCCCTAACCAGAATTATGCGTACTAATGCAATGGCGCGGATTTTTTTAGAACTCAGATGAAGAAAGACCTTGATGCTTCCCGACCACGAGTTCCTGGTAGCAAACTCGCCTCTCCATACACTGGTAACATCAAATATGTCTGATTTACCAACCCCAAACAGTATTTTAATACAACATTCTTATGTTTATGCTAAAACATTAAGTCTCGGTGTTACTTTTTGATCGAAGGTTTCGACTAGGTGTTTTTGCGCGACTGAGATTGAAGATGCTCCAGCCGGCTCTGAGAGCCCGGACGAGCCTTCCACCGCCCAAAACCTTGCGACGCTGCTTGATCATAAGTATACATCACATAAAGACCTATCCATAAATGAGTAACGAGATGGTAGCCAGATCAGATGAGAGCGCACCAGGTGTCCAGATCAAGACGAAAAATCCTCGCAGATAGTCGTAAGGTGTCCATTTCCCGCTCAACGGCGATGAGTTGGGGAGAGTCGAGTAGGTGAGGGCGTTCTCGGACCAAGCACCGAGGGGGTACAGTACATAGAATGTAGTATAACTACCTTGATGAATTGAGTGACAGTTCATGGGCGAGGGCGCAGAATAGAACTCACCGGAGCCATACCAGGAAATGAGGCTCACTACCAGCTAGATTGCATGCGTAGAAGCTGTAGCGAATGACCTCAGTGATAGACCAAGCCAACACCATAGTCGCATAAAACGGGTTCGAACGGGTTTTAAGAAAGGTGAGTGAACACATCGACTGGGTATACCAAGTAACTTACCGCAGAAAAAGACTCGGTCACACCCCAAACTAGATAAACACGACTGGCAACTTGCATGGCGGTTGTAATCAGGGGACTCCGGACGAATCCCAGCAACACGTGAACGACCTCTAACAGAGCTCCGGTTTGAACGACTCGAACAATAGGTCCTACATTGCCGATTGCGAACGTTGTACAAGCGCGCTTAAAAATTGGCTCGAGGCTGGATGGGAGCCAGTAAGGCGTCTTGGGTGTCTTGGCAGCATTGAACAACGTGCGAGCGTAGAAGGATGGTGGATAGGAGAATGTCCCGATAGATGGGACACGGTGGCGGCGAGGACCGCAAACCAGCCTAAACACGATAGGACATTGTACGTGATCAAGTAGTATTTTACGACCGGACTGGGGCCTTGGAAAATGTTAATTTCGCAATGGGTATGTATGTTTATACTCACCTCGTTTCGTGCGCGGCTGCCCTGCGGCAGGTGGATGGCTCGCCATGAAGGTCGTAATAAAATTAAACTCAAGGAGACCGAATACACGTTGTGGTCGGTTCAAGGCGTCTGTCAGCCGGTAGCCGGTGTAGCGCCCAGCGCTTGTTGGATTATCACTTTCTGCTCTCCCACGGCTCCGCACCACCCAAAAGCAACCACAATTATTAGACATAGGTCTACAATAGATACATAGATCGATCTAATAACAGACATAATCTTAGAGACCCTTTTTTATAGGGAATATTCAAGCTGGCATTTGGGCGGCGACTCTGCACCAAGTCGATCATGTCGTACCTTAAACACCCTGAAGTAGTTTCCTCTGTTTACTCCAAATTCGAAAAGGCCAAATCATCTGGAGCGCTTTTCTTTTATCCTTCAACTCGCTCTAGAGCTACTGAGCATAACATCAATGTGAGCGTGTCTTTGCGACCCCATTTAACTTATTCTCACTCGGTATCCTTCATAGTTTGAAATTACCACATCCGCTTTGCAGAAAAAGCCTTCCCTACCAGCGCCTGACTTTTCCAAACGCGATAAACCGGATCCGTTTTCTCCCCCTTATGTGCCTGACTTGTTCATTGGGGAACTCAAGGACGAACTAGAGGGGACGAGTATGTGATACTTGTGCGTACGTGGGCTGATGCTTGCTCCATTATCCGTCAATTCTAAGCACAACTTATATGCAGCTCAACAAATTTAGTGTTATTCCGGGGCACTTCTTGATGGTCACTAAAGGTATGGATAATTAACTGTATCTGAAGACCTCTAATCGACCGGCATTGTACAGGTTTCCACCCACAAAACTCTCCCCTCACTCCTCCGGAATTGACACAAGCTTATCTCCTCATTCGCGCATCACAAAAAGCAGAATCCCCCATATTTGCTTTTTACAACTGCGGAGTAGACTCGGGTGCTAGCCAACCACACAACACATCCAATTTGTTCCAACCAAGGCTGAAGAGGATGACGAGGACGAGGACGACTCGAGGCCTCCGGTCGAGTCATATGTTCAAAACCTGAAGATTGAGGACGACAGTATGTAGTTGCCTTTTCTTTCATGCCGTGGATCCGGTTGACAGATATTGTACTTAGCCAAAGTCTTCTCTTTGCCGCTACCTTACGTTCATTTAGTGCAAAGGCTCCATCTTCCCAAGGCGACGGTCTCCGGCACCAACCGCTCTCTGAGCAAGCTCTCGAGGAACTGAGTAGCATAACCAGAACTTTTCTTGGTCTACTTGACGAAGCGGTACAGACTATCCGAATCTACCACAGCCGCCAGAACACAACAACAGGCACCTCGGATGTCGGTAGAGCGTCGGCTCCGAGCTACAACATTATCCTAACTTCGGAGCATATGCACTTGATACCACGGCTGCGGGAGCATACAATCGAGGAGCTTCATCCTAATAAAGGAGAGAAATCTGAGAGTGATCCAGAGGCTTATACTCCTCAGAAACTGAGCATAAACCCTTGGGTTTGCTGGGATGTTACTGGCAAAGAGCGACGCGCTGGCTGGAGCGATCAAGGAGAAGGGTGTGATCGAGTTGCTGAGCCAAGTCGGGGTGCCCAATAAAGGAGAGACATCTAACAACGTTCACGATTCTTAGATGTTTGAATTGAAATCGCCGCAATGTACATCAATTGACGCTTGATATATCTTCCTGAAATTAGCGTTTTATCGTTTTTGTTAATTCGAGCGTATGTATGTAAATCCATTCCTATCAGAAACCAAATAGACAACTATACAGCAGATGAAAGGCTAGGTTCACTCCGTCAAGTTTTATGAAAACTCAGTTTGTCCCGTTGGCTTAATTTTAGATCCAAGAGCCCTGACATGTAGTACTGGACGATATATCCTAGCCAATTGTAGCTGAATAGTAACCAAGTACTAGTGCTGAAGTTTATACATAACTTAGCCTAGGCACGCATGATATATGTATATAGCATAACAAGGGGTGTATGCATGTATATGAGCACCAAATTCGGGGGGAGGGGACAAAAAGGGTAATGCAAGGAGTCTTCACAAATATGAAGCGGTTAGGGTAGGCTGAGAATACCTGACAGCTAGTGAGGCTCGTGCGAGTGGTCCATACTATGCTCACTGGGTGAGATGGTGGGTGAAAAAAGCCAGTGTGTATCCCTTAACCAATGGCGAAGAATGATGTAGTAGAGACTAAAGATGCTAGGAGGTGGTAGTAGAGAAGGAAGGAAGACAAAAACAGCGCACAAACCAGGGAGTCTGGTTTACCTGACTAGTAATTTATAGAAATGAAAAGGTCGAGTGGGTCACGTGATGTTAAGTTATTTACGCCCTCTGCGCCTGTACCTTTCCTACCCCCCCCCGCTCTCATCCTGTACTCAATCGGTCGTGTTCCCAGAGCCCGACTCTGTCAGGCCCCCTTTTGACGTAATCTCACCCGCCCTGCGTGTTCCCCTTTTTTTTTGTCTTCTTATCTTTCTTGTCCCTGCTGTCTCTCTCTGCTGTGTACGTAGCTCCGCTCTGACTCAGCCCGGTGTCCGACCATGTGCTCGGGTCCGTGTAATAGATTGTATCAAAAAAAGAGTGGGTCACGTGACTCTCGTCGGAGCTCCGGCGCTAACTCTTGGCTATGTATTTACACAGGCTACGATACACAACACACATCATTCATTGAATAGCTTACTTTTCCCCGGCAGCCCCTCTTAACTTCTCCAGCTAGATTAGTATATACTTGGGTGAGTACACAGTGCCACTATGTTCGTATTCACAGCACCAGTTTGATATATTGTGAGCCACTTTGATACACGAACGAACATCTATACCAAAAAACATTTAATATCTGTGTTTTATGCTTGAAAGAGCACAAATTTCGAGATCAATCAAGTGTAGATGATACAGGCATTGTGACGAGGAAAATTTCCCTATTCTTTGGGGATGTTCTCAATGATAAGGGCTCGATGTTTTTCGGACCTTGGGCGGATCTCAAAGTCGAAGGGCTTGATTGGACTTCATAATCATCATGATACGTCATCAGTATAAAGGAACAGGTCGATATATGCGCTTGACTTACACAGTTAGGCTATTCACGGCACCCTCGACAATGGGAATAATTTCTTTCCCGTTTTTGTCTTTCTTGCGGGAGAAATTATAGGTAGCTAAAAGCGATGCTATCGAGAGGAATAATGATGCCTCAGCGAAATGCAGCCCCGGGCATATACTTATTCACGTCGAGGTTATGAGTGCATAGTGGAGATGGCGATACCATATTACCTACCGTCTTCCCCATCCAAATCCCGGCGCAACCGGGACGTTTGGATCCAAGAACCTGTCGGGATTGAAATCTTCTGGGTCTTCGTATACAGATTCATCGCGGGTCATCCCCCTATCGGATCAAGTATTAATTTATGAACGTAAGGCCCGTGTGATATAACCTCACCAAAGGTTGCCTATTCTATAGTAAGTGCAAACAAACTTAATGGGCCATTTTGGAGACCGAAACGAACAGTACTTACATCATTGTACCCTTTTGAATGTCATATCCTTGGTACACATCATCCTGAAAACAAACATGGGGATCTCCCCCTTTACAATCCTCACATTAGCATACTATATCTGTGTAAATGAATGATCTCGACATCGCACCTGTAGGTGCCACAGGATGCCAACGCATAACCTCCTGTATCAGATTCCCCACATAAGGCATTTGAGATCGATCCGCTATTGTTGGTAGCCGAACTACGTTGCCCAACACAGAGTCTACTTCAGCCTGAGCTTTGGCTTGTACTTCAGGCTTTATCACCATGGCTGCAACAAAATTGACCAAAGCTGTTGCTGACTGCAAACATAATGGGCGTTACACTTGTACAAGATGAAACACAGTGGATACAACCAACCGTATCCGTTCCGGCTTGAAATGCATAGAGTCGATGACAGGTCATATCGCGCTTGGTAGAGTTTTGGGCCCGAGGTTATGTAGTACTCACCAGCAAAAAGAATATAAGCGAGTTCCTTAAGTTCTTGCTCCCTTTCTTCCGTTGATATACCAAGTCCTGCTGGGTCGTCCTGAAGCAAGGCGCTGAGCACCGAAGGCTCGAAGTCACCCGATGCCTATTGGAAACATCAAGGAGAGGGGTTATTGTAAGTTAGGCTGTGGAATTACAAAATACAAGTTCCCATACGAACCACTTGGCGCTTCGTCCACTCATACGGAGCAGCAACTGCATGATTCTTTTGTTCCCTCCATTTTCGAGCAGTTTCCTTCCACCCGGCACCAGGCAGCCAGCCCGGAACATATTCGAGAATTGGAAATGCGTTGACAAAGAAGTCTGCGCATTTGATGATACCATATATAGATATAGGTGACCCTATGACGATATCACTTACTGCTCTTCATCATAGCACAGAAAACATTATCTGTAGCTTCAATAGCATCCAAAAAGAATGGGTCTTGGTCACCCTTGAGACGATACCCATAAGCTAACTTGAACGTGGCATATGCCATTGCGCTAAGGAGGGAAAGGTGGTACTTAGTTGGGATGCCTCTGGTTCCGGGCCTCATGAGAAAATGACTCACAAGGAGAACTGGTTTTTTACCAGCTTGAAGGGGGCTGGACTTTCAGGAGTTTCCAGCAGACAACCAAGGAGCCGCCGGACCGCTTCCTGTTGGATACCATCGAACTGGCGGACAGCACGCATGTTTAGCCAATTATTCATTCTTCGACGTTGACGGCGCCATTGATCGGAGTATGACAACGAAGGTATAAAACCTGGCCAGTCAAGCCTGACAGGCAAGAGTATTAGTCTACGACTCGTTGCTATAGATAGCGCCAAGTGGCCCTGTACACACAAGCTAGCACTTTTTACCATCGAGGCACTTCTTCGATCAGAATAGATCGCTGAGCGTTTTTCAAATAGGTCTGAAGCAGCTTGGGCAGTGTTAAGAACAATGGCTGGCTTCCCCATCATGTCCATATAGATAATATCGCCTACATTTGTGGACTCAGCTCAATGTTCACTAGATGACTGTGAGAACATAACAACTTACTGCCGAGCCGTTTCCCAAGCTCAAAATACCCCAAGTAGTCCAGACCCGATGGAATCGAGAGGATATTCCCAATGAATGGTAGAGACCTAGGAGCGGGTGGGTGTCGGAGCTTTCGACCAAAAACTCGAAGCCAGTAATGCCGCACAAGAGCAACGCTGGACACAGTTAGAATTACATATGCATACAGAGATACTTTGTGATCTATCATGTCAGAGTACTAAGTGAAGTGAATTGTACCTCAGAAGTGGTCTGCTACAATAGAAACCTACTGAGCATTTATACGAAGCAGGCACTCGGGTAACCGTAAATTCCGACTGACCGGCTCTGGATGGTGTTCTTGTATGTGCCGATAGAATGATTCCGAGAGGTTGGAATTATCTATGTCATAGAATTTATAAAGCAATGGAGCCGGCCCCACTAGGCGTGTTACTTGGTACCCACTAAGTTCAATGGGCAAGTATGACTTGGTGCAAAGGAATGCGGTTATTTGAGGGAGTACGTGGTCGACATTTGCGTACACGGCGCGGATGATAACGAACATACCCTTATTTGGGAAATCAGGGAGTCTTGTATAGTCAACTCCAATCCCTGGGAAGAGTACTAATACAAAGAGTGCTCCAGCGGCACACTACTTAATAGCCCAAGCTCTCGTAGCTCGATGGAACTAGATTCGAGGGTCATTCCGAGAGATTCCCCATTCAAATTTTTCTAGGACAAAGATAATACGCAACAACATATTAGGTCATCGAACCACCTCGGTCAACTAGTTCGGGATACCCTTCTATTTGTACGTGAGTGTTGACATCGACATTGACGTTACAGTTTAGTACCCCAAATACTTGGATTCTGTCGATGATGGTAAACTGGGGGAACATCACTCCTGACCCTCAAGTTGACTATGCGCAATCAAGGGTTTAGTTTATAGTGAGCTTCTACAACGCCCTCACTGACAGGCTTCCACCAGCAGATTATATAGATTGGGACTCATATTTGATTGCGAGAACCTATCAGAATTGAAACGCTCCCAGCCTTGATAAACCGCTTCATCGCAAGTCATTGCTCTGTCAAATAAAAGGGCTATTAACGACAATAGTTACGCGTATATAACTTGCCTTCACCAACGATTATGGCAAAAAATTCAAAGCCGTTGGGGGCTGAGGATCGGAGTTTGCGGAGCCGCACGAGCCCAGACTTAGGCGTAGGCTCGTGGAGGGCCCAGTGTACTTAGTTACGTGATCATACTTGTTCAGGACCCCCAATTATTGTGGGGGAGGCATCATCCAGTTTCCGGCCATTGGCGCTTATTTTCAGCCAATCAGCATCAAGAATCCTGGAATCCTGTGATCTGATTGGCTGAAAATAAGCGCCAATGGCCAGAAACTGGATGATGCCTCCCCCACAATAATTGGGGGTCCTACTTGTTCTCACTCGAATAGACTTCCACGGCGCACTCGATCACTCTTCGCGCTTCTTAGTTTCTTCTTTCCTACTCACCTGCCCATGCGCTCGCATTGGAGCACCCTCTCTCGCATCCCATTATGCCCACCGGGTATTTATCACGCATCGTCTTCTCCGCCTGTTCGGCTAATGTCAGGATCGGCCACCCACCGGCGAGCTCTGCTCGCGTCTCTGTGCCCCAGCTTTCGTCCGCGCACTTCGTGCTGGATCCCCCACCCACACTGGTTTCTGATGGTAATCGTGTATGCGTATCCTTACATGCATGCCTACTAATATGCGTATGATTTTCTGCTGGCGGTACGAAGCTACTGGAGCCTAAGTATATACTTGCACATTTTTCACCATCAATCAACTTCCGGTACGCCAGAGGATGGCTTCTCGTGACGAAGCGCCCTCACAATTTTTTGATGTCAAAACTCGATGGTAAACCAGGCTTTTCTTGCCATTGAGAAACGTTTAAGATCAGATGGACACATCGTCAACTTGACTAAACTTTGCGGAATGAGGTCTTCAATCCAGAGTTTTCCGGAAACCTTCTAGCTGAAATTCATTGGGAACTCGCCGCAAAGAGCTCAAGGACAAGCAGATATTACCCAGTAGTTTTCTCGCGACGAATCATGAGTGGAATCCTTTGATTAGGTTGACTTGAACTATGCTCTGGTTTGCTCTGTTCTTATGCTAGTTCATATTTAAATAGTTATTCTTAATGTACAATGCCGGTTCATATTACGGTACGAGTGGGAGAGCCCACGACCTCTAAAGGCCGCCTAGGAGTGTCAGCCAACCACCCAAGACTATGACCTCCCGGATCGAAGGCTCCGGGTGGCAGGGGCCCTTCACACAATGATTCTGTGCCATCATTAGGAATGACATGTGGGCACGCCGAAAAGTGCGAGGTCATAATTATTTACATTTATTCACGCTTCTTGCGGCATTGCAAGGTGGTGGAATGGAATGGCGTCTCTGCTCTCGGTCAAGTGCCACATGCGAATCTTCTACGCGCTGCAATCTACGGATCAGAAACACGGCGTTCCCTCTCGTGTATATTATTCATGTCTTTCCAAAGACTTGGCTCTACGGCAATTCGAATAACTCCGGAGCGCTCACTCACTCGTAAAGGTGAGCGAGAAGTTTGGAGCATTAGATATGAAGCTCTGAAGTGCTCGTGGGATGCTCCGGGGTACCCGTGGAGCACCCCCGATCCGGTTGGATACAAACGAGCAGGTCCCTAAAACCCAAGCACCCTGGAGCACTCCGGGGTTTTTGGGGCCCTCGTAGAGAGTACCCCAAGCTTTCATACATTTATCCTCGATCTAAATATGACATCTTAGGGGTTGCCACCGTGCCTAACATTTATTACATTAGAAATAGTGTATATGCCCACTTTATGACGCCAATGGTCTGTATCTTAACAGCCTACAACTAAAAAGAAATTTACTAATCGGCCTGTATATTAGCAAGTATGAGTTGACGATGCTTTTCCGATCTAGGTTGGAGCTCGAAATCAAACGGTTTGATTGGTCTGAAACGCAACAAAGGCATATCAATACTAACCGAGCAAAGTGTGGAATTCCTCACTTACACTGTAAGGCTATTGACTGCACCCTCAATTCTAGGGATGATCTCGTTCCCGTGCCTATCCTTCTTGCGAGAGAAGTGAAAGGTAGCCAGTAGCGATGCTATGGTGACAAAGAGAGATATCTCAGCAAAATGCATGCCCGGGCATTTGCTAATTTTTATCACAAGTGCATCGCAACTATGAGTATGATTCATGTACCAGCCATAAGAACCCATGCTTACCGTCTACCCCACCCAAATGCCGGTGCATATGGCGTTTCTTGATTCAAAATCTTTCGGGATCAAAAGCCTCTGGATCTTTGTACACATTCTCGTCCCGGCTCACTGCCCTATCGGATGACCAAGGCAATTAGCATACAATACTAGGATCAGCACAGATTAAACTCACCAGGTATTTGCCACTCTGGTGATAAAACTTGGGGATGAGTGATGCCAATTACTTAGAGAAATCAATTCAGCCTCACATCATCGTCCCTTTCTGAATGTCATATCCTTGATAAACATCATCCTGATAACATGCGTGTGGAGTTCCTCCTATCCGCTCATAGGTTAGCCGTTTGAATGACCCTTGAGCACACAGGCCTGCCATCATACCTGTTGGTGTTACGGGATGCCAGCGCAAGACCTCTTGAATCAAAACACGAACGTAAGGCATGTGAACCTCGTCGACCATAGTTGGTAATCGAGATGCATAGCCCAGTATAGAATCGATTTCTGCCTGGGCTTTAGCTTGTACCTCAGGATTGACAACCATGGCGGCGACAAAGTTCAGAAGAGCTGTTGATGACTACACGCACAGCAACTGTTAGTTACGTGATGCTGAACACAGTATCAGCATACGGCTGACCGTATCTGTTCCACCTATCAACATAAAAATTAAGACAGATATTTATTCAACCGTAATATACCCGGATCCAGAGGCTTAGTTGTACACATTACTCACCAACAAAAAGAATATAGGCTAATTCTTTTAATTCTTCATCTCGTTCCATCCCAGATAGATCCTGGTCTGTGTCATAGTCCTGAAGCAATGCACTAAGCACCGAAGGCTCGAAATTTCCTGACGCCTATAAAATGCCAAACTATTTGAGTTTGGACCTTTAATAATCGATGGAAAATCAATGTGCTCACCACCTCTTGCTTTGTCCACTCGTAGGGAGCAGTAACGGTGTGATTTTTGTGCTCCCTCCACTCCTTCGCAGTTCTCTTCCACCCGGCGCCGGGAAGCCAATCGGGGATGTAAGCAAGCGCTGGAAATACATTAACCAGGAAGTCTACGTCATTATTAGCATCAGTCCGCAAATCCGTTTACTCTGAAAATGGCTACGCACTGTTCGGCATTGTAGCGTTGAAAATACGGTGAGATGCTTGAACAGCATTCAAGAAGAACGGGTCCTTATCGTCTTTCAGGTGATACCCGTAGGCTAACCGAAATGTAGCGGACCCCATTGCACTTAGTACGGGTACGGGCTTAATATAAGGCACAATTCTATGTGGAAATACTACCCACAAAAAGAATTGCTTCTTGATTTCTTCAAAAGGCTCAGGGTTTTGAGATACTTTTAGTAAGCGACCGAGAAGTTGCTTGACTACATCTTCTTGCAGGTTGTCAAACTGACGAACAGCACGTGGGTTAAGCCAATTATTGATTCTTCGGCGCTGGCGGCGCCAGAGATCAGAATACGGCAGCATGCCTGCAAAATTTGCCCAATCGAGCCTGGGAAGTTTAAACAAATGCATTGACTCACTATTAGCCTTGTATGCTTAAGAGATGCTCACAATGCAGGATGGTCAACCATTGCTGAGCCAATACGATCCGAGTATATAGCTGAACGCTTTTCCAATAGATCGGTAGCAGCTTGTGCTTTATTGAGTACCACGACTGGCTGTCCCATCATATTCATGTAAAAAATGTCACCTAACGCATATGTTATGGTGAGTCTCACGGTTGATTAACTCGTGCGCTTTCAGATAACCTACTCTTAAGCTGCCGTCCGAGCTTCAAGTACGCCAAGTGGTCCAGGCCAGGTGGAATCGAGAACAGGTTTCCGAAAAATGGTAGCGACATGGGCGAGGGCGGGTGTCTAACCTTCCTTCCAAATAGTTGAAGCCCACAAAGCCACGCAAGAGCAAGGCCGAGCGTGATCGAGAGTACATATAGTGTCCTTACGCAGTCTATCATGTTGGAAGGGATAGATTGGCTATGGAATAACAAGTCGTAGGAGCCTAGCGACTCCTCTTTATCAAACAGAGCCGCTAAAACTTTAGGTTAGAGAAGGGCTTAACTCGCTTCCGTCGCAGTCATGGATGGTAGGCCATGTGTCTTCTCGTCAGAGAGCTTCCGAAGTACCGGGCTCCACATCTCCCCTATAATTTGACAGATGAATTAATCTATCCTTATGAGGCCTTAATCAGAATTTTACGAAGTACTAGCTCCATGAGATACTCTATATAAAAATAAGTTGTATGAACGGTGAAGCACATGCGAATAGATAAGAGTTTTTCTCCATTCCAATGATTAGCCGGTGCGAGTCAGGCTCTGGGAGTTGTGATAGATAAAGATCCTATTCATATATCAGAAGAACGTGCTTTCGGTGAGGTTGGTCCGTCGGTTGGTCGTATCTAGATCGCAGATATCGAAGGTTCAATTTGTTGAAGTTGCACAGCGAGCAGTTTTTTCGCATACACTATACATGACCAGAAACTCGATCGCACTACTCGTAAACAAAGCTTCACGAATTCATATTTAAGTGGGGATACCTTGTGTATATATGACGTAGTCGACCAGCCTCGTAAACAACGTTTAATTTAGATCACCTGAGCCGGGGCGTATTTACAAAATTTTTGTACTGCTGTGTCTGCAAGTACCTAGTGGAAGTACAGGATAGCGCTAGCCCTAGAGTAGCCCTTGAACCAGTTTGTTGACATAGGGCGAACGTTCCCCATTTCATAGGCTAACCAAAGTTGGGACCTAATTTCAAATTAATTTATTGCTGTTTTCGAATGCAACGAGCAAGTTCTCCGGCGAATTGGGTGGTTTAAGGAACTAAAGTAAAATAGTCAATGAGATATATAGCGTGATTGAAAAGGTAACAGGTTATCGTATTGACGCCACTCGGTGATACCCTTGTTTCTTCACATTCGACGGCCTACCCCTAACCTCCAAGGTAACCCTGGCTTTGTAACATCCATCGTGCATACAGTGTGCGTAGTATTCTCATGAGAAAGGCCTATAAATCGCTTCATTTCTCCACTCACGTGTCAAGTTTGTTATGTTAAGCCATAGTCATGTATAAGTCAATCCGTATCCCATTTGGCATAGGATTTAACATCCAAACAGCTACGCTTTGGGGTCTTCAGTAATTTCCAACTTCACGTATAGCGTGTCCGTTATTATTTCCAGAGTTCATATATATACACTTGATAGCGAAGCACAACAAAGACCCTAATGCTTGACTGGTTCCGCCGGGATAACCTCTGGAGCTTCAGATGGAGAGTCCTCCTTGGTCTCGGCTTTGACGGCACTTTCGGTAGCTCCCGCAGCAGCATATCCAGCTGTTGCAACGACCGATGTAGCCTATATCAATGAATGATTGGTTCCCTCCAAATTGCGAACTACACAATTAAGTGCTTACCAATAGCGCATCACCAGTGGCCTGCGTCAGATTTCCGGCAGCTTGTCCGCCCTTGTTTGCAAGTTCAACAGCTTCAGGACCAGCATCGTGCTCCAAGACCGAAGTCGCAGCTTCCCGGGTAGCCGAAGTCACTTCCGATGTTCTATGATTTCTTTTAGTTGGGAAATAGACTACTGCTGTACTTCGAAATGGCACATACCCCTCCTTGACACCAGATCCGATCGTCCCAAGAGACCTTACAAGGTTGCCGGTGCCATCACCATACTTCGCCTCCTCTTCCTGCTCGCTCTTTGGAGTGTCGAAAGCGCCTGAAACTCCGGCGTTGTCGAATTTAGGACCGCCGTCTTCAGAAGCAACCCGTTGGACTTGGTCTTCCATACCAAACAAGTGGACCAGCCGCTCGCCTACTGCTACACCAGCCTTGGCCACCGTTTCGGTTGCCTTGGAAAGATAGTTTCCAGCTGTGGCACCAATGCTCGCTCCGGCCTGCAATAATGAATAAAAATTAGAGGGACATGAAAGGGGAAACACTTACGGAGGAAACAGTTTGACTTGCAGATGCCGTGTAATCCTTTATGGTCTCAGTGCCCGATACAGCTGAATCAGCTACTTGATGGGTCGTCGAGGAAAAGCTGGACGGTTCAGCAGGTGGACCGGATGTATGACTTTAAAATTGACCGTATCATAAGTCTGGTATGATTCCTAATGTCAAAAAGCTCACCTGCTTGCAACTCCCTTTATTGAACTCGCGGCTTTCAATCCAGCTTCACGTGCACCGGAAGCAAGTTCGTCTGCGAAAGCTGCCGTGCCTTCTTGTAGCAGTCCATGATTTAACAAGACCTCCTCAAACGCATCGCGTGACTTTTCAGCATCGCTGCCAGGGGTAGCGATATCCTCCGGTAATGTGATTTTAACATAAGTACCAGCACCAACAGCCACATCCTCGAGAATTGGAGCGAACAAGTAAATTCGAGATGACGAAGTATGAGTGTAGAATGGTGTGGCCTTAGTGATCGGAAATGCTGCATTTCCTATCTTCAAAGTCAAGATAGGAACGGAGGTATCAGTGGAATGGGTAGTCGGTGATGCCGAGTCGGTTGGCTCTGCAGACAGGATCTGAAGAGTCCCACTAGCGAGTGGAACATCTTGTGAGAGAACTTGAACAGCTGTGCAGTTCTCGAAAGATACTAAGGGAGCAGCCATGGTGGGGATAAAGATGGATCTTATCGAGTGTACCACCCGACCCTTTAATATGGTTTCGCCGATGACGTCATTGATAACCACACAGCCACCACCAAGCGCCCATTATATTACACACCTCAAACAGCGACTTGCTTCGATTACGCCAAGTTTTGAGTCTTACGCACGACTTTTCAGCCCTAGCATCACGATATACGTTATGAAATAGCGTATGTAGGCTGCGACTATGGGCGGGACACAACCATTAGAAATTCATGATGGATTCATACCGAGTCATAGTATCATGCTCGTGACCATGGCACAAACATGGGGATACCGGCCCACCAAGTAGCACCCTGCCCGAGCCTTGGGGGGTGGAGTAGACCAGCTAAAGGTCCATATGTGGAGTAGTATCCAGACCTCCCTACTTGCGGTCGATCTTAATCTAAGTTGCGATACACTGTCCGAACTGGTTCATCTGTTGTGCGCTGATGAGCCATGTGCAAGGCGCTACTATATATTTTGTTCAGGGGTGAAGTCCGTGCACTCTACGCCCATCCTCATTCAACTTTTGACGATAACGGAATTTACCATAGTACCAGAAGCGACCAATTGATTTTCATACAAAAGAGAATTATCATACAAAGCCCAAAACGTAGCTCACATAATTCCACGTTATCTTCGGCCAGTGATACTGATCCGAGGTCCTTGTCGTCCCTTTTTCTTATTTAACGAACCGAGTGGTAGATATGCGTATGGATCCTGTTGGCTTTGTCGTTTGACGTCACCCCCAGCATTCTAAAGAAACGTTAAGTTTACAATGTCAATTACTTCATGTAAATGCATTACCTTGGCCTTGAATTCTCCTCCGACCTTGATCACATTTCGTTTACTCTTCTTCTTTGGACTCTCTCTGGCGAGCCCAGCATCCGTTCCGTCCGCCATCTCAACATCATCACCAGCATCTTCCCTCTCCAGAGCTCTCCTCTTCTTCGTATCTTTCGCGAACCTCACTTTCCCACTCGAATCCCGGGTTTGTCCATCTGTAGAAGTGAGCATCTCGCGATAAGCTGCGCCAGCAACATCATCTCCTGCATCTTGCTCATCCTCATCAGACGATTCTTCAACGACCATTCGTCCGGTAGATGCGTCGGTCTTGAATTTGGCGGCCTCATGGCCAGGTTGTCGTCGTCGGGCTGACATGGCGCTGCCAGTCGTAAGACGAGCGGCAGAACCGTGTAAAAGGTCCATAGGCTCGTCGTTGTCGAGTCGGATACGCATGCCGGACTTTTGCTTTTTGCCATCGGAATTCGACCGGTCCTTTGCTTTTTGGGCCGTAGAGGGCTTAGACTCGGCCTCAGAATCTGCGTCGGAGGAATCGCTGTCACTTCCATAAAGGACGTCTTCAAAGGCATCGCCCGTTGTCGTTCGAGCGGGAGCCTCCTACATAGCATGGGTGAGCGACGTGACGAAAAAATGGGGTGAATATTATGCTTATTCCCTCACCTCGACGTCACTTTCTTGCTCATTCTCCTTTCCTTTCTTTTTCCTGGCGCGCTCTTTCTTCTTTCGAAGATGCGTAATCACCCCGGCCCGTTCGTGTGTCCCAGCAGCCGCCTCGAGCGACTCCCAGCCAAACCTTCGACCCATTCTCTCAAAAATAGTAGAACCTTGGTTTTGAAATGGTTCTTGTGATCATGCGACCAACCAAGCAAGGCCGGGACCAGTGCATCCAAGTGGGGAGTCACGATGTTTGTTGGTAGCGAAATGACCGAAACTTTGGCGAACCCGAGTGCCGACTTGACGATCTCTCGGTTGGCGGAAGAAACGAAAACAATGACAGTGGTGATCAATTCCGAGAGCATATTTGGAGAAAGGATATCTGTTTGATCCGTTGTTCGCATAGAGTTGGTTAGATAATAGGATATATGCGCACCTTTAAACTCGAATGTGAGTCGGGACAAGGTAGTAATAGTAGCACTAATCATGTGGGGCGTTGCACCCACAAGACCAGCGGCAACCATGGTGACATACTCTTCAACATTAGCTTTGACTGTTGAGAGAATGAATATAAGATTCAGATAATTTCTATTCGGGAATCCATACCATTGGTTGGTTCATTCCCCTCTTGTTCTACCTCCATGCCATCCACCTTTGCGCGGTCGACGGTACCTCCGCGTTCCATCCGCTTACCCATAGCGACAACCAAATCAAAGGCACCATTTCTAGTCTTTTCGCTCACTTCTTTCGTAGCAAGAACGGCCTCGGGCAACAAGGACGGAATGATATGGAGCGACCCACCAGGGATAAGTGGTACAAGCGCCGAAAGCAATTGAACCCGATCCTAGAATATCCTTTCAACTGTTGATCAATAGTAAGAGTTTGAGACCGAGGACGGACCCGTTTTGCAGACACGTTGACACTCGGTGTGATTTCTGCACATCGGGCAAGTGCCGACTCGACTTTTCTGTTCTTCCCCTCTCCTTCCTGTAGTCCATCCACAATGCCTCTTTCGATCAACCTTGCCAAAATTCGATATGCTTTCTTCTGTACGGTCCCGTCCGCATTCGAGATTACGTTGTCGGCAAAGACGATCGTGAAGAGCTTAGTAGCATCCGTAGGCGAAAGATGAGGCACGAGCAATACGAGCAGGTCCAACGCGGTATGGGCGAGGGGAGTGGCCGCAGCACCCTTGAGATTCTGTGAGAGCATCGCGGAAACCTTTTTGAAGGTAGCTGAGAGTTCCTGAAGCAATTTATGAGCTATACCCCAGCGTTTTGAATCACATATACCAACCTTGGCATCAGCCAATCCAAGCCAAAGTGATATAACCTCGCCCACCAGGCCTCGGTCGTTACTCTCCACGCTGCTGAATACGTTGAAGAGCACGGAAAGCATGTTTCCAGCCAAACCAGCCAAAAACTTGAGGTTTTCCTCGGCACATGACCGCTCCGCATAGCTGTAGTGGATTTCGTCTGCAGGAATCGATCGGTTGGAGGCCACGAGAGCGCGGATTCCGTGAAGGATAGATACTCGCAGAGTAGGTTGCGAGTAGAGAAGGTTGATCAAGAGCTGGAGGAAAGGTGTAGATAGACCCTTATGAAAGACGATATGAGTATAGCCCAACATTCCAGTTTGGTTGTAGACCATACCTGCTTCAACCCAGCGAGACCAGTGCAATACCCTCTGAAACAGCCCCAGACCTGATGAATACATACTTCCCAGATCTAGATATGAATCAGCAACGTCCCCTTTTTATGTGCCTGAAAGATCCCACCTTTCGTTCACTCTCTTTTTCGGTCCCGTTCTGCAGTTCAAACAGTTTCTCAGAAAGGGGGATAAAGTGAGAGACAAAATGTCTGATTTCGGCAGTACGTGGTACCAGGTTGGCCGCCAAAAGCGGGAGTAAATATGCACGACCGTCATTGTTGGGCCTGAACACACGAAAACCTGTGAGCGAATTAATACTGAAAACGGTGTCTAGCCAACGTACGCATTCTTGTCTGGTATCAAATTCATGGGGAGGACCTCGAGGAAGGCTGCTGGACCCATCGCACGAATGGCCTATATTCATACATGCGAATGAGTTCTATGTCTCGCTAAAGCCTCGGCCAAAGGGAAAGTAGATACGGTCATCAAGGTATTCTGTTACTCACCGCACCAATGACACCATCAGCCTTTTCTCTCCACATGAAATCTTGCGCGCTGCGGAGCGTGCCGACAGCCGTTAGCAAGGATGGAGCCAGTGTAGTGGCCGGAGTTGGGCCTTGGTGTCCAAAGAAAAGACCACCCGAAAGAACAACATGGTACGGCAGATGGTGATTTCGAAATATTAGAAATATGGACACTTGGACAAGTGATCCAAACTTACCCCCAACTTCTGAGTTTGTTCCCAAAACGTCGATTACTCCCTCGGCTACAGAAAGCACATTTCCCAATGCTCCCGACGAAGCTGCAGACACGGAATCGAGGGATGATTCCAATGTGGTTAGAATCAAACCCAGCGATGTTTTCTTGACATTCTTTGGCCCTAAAAATTAGATATTATCATCTCGTAATACCCAGTGATTCGCATCTAGAAATATATACCTTTACCCCAAACTTTAAGACACTCTTTGACTAGCAGATCGGAAACGCCTCCAGTCTTTCCACCTTCGGTGCCATTAGAGCGCACTTTTCCATCGTCTCCGAAAATCCCAGCTAATAAACCATGCACAATGGCATCTTCCGCAGCTGCGCGTACCTCAGAACTATGTCCCTCTTCTAATTGGGCCCATAGTGCCCGGAATGCGCCAGGGACAGCCAGTAAGAGATCTTGTGATAGCGAAGGCGCCTAAGGGTAGTCGAGAACACAAGGAATCAGTAAAGCACGAGGATATAGGCATGGTCAGCCGACAGACTCACCTCTTCAATAGCTTCGGGATCTCGACAAATTTCACCCCAGGCATAAAGACAGGCACCTACAGCTCCTATCCAAGGAGCCGCATCCGCGTCTCCAGTAGGTGGTAAAGACAATAGAGTGGCGAGGCTTGCTGGGAAGTGAGTAGGAGGTAATGTTGGAGGAGGAATGGTCGATCCAGTGGCCTGGTCCTGAGCTTCAGGGTTCAATGTCGTCTGTGGTGGCGTCAAGATGGCGGTGATCGTCGTGTACGCAGCAGCAGTCAGAAAGGGGATATTCAGGGACGGGAGAGTTAGCAAAGCCTGAAGTAGTTCGACAAGTTTCTGCAATCAAGGTTAATAGCGATCAGAATGAACACGGATTCCCCGACTAACAGTGGTAGGCCAAAACGGAGCTAAAATTTTTACCCACGCGCACGACCAGATGGTGGCTTCGGCGTGGTCTGGAGATATATCTGTGAGTAATTTCAAGATATATTGGGCTGTCTAATCCAAGATGATCGGTTAACATGGCGAGCAAGACTACGTTCATATGGTTACTCACCTGTTCGGCATACGGATGGCGAATCATTGGGGCAGGAGGAGCCGCGAGCACCGACCTCACTACTTCCTGTGCCCTCTTTCGGACTTTTGGCCTGGGATCGACACATAATTGGAGAACACTCGCCCAAGCGTTTCGAACAAGGGGAGTTCCGGTCAATGTGGGAGCATCGAGAGGTGTCCAGAGAGCGCAGAGAACCGAGAGCAGTGATCGGAGAGCAGGAGGATGCTGAGATGACAAAGGCAATAGAGGGGCCAGTAGCGGTAATAAGACCGACACTTGCGAGCGAATTACTGGTGTGGGGACGTAGGGGAGCACAGCAGCCAGAAGGTAGAGTGCACCAGGTACTATATCACCTTCTCCCATTGATACATTCCCCTTTGACCGCTTGTTCCAACGTTGTACATAGTGCGGCACAGTATGCGACAGCCGAGCGAGGAGTTGGTGGTGTTTGTTCTGCAAAGGTCTGTTCTAGAGCAACTAATAGTGTCGCTGGAGTCTTCTGATGCAACAGTTTAGAGCTCGTGTGTATCCTTATCTTGTCGAGCGCTAGCTCAAGTTGCGAAGACATTTTGGGTATCGTCGGATGTATGCCGAGGTTTGTGGTCACCAAAATTGACATCACGTGCCTAGCCATATAGCAAATAGGATCCATCATCTTCCATGAATTGGCAATCCCAACCATGACGGTGAGCCCAGCTTCAGTACCACGAGAAGCGCCCTTGTATTTCCTATTCTTGCGAGAAGAGAATTCTATCGACTATGATTAAATTTCATGCAAGTCTGATTTCAGTTAGAGTACTGGAAAGAGGTAATTAGAGATAATTTACCACTCAGGCTCCGGGGCTCCGGCTTTCGGAGACCCAGATAACCCGGGGGATCTGTCACGGAGCGCGCACTGCATGTGCCTGAGGCAGCCGGACGCGAAAGGCACCCGCGGGTGGGTGGGCCATCCCTGACGATAGTCATACCAGGGAGGGAGGTGGGAGAAAGTGTCAATAACTAAAGCCTACATAAGCCGACTTAGGCAGACTCAAGTTATCGAGGAGATTGGTAATTGATACACAAGCACCAAATAGTGTATCAGGGTGGTGGACAGGACTCAAGAAAACTGAGGAGCGTCGGAAGGCCGAGCGCATCGTACGAGCGTGGTCGCGCCACTCCAGCCCCTCCATTGGCCTTCCTGTGCCCAAGTCCCGGCTCGTGCATATCTCCGCAAGCTTCACTATATAAACCCCTTTGAGGTACTTTCACATCGATCTCACCCAGATATCTTGACTTAGAACCGGGGGGGGGACAAACTACTCCTTGTGGGGCCGCGAGAAAGGATTATCAGCATCAAACAGACCTCCATGTAAATAAGTTTGCCATTCGGATCTTCGGGTCAACATTCACTAGCTAATCGCCTTCTGAACAATTGAAGCGCTTTATTATTTAGACTAGTTCTTCTTTCCACCCCAATGGGAAAACATTCGGGCGCAGGTTGCAAAGGCTGGGAGCTTGACCCAAGAGACGTGCCGCGTCATACAAACAGTGCTTAATCAGCACAAGCTCGGACTCGAATCCAACGAATAAACCATCCACATTCGTACTTGGTAGCTTTTCACAGGAATACCGAGTTCAAGCCAGATTAATAACAATAGGAGGTCCTGCTTCGTTCTGTTTTTCAGCCCGGATCAATGTAGCTCTTGCGCCTTCTGTTACTCACCACGCGTGCAAGAAACGAGAGCAACTTACGAAAATGAACTCGGAAATTAAGCAAATTTGCAACTGTTTAATTATGAATGATCAGCTGATACAGAGATTCGATGGCACTGATACGTTCTAACGGGCGCGCACTGGGAGGAGAGCCCCATCTTGGATACTATCAGATGCGCCCCAGATGTATCAAATTGCACGTCTTGATACATCTGGACATCACAGGCCATCTTGCATACATCTTGAACACTCGCAGATGGACCTCAAATGTAATATAGTGGAATGTAAATGGAATAAAATATCGTACCCCCCTAAGCTTGCCAGCTACCGCCACCAGACAGTAAGACGCTTGTTACGTGGTCAATTTATGAATACCTTTGACCTGAGAAATGGTATGAATTTATCGCTCTCAGTCTACCTCTTATCAACCCTCTTCATTAGCCTGCCGATTATGCTAAACTTTGCGAATGTCATTGCAAAATGGAGTGCGCACGGACCCCTGAGGGGCTTAAGATGCTAAAATATTCAGCATGGCGGCAGCACCAATTGCGCGAACAAAGTTATCGGTCTCAGCAAGAATGACTTGCAAGGCAGGCCGTACCACCGCTAGTAGCTCCAGGATCGAGAGCAGAGGGCTCGAGACCGGGTGAGTGTTTATCACAAGACAAAGGGGCTGCCAATGTACTACTAATGAATATGTTCTAATAATTAACTATTATTATTACAAGTTCCCAGTCTTATTGCGCTATTGATTTGAAGGTTGCCTATGTCGAGTTGGCGGAAACAAATGTGTTCATCGATTCCTTCAACACGCGAAATCAATTGAACAAGCCCCACCGCATTGCGGCATTCGCAGTTCGACTTGCCGAGGGAGTTTGGGGGTTCTGCTGCGGACCAGAGGTTGCCCGACTAGCCGATGGAGGAGCAGGTGCGTTCTGTACATTCATTTCGTTGGCTGAAGGCAATTTCGAGTTAACTACACTATACGGATTGTTTCATACCCCCACTCGCGCAAAACTAGTCCCTCCGGCGCCTCAAAAATCGACGAGGGCCAGCTCGTAAGCCTAACGATTGCCCATGGGGGCGTAGAAGGGAGCAAAACGGTACGTACCAATTTTCAATATTTATATCTCACTGTCGCTACGGTTTCAAAGATTACAGTCAACGGGAGCGGTCACTTCATCGCAAGTAACAGAGTCGGGCTGGTGTTAAATATTATGCTCATTCTGAAACGAGAGGGACATATCTGAGCCAACGTACATATATTCACTAAATATAGGACATACTTATGGCCCAATGAGTAAGACGGATAAATGCACAATAAATCGTATGACGACAAGAGCCCAGCGCTATTTCACATCCGCCTCACGTGCGTATCAAGATCCACCGACCAGATGCGTCAAAAGGTTGAATCTGAGTTACATCTTGAGAAATCACAGGATTTATCAGGACGTGCCCAAAAACCTCCATCTTTGACGCATCTGGATGTCATCGAGAACGGGACCCTCCTCCCAGTGGGCAGGTCTTACGACAATTCACAGCGCATACACAATTCAATTAATTCAATTTCAACAGTTATGACAGGCATACATTTGACTTCGCAATCTTGAAAACGTGATGATCCTATTTACTACACGATAAGTCGAAATCATACCATATATGAGAAAGACTCACGTGGCGGTCCAAACGTTCACGCTGCTTAGCCGTTCAGATTTCTGATCCTTACACTTCGTCTCGTCTCTCTTCCCTTTCCTTATTTAATTTCTCTCCGTGCTCCATCAATAAATCCCCTATATGGTCATCCTCCGAGAAATACCTGAGGGCTGGGATCGATGGGACAAAGAAATACTCTCCTCCCCGCGAGGTAACGAAGAACGGGTTATCCTCACCCGGTGCCGGTCGGCCCTCTGGAATGGCCTTGACAATGCCCGTTACCTCGAATTTCTTTGAAGAAGAGTTCGGATTTTCCGGGACAAGTTCAAGGTAGACCTGGCTCTTATCAGCAACTTGGTAGCAACCATCTGCTTTCTTGGACGCATTCAAATCCTTGGATGCAGTTTGAATTTCTGGCTCCTCTGGATACGGTCTTGAGGGGTTGATTGGCTCACTTATTTGCAAGACCCGTCTTAGCTGAGCTGAAGATCCTTTCGCAGGTGGGCCGCCGATAATTGGATCCTGGCCTATAACCAAAGAGTTAGCTATTCGGCGGCCTTGTAGAAAAAAGAGCATTACCATGGTGGGTAGGTGTGAGTGAAGTGATAGGGAAGAAGTCGTTATTCCCAAACCCAGTCGTCTGGCGAACAAAGCCGGAGTCTAGGTGAGACGCGTAGCAACTGAACAGAAGTCCGCGATCCTTCGGGTCGGGTTGGAACGTGTTCAGCTTTGTCTCGTCCACTTCATGAGATGCATTTTGTTGCTTCTTCCTCAGCTCGCTCCTCATTTCATTATCCTTCTCATCCTTCAGCCTTATCCACTCTTCCTCTTCATCTGTATTTATCTACGGTGTTCAGAAAGGTATAAGATTATTATTATTATTTCGTTTGATCAACTTACCTCGGGGCCATATGGAATCGCCGCCCGGACGATAGCACTGGATTCCAAGTATTTGCGTGAAATATACGGGTCCAGGTTGCGTGGAACAGTTTTGCGCGCATGAGCCGTAAAAGGGCAGTAATAATCGCTTGGCTCTCGGTCGGATACACCACGTACACCAGTGACAGCATAATCGAAATCATTGTTTTGTTTAGGATCGGCGGCCAATGCTGGATTGTCCTTGAAGGGGCACAACGCAAGGGGTGCACCCTATTCATCAACCGCTTGTTAGTAATTAAGTTTAAAGGCAGGAGCTCAACAACGCACCGATTTCCACCTTCCCACAAAGCGAGCTGCGAAAAGTTCTTCACCATCTCGCCCATCGAAGCCCATTTTTAGGGCGCCTCTCTCTCCTCCGGGGACAAATTCCTTCCAGCGCTGTCCATTATCCCTACAGTATTTCTTAAATTCTAGAACAGATTGTTCCAGTTTCCTGAAGACCATCATTGTACCTCCTTTGGTCCACGAGGCCCGGTCCCATTTTGACACTGGGTCACCAGGATATCCCATAACAATAACCCCGGGATCGACCTGGAGTTGCCCGGGGAGTGGATGTTCGATGCCACTAGCAACACAGCCGTTAAGTCATTTGCGCTCAGATGGGGATGTGAAATAAATAAGTACCGGATAGAAGGCTGGGAAATACCATCCAAGAATCCGAAGTGTTCGTGTCCGCGATTCTTATCCGGACGAACGCTCCCATCCAAGGTTCCCATCTTTTCCCATAGGCCTTTAAATAGTGTGTCGACCTGTTCGGTGACTTCCTCGAGTTCTTCGGAGTCTGGGAGGTCTTGGTCATGTCTGACTCTATCGGCTTACAAACAACAACTCACTTTCTGTGGCTATGATGACCACCCCATGAAGAGGCTCGCGGCCCGTGGTGGCCTCGCGATTGTCTTTTGCATTCCTGCCAAGACCGTTTGTAGTTGCTTCCTTCTCCTTTTCGTTCCAAGCAAAGAGAAGATCCCAGTCCGATTGGTCTCCGAGTTCAGTCTTATCATGTAGCATGGGGTGATTGTCGAACCGGCGATCGCCCGTCTTTTCCATGTATCCAATCTCATCGAGCCCGTCCCTCGTAAATGCGATCATTTTTTGCTTTAACGGGATCCGGATAGGTTTCACTTCAGCTTCATCGACCTCTGCTCCAGTCAGTCCTTGTTCAATTCTTGCTGCTTGCCTCCGCAGCCTTCTCGCTTTCCCTAAAACCCCTTCCGCCTCTAGCCTCTCCTCATTCTTTTTTCTAGCATTGTCCTTCTCCCGGCAGATTTCAAGCATATTTTCCTTGACATCGGCTGCAGAAGTGGGTTCGAATTTCTTGAGGGCAACAAGAAACTGCTTTGATTGCGACTTGGCAATACGGAAGAACACGAAGCGTTCCAAAGTCTAGAGTTACGCAAAGTCAGCCTCCAATTTACATGACGAATGTTTAGTCATAAAATTATAAAGTTCTATTCACCTTTGGGAAACGGAAAAGGACATCTCCTTGAAGGTCACCCAAGTGTGGAACCTCGTTGCTACTGGATTCCGGAATCAAAGGTACCTGGCCTCGGGTCCTCAAAAGTTTGAGCAACCGTTTCTCTTCTTCATGCTTTATAAGCTCTTCGTAGTCGAAGTCGCTGAGTGTGTTCATGCTGGGTGATTTGATCCTCACATACCCCATCCCAGCGCATTTTATGTGCCCGTGTATGCGGCAAACGTGTGTACAAGAACTACCCTCAAATCCTACCACCCCCATCGATAAAGATCCAGTACGTGTGGGGTCGGGGTACCTTTGTGAAGGGTGCATTGCGGGTGTTTGCATAACAAGTTAGACCGTTTTCCAGTTGGAGCAGCTATATTCCGATACAGCGATTGCTCATCTATGCTATCTCCTCGGAAGGCTCTGAGTAACTCTCGAAAACCCCGCTATCATTGGGCTAGCAATAAGCGTAATGCTAACGTTAATTTATTGATTACAGCCCAGCCGGTGCATCTAATGCCGGTAGTCTTGAAGCGAATAAAATTGAAGTCTGTAAGCAAACAGCGAATGAGAATGAGGTGACCTGTCATTATAAATAATAGTCCAAACAACTCTCGTTTACGCCACGGTTGTGCCCATGTTAAATGATCATCGATACATTATTTCGTGTGATGGACGCGAGAACATCGTCGATCAAACGTCACGATACTTCGGAACATGTATGTGAATTGCATTACAAAATCCATCCGGAAGCGAGTTAGAACAATCTGGACACCATGTTAGTGAGACCCGAAAATGGCTATTTACTCCAGTAGGAGTATATGTAGCATACATAAGCCCATCTCTCGTACCAAATCCGCCGCTAGCTTGAAATTGATGCAACTATCCCACGTAACCGGGTCATCTTTGTACAAAGCCACGCCGTCTATTGAGACCGATATTGGTCGGTTCTCAGCGGCAACGCTCCAGATATCTCGACCCATGCCCGACCTCCGACGGGAAGGCCATCGCCTCAGCCCCAACAGTTAAAGGTGGCTATCTTACTGGGCGCAACCGAAGAGCTCGAACTAGTCTTCTACTGCTAGATTAGGCTTAGAGGGAACGCCCAGGTTGTAACTGAGCCTTTCCCGCTCTGCAAAATCCGCTGGAGCTCGGAGCCCGAAATGCTCGAGAAGCATAAACGAGCTTACTATGAGCGTCTCGTTTATGCTTCTCGAGCATTTCGAGCTCACGAGCTCCGATGGATCTTGCAGAGTGTGTGAATTCCTTGCCGAAAGATAGGGCCGGCATCTTGGTCTGTTCAGATTTGTTTCGTAAACTTCGTGGAATGTATTTGCCCTACCGAAACATTCATATGCATATGGCTCTCTCTAGATCCTAACTTTGAACCAATTTTATGAGCCATTATTAATAAATTATATGGTATCGAGTGGCCAACGCCTGCGTGGGAGCGCCTCATTCCTGCGAGAGACGAGCGTGCAGGAGCGGGATCGCTCATATGGGTATATGCATAGATCTCCTATTAGATAGGAGTGGGAAGCCATGGCCGTTTCACGTCCGGAAACGAATGATTCCCCAGGATAAGTGGATCTTAACTCAGGACCGCCCGATCACGTACCGGTCCTGGCGCGCCGTGTATCTAACAGATGGCTCATGTACTAGCACAGTCATCTAGCATCACGTAGTTCAACACTTGTAAAATAAGCCGCGGACGTCTCCGGCCGGAATCTTGAAGAAATGATTAGTTTGTTCGTCTAAATTTTCATATTTAATGACGGCTATTCTTTAAGGTCTGTCTCCCTGAGTTATTGTCGAAAATATCTGGCCCAATTTTGAGCGCATGTATATGTGTGTAAATTCGATACCTATCATCGAATGCAAACACAAATCTTGCCGATAGTCGTGTCGTCGCAAATATGACAATTCATAATCAACACTCGATTGAAGCGGTAAGCAACAATGTTATCGATAGCGAAAATTCTGTAATCGAAGCAAACCAAGCGGGAGTATATGACTAGGGCCCAAGCATAAACAAGCCCGAGTCAGGGGAGCCTGTCTGCGAGCTCAGTACAATCACCTAGGGAATGGCTCACACAACATGGATTGACTCCCTAATATCGAACACACAATACAATATGAATGAGGTTTCACATGGACATAAGTATTCGCACAAAATGTGTCAACCTGTTCCAGGCTGTATCATGAAGCGAGTCACGTGACCGGAGCTTCAGGGCTTTGTCGATTCGTGCTTGACCTTCACCGTCCGACTTCGTACATGCCGAGTGCTGCGACACGCAAAGGCGTGCCATCGTTTCTAATCTAACACTTTGAAAAGTCATGAGAGTTAGTTTGACCTGCTCACTCATGAAGCAGACTCGTGAGCGAGTGCCTCCAGCGCACCCTTACTGTTTCGCAGCCCGCAGGAGTTCCCCAAGCCTCACCGGTCTGGGTATTGTAGCCGACAATGACAAGTGGGAGATGCCCTGGTATAAGTGTTTCTTTACTCTTCTCTCCTTAGAGCCCAGGTAGTATGAACTACGGATGCAAGCACTAATTCGATACCTTAAATTCGTTCCGGATACATGTTGGAACGCCAAGCATGCTGTATATGACATTCAATATGCCTGCATCTATTGGGGGTTGAAATGTTATCACAGGCATGCGAACCCCTGGCATCAAGCATAGGTGCACTTTGGTGTGTTAGGTACGTGTGAATATATAGCGCAGATCCAGCTATTTCATTTCATTTTATATTTCAATGGTTAAATTTGTCACATAACCAATCCCGGTACTTCAAGATTGTAGTTCAGTCCACTATGTATGGGTTAAATAATGAAACTATAGTATAAAGTGAGAGCGCTCACGTTGCCTATTGGCAGGAGGGACCACTCTGTTCCTTCTACCCTACTTTGCCTCTCGCTTCTTCTTTTCTTCTTCCTCTGCCTTCTTCCTGGCCTCGTGCCTCTTTCTCTTAGCCTCATCATTCTTCTTCTTGGCTTCAGTTCGCTTCTCCTCGTATTTCCCTGTCCATTTATCGATTGTTGAAATAGATGGAACGAAGAAGTACTCTCCTCCTCGTGAGGTAACAAAAAACGGGTTATCGGCGCCTGGGGGAGCCTTCTGTGTAAGAGGCTTGACTTGAACATGACCATTGACCCTATATGTGTTGAGGGTGTCACCAGGAACTTGGAGCTTAATATCCACCTGGTCACCGTCTTTGAATGGCTTGGTCGGTTCCTGGTCAAGGTCAGCCTGTCTTTCTACTCCAGAGGAGTTTTTTGCGGGTGGACCACCAATAATGGGATCTTGACCTACAGTAGCAAGTCAGTTAGCTCAGAAGCTCCTATTTGTGAATGATTTTACCATGTTTGGTCGGCGTAAGTGAAGTTATAGGGAAGAAATCATTATTTCCAAATCCGGTTGTCTGGCGGACAAAGCCGGAATCTAGGTGGGACGCGTAACAGCTAAACAGTAGCCCACGGTCTTCCGGATCCAACACGAATTTTGAGCCCGCCTCTTTCTTCTTGATTCTCCACTCCTCCCGTTCTTTGGGATCCAGCTATAACAGTCAGGAAATCATCTGTTGTTGCGTTCAATGTCTTACCTCTGGTCCGTATGGAATCGCTGCTCGGACGATAGCACTCGACTCAAAGTATTTGCGTGAAATATATGGATCTAGATTACGCGGAACAGTTTTGCGGGCATGAGCGGTAAAGGGGCAGTAATAATCGCTTGGCTCCCCAGCCGAAACACCAGGTACACCGGTGACAGTGTAGTCGAAATCGTTGTTTCGTTTTGGATCTGTAGCGAGCTCCTTATCATCCCACCAGGGGGACAGAGCAAGGGGTGCTCCCTACATGGGAGACATCAAGTACCTGAACCCAAGGATAGACTTATGACCACATACCGATTTCCATCTCCCGACAAAGCGAGCCGCGAAAAGGTCAGCTCCGTCTTCTTCGTCGAAATTCACCTGATTTGCCGCGACCTCTCCTCCTGGAAAGAACTCCCTCCAACGAGGCCCATTTGCCTTGCAATACTCATCGAACTCAATAACAGACTGCTCTAGTTTTCTGAAGACCATCATTGTACCACCTTTGGCCCAGGGCGCGCGCTTCGACTTTGGTACTGGATCGCCAGGATATCCCATGACAATAACCCCAGGGTCGACCTGGAGTTGCCCAGGGAGTGGGTGTTCGATACCACTAGCAACGTAGACATTAAATCAATTGAGGTCAAATGAGAGTAGTTTATTAAATACCGGATTGATGGCTGAGAAATGCCATCTAGGAATCCAAAGTGTTCATGGCCGCGGTTTTCATTTGGACGAACATTCCCGTCCAGAGTGCCCATTTCTTTCCAGGAGTCCTTGAAAATTTCTTCGACCTCGTTTGTTACTTCTTTATATTGGCTCTCCGCTGGAAACATAATTAGGCACTTCTATTGCCTGCCATTGTAATCAAGGGCACTTACTTTCCGTGGCTATGACAATCACCCCATGAAGTGGTTTGCGGTCCGTAGTGGGTTTACGATTCTTATTCTCGGTTCTGCCTAGGCTATCATCGCTCCCCCCTGTTTGTTTCCAGTCGAAAAGTAGATCCCAATCTGATTGGTCCCCGAGATAGGTTCTGTCATCAAGCATAGTCTTCCCGTCGAATCGATCATCACCAGTCTCGTCCTTAAAGCCAAGCTCATTGAGCCCCTCTCGTGTAAGTGCGATTAACTTCTGCTTGAGTGGAACTCGTTCGTGTTTTGGTTTCTGGTCATCCTTCGTTTTCTTGTTTGGTTTCTCCCCGCTCTCTAGCTCTTCCGCTTTCTTCTTTAACTCTTCTGCTTCCTTTCGTAACCTCTCTGCCTTTTCTTTCGCCGTCTCCATTTCCAGCTGAAGATTGTTGAACGCCCTAATATCCTCCTTCTTCTGACAAATATCAAGCATATTCTTCTTTACATCGGCAGCCGTAGTAGGCTCGAATTTCCCTAGGGCCTCGAGAAATAGGTTTTTGTTGGTAATATTGAAGAAAATAAAGCGTTCATAAGTCTACAGGCGTTTATAATTATTACATGCTAACCAATAACAATTATCGTGTTATAATCAAGTTTCTATTTGGGCTCACCTTCGGGAAGCGGAAGAGGACGTCTCCTTGAATGTCATCCAATTGAGGAACCTGATCGCTATCAGATTCTGGTATCAAAGGCACCTGGCCTCGGCCTCTCAAAAGCTTGAGCAGCCTCTTATCTCTTTCATGTTGCCAGATTTCTTCATAATCGTCGGCTGTGAGCGTTTTAATACTCATGTTGTGGGATTTGGCCCTCGCATACCGCGCCGTGACGTGTTATATACCTTTTTGTATCCTCTGAGGAACTATACAAGGACTACCCTCAAATCTCACTTCGACCATCGATAATGGAGCGCGTGAATTTAGGGCCGTACCGTCCACAACAAGCGCGCTCTCCATGCGGCTGTTTGCGAAGCGAGCCATTACCTACTCTTCTATACTCGCGTCTTGGAAAGCTCCGAGTGTTTTCAGCAGTACCAGCATGATCTGCTCAGGGGTAAGTGTGGTACTAATCTACTGAATAGAGCCGGTACATTAAATGCCGGCAGTCCTGAACCGAGTAAGGATTGAAGTACGTAAAAAATCACGAATGAGAACGACTGTAGTTGTCATTATAGATGGTCTACTCCAAATTGCGCTCATGTCAGATGATAATCGGGGTACTACTGTACTGCAGGTTGCGGACGTGGAGGGGCCCCTCCGATAAGCCACGATCCACCATAACTCAGAGTCTGTGTGCGCAGGGGACGATGCAAGCAATCCGAAATTGAATTAAAATCGGCCAAGGGGCACGCTCGTCCAGATGGGAATGTACATTGAATGTTGAGCTTGACGGCCAGATTGATAATATCATAATTTCGAGTAAAACGCAGCCCCGATTCGAAAAATCCTTCGATCCATACAGTACTAGTGCCCATAATAAGTGTTGCATGAAGCATAAATTGACCAATACTCCATGACAACCTCTGAATTACGGCTTCATGCATTAATAAAACTTGTAGATAAACACAAACTTTACTTAATTCAATGTTTTATTAATGCATGAAGCCGTAATTCAGAGGTTGTCATGGAGTATTGGTCAATTTATGCTTTATGCGATACTTTTTGGGGGCACTAGTACATCAGTCCAGCATATATCAAAGTTCATCACAATAAATTGAATCTAACTAATTCCTCACAAGACCGCTGTTCTCGATACCAAATCGGCATGCAATCAAGAAGTGCTGTACGAGGCCCCCAAAATCTCGGGAGTGCTCCGGGACTCGCTATTATCGGCGAGCACTCCGAAGTGTTTGGTATGACGCTTGGAAGTGCTCGTGGAGTGCTCCCAAGTGCTCGCCGAGCAATCCGGATCCGTCGGATCCCAGTAGCGAGGTTCCCAAAACCAGAGCACTTCAGAGCACCCCGGGGTTTTTGGGGCCCCCGTAGAGTGATTGCTCAGACTATACTCCCATGTGGCACGGCCCCCAAAGTGTGGATTTCCTGGTCGCCAGAAGTCGTGCTTTGTATGGGGGATCCTGGCAAAATCCGACCAGTAATCCCATAAATCTGCATCCCCAGCTCATCTCTGCGTGTTGTCGAGCTGTAGACTTTCTGTACTTTTGGAGCTCGCCGTATGGATGCGCCCTGGAGATGTCCCACTTTGATGCGCAAAGTCATTCATCAAGACTGACATCGATAGCAGCAACTATTAGAGTGAGTAATAATTCTGGAATATAATCGGTCTAGTCAGTTAACAAGAAAGCTGTAAGTGCATAGCTATGGAGGAGTTCCAATTGTAGACTATATATAATTCAATAAATTGTAGGACGTGTATCGTGTACAAAGTTCGGATCAATAGACCTGAGGGCCGGCACCCATTTTACCTAAGCATAGGCCAAATCTCGAGTACCGCTGGAGCCGAATTCAGCGCTACATATACTCATTCCCAGTCTGACGCATTTGTAATTTTAAGGTGTTTTGTTAACCATCCCAGCACCGTAGGTCTTGGCGTCGTGCATGCGAGTACTCCAACAAGCATTGGCCTACTCCACTAGGATAAGAGAATTTTGACTAAAATTTGCGCGAGTATTAAGAGGTACATTTATCTTATTTTGACTATTCAATTCAAATGAAATCCCCCACAGGTGCCAAAGTTGCTAAGCTACTGATGGTATGTAGTTTATTATAGGATGTAATTTGAAACTGCGTAGCCCTCAAAGTCAAAAGGGTCAAACTTACCCCTAGCCTAAGGTCTCTAATATAGAACTTCAACGCTTCAACCCCTTAAGATGCGCATGTTCCAAGAGCATGAGCTAATAGGGTGGGTATTTACAGGAGATGATATTCGAGAGCACTGACCTTACTTCCGAGGAATGCTACGGTATTATGAACATGGCCATGACCATGCGTCTCATTTTGTCCCTTTTATGCACTAGGAGGGCCACGTGATAACTCCCACGGATGTTTTGGTGACACGTCTCTACTCTCAACGACAATCGCAATGTGGCTTTCTGATGGACAAAGTAAGAGGTTTTGTCCTTATTCTTCACGTTATGCGTTTAATTAATCAATAGCTCAGAAATTGGCGTTGGTCTCACCTCTTTCGGTGTCTTCTTTATGTTTCTTGGTGTAATGCTGTTCTTCGATGGCGGCTTACTTGCGCTTGGCAACGTAAGTTTATTTTGGAGTTTTCAAATGGATGGTGCTGATTGCATCCCTTTCAAGATCTTATTTGTGTCTGGACTTACGTTGATCATTGGTCCTACCAAAACATTTTACTTCTTTGCCCGAAAACAAAAGCTTCGTGGAACAATTTGTTTCGTCGCTGGCATCCTTCTGGTCTTCTTCAAATGGCCTTTTATTGGCATGCTTATAGAGACCTTCGGATTTCTTAACTTATTCGGGTAAGTTCACTGCACCTTCACGATCAAGTAACCCTGTGCCTGACATCAGCGGCAGCGATTTCTTCCCTGTCATCGTTTCATTCCTACGCCAATTGCCATTCATCGGAACGTTCCTGAACTTGCCGTACATAAAAGGAGTAAGCCAAGTTTCTTTTTTATTCTATATTTTATTATTCTATGTCCGTCCGGGCCACTAACATAATATCCAAACAGGTTGTAGATCGCATAGCTGGTACTCGCACATCAATAGTGTAACATTAGAAGCACGAGACTGTAACTTAGCATTGTATGTTTTCTTGCCGTTGAAATCGTCTTGCAGCGAAATAGGGCATAGTCGCCTGACATCCCTTCATATAAAGTTGAGGTCGGAGTGAGTTGAGCGGGTAACCTGCTACTCTTGAGGACTCACACATAATCGCACATAGCAGAAGGTAAAGTTCCCTACCCATTTATTATCACACTTGGGCTCCGGGGTTCTGACTTTTGTGAGACTCGCGCGTATGATGTCGCCAGGCTCCAGGATGGTCCGGGGGATCCGGCGCGGAGCGCGCACCGCATGTGTTTGGTATGACCAGATACGAGGGACACTCGCGGACGGGTGGGCTATCCCTGACGATAGTCATACTGGGGGGAGAGATGGGAGAAAGTGTCAATAACTGAGCTTACATAAGCCGACTTGGGCTGACTCAACTTGCCAATGAGACCGGTAATCGATACACAAGCACCAAGTAGCGGATCGGGATGGTGGGTGGGACCTAAGAAAATAGAGGTGCGCCAGAAGGCCGGGCCCGCCGTACAAGTGTGGTCGACCACGAGCACCGAATGTCACGTGGTCGCGCTTTTTTTTTTGATTCATATTTAAGGAGCTACATGCGAAACAAGGCAAACCGCTCACAAGAAACCGAGACAAACTACGCTATGAGAGAGAGAGAGAGAAACCAGACGAGAGAAGAGAAAACGGACAAGCGAGGTCACGTGGTCGCGCCACTCTGGATCCCAGTCCCGGCTCGTGCATCTCTGCAAGCTTCGAATGACAGCCCTACCTTGCAGAACTCTTCGCTGATGGTAGATTTTATTTCTGAAGAGGTATATCTCCCCCTCCTCTATCTTTTGACAGGCATTATCCATATTAGCCATATGCATGCGCGTGTTGGTCCACCTCAAGGTGTTCATCCGTATGGTTTCACACGTCCTCTTACATTTGGCTGATTGTCAAACTGGTGTGTTACAAGATGCCTCTCCCCTATCATGAAGCAGCGATAAGGAATAGTATCCTCAGCCAACCATTTCGGAGGTCGTAGCATGGCCATATTCATCTTTCCTTAGCCACCCGAAGCCAATAACCTAATTATCCTTTTCAAGACTGGCCCAAAGACCGAGCAAGCAGTCTGGATGCACACACCACCGGCCTCAAGGACAGGTTCATATCACGCGTTATTGTTGATATAACTCAACCTCCATTCTAACCGGTCACTTAGCCCAATGCCTATGCTACATTATCCCGTAGCTCATATGCGAATACAATAGGAGTTTTGCAACGAAGTCTGTGAAGACGCAAAACAGCGACTTAGCCGAAGCATGTAGCGAGTCACGTGACTGGCGCTTCATGCTGTGTCGACTTGCGTCCGGCCCCCTCCACCATCCGGCCTCGTACACACCGGGTGGTGCGGCATGGATCTGCGTGTATTTTTTATCCCCATCCACCTTCCACAAAGGTCATGACGGCTGGTTTGGGCCGCCCACCCACGAATCAGACTCGCGGTCGGGCGCCCCCGGTCCACCCTCGCTGCTTCGCAGCCACGGGGGTTCTCCAACCTCCACCGGTCTGGGTATCATGGCCGACGCGGACCAGCGGGAAGAGGGTAAGTTCCACTTATTAAAACGATAACCCCCAAAAGTGGGGATTCTCTGGGTGTAAAGAATCATGCATCGTATGTGCAGTGCTGGCAAAATCCGACCAGCAATTTCATGAACCCGCATGCCAAACCCATCACTGTGTCATCGAGCTGTGGATCCTGCGTTTTTGGGTACATATTATTCACAAAGTCTGGACTTCATGCAGACTTTCTGTACTTTCGGGATTCACCATGTGTATATATCAGCTCGTCAATCCCTACATTCAAGCCATGCCAAATTAATAAGATGAAGGACGGTACACTTTGACAGCATTGAAGAGCTGACGGACTCAAAAAAATGCAATAAGAAAGCAGGGAAGATACCAACTTATCAAGAGGAGAGACACGCCGAGCCGTTCAAAAGTCTCATAGAATCGTCGACGCAATATTAATCAGCCGGACATTTTTCCTCAGCGTGATACCATGCAAGCGTCCCCCGAGCCAAGACTCATTCGAGGACAAAATTGATAGACTGACCATATTTCTACCACGAATTGAGCAGGTGGAGGTTGTACAAGCTCCGCGTGAATTACTATTATCCTAAGGATCCGTCACAAAACTGGGGAGAATTTAAGGAGCAAGGTGACCAGTGTGACTTGACTAGCGTGACATCATTGTTAAGTGTACACGTAAGCATTGCTCCCGATCAATCAGTTGGTTTGTAAATACCCGAGTCAGCTAGTCCGCTCGGCAAGCGGAGTGCCGACGACACCTCTCGCGTAACGCGCATACCCTCTTTTTCGATGGAACACATGAATAATAAAAATAAAAATTGCTACACTAAGTGTTTAGACAAATTGAATGACCCAGTGGTTTGTTGGATGTCGAGATCCTAAGCCGCGACCGAGCGATACCATTAGGCCTGGTTTATCTTTTGCATACCCTATTTTAGGCTAGTTGTTTCACCATGCATTTTTGTGTAATCGAATTAAAATACTATATGTTATAGTTACAATCGCAAGCTACCATCACCCTGGTTTTGCTATCTCTAAGTTATGGCTATGACCAGCCCAATTGGAGCGACGAGTGAAATGTTACTGTTTGTAACCCCGCCGTTTCGTCGGCCCATCTTTAGCCACCCGGTCGAGTGATGGACCTAGAAATCAGAAATGACCATTTGTGATTTGACCGCGTCAGTTCTGTAGTTTTCCAAGGGGGAATAGAAGATGAAGTCTCGCGGCTATTGTAAACGTGAGTACGTAGTTTGAGCATTAGTGCGGCAAGTGGTCCTTGACGGTTCGTTATATATAAGGGGCAACTAAGCGGCGAAGTAATAATAACAAGCCCCAGTGACCGAAATATCTAGTTGCTATGAACACCGACTCTACATACCTTATCCCATCCTCTGCAGCGCTTGGAGCGCTAACAGTAAGTCGTCACTTTTACTATAACTTCTAGATAAGTATTTAGCTATTAGCATCGTTCAATCAGTTGCTTTTCTACGTGGTCCCTTACCTCTATGACCCGTACAATTACCGTAAACGGTTCTCAGGGCCACCGCTGGCAGGTCTAACGAACTGGTGGATGTCACAGGTGATAAGGACCGGTCATCATAGTGAGACCGTGCAGCATTTACACGAGAAATATGGTACATATGTTCAATTTTATGCACCGTTCATTCTTAGTCTCTAACAGCGCTGTATAGGGACTTTTGTGCGGCTAGGACCAAACCACATCAGCATAGCCGACCCTGATGCTCTCCAGGTACTTTTACTTACCGACAGTGAATGTTATTTGAGATTCGTTTGCTGATACCGACTCGCAACAGATTGTGTACGGCCATGGGGGTGAAGTTCTGAAATCCGAGTTTTATCACATATTCCGAGGCTATCGTAAGCCAAATACGTTTGATGCCCTGGAAAGGGATGAGCACTCGAGTAAGTAACGCAACCATTTATTGTAAACAACCGAGATGAACAGAATGGCACAGAGAAGCGCAGGCGAATCGCGAATATCTTTAGCCCGCAGAATATCACTGCTTTCGAGCCTCGAGTACGCAGCCACATTCGGCAGATATGCGCACAATGGGACCTAAGATGTGAGGAAGCCGCCCGCGGAGTTTCGGGTGTGAACTGGGCCTCGAGAAATGGACAGGCTGTGATGAACATTTGCGCACGTACGTTATTGCGTCCTTATAATCCTGTACTTAGGCTGACATGGATGTATGCAGAGTTCGCCTATCTTGCGTTTGATATAATTGGCGATCTAGCGCTGGGATCACCTTTCGGGCTTATCCAGGCTCAGAAGGACTCAGTGCTAGCTATTGAATCTGTCGACGAGTCGGGAAAGCCTGTGAGAGGGAATATACAGGTCCCCGTGATCAAGGCTCTGGCCCGTTCAGGACTCGCCAACATGTCCCTAGGTGTATTCCCCCATTGGACACACAAAGTCCTCCAAATGCTTCCATGGAACATTAAGGGGTCGAATGATAACATCAATCTTTTCAACATTGCCATAGCTTCATTAAACGCCAAGATCAAGCGAGACCATCTCAAGGACCCTGAAGATAGAGATGGCGTTGATCTTATTGATAAACTCCTCGAGACAAAGAATGAAGATGGGAGCCCTTTGCCGCTTGACGAGCTCTACGCTGAGGCTTTAATGTTACTTGTTGCTGGGAGTGATACTACGAGCAAGTGAGTAGTATTATTTTGCGTCTGGCATCTCTCTCACTGATTCTATGAATGTTTAATTCAAGTACCTTGAGCTCATTGTGTTACTACTTGGCGATCCACCCGGAGATCCAAAGAGAGCTACAAGCCGAGCTCGATCAGCATATTCTATATGACTCACCTGACAAAACAAGCAGCACAGAAGGTCTCATACTTCCTCCGGAAGACACGATAGCACGCTATCGAGATATCAAGGACCTTCCGTACTTGAATGCCTGCATTAAAGAAGCATTGCGCATTCATTCTACAGTCGGCACAGGCATGCCTCGTGTTGTTCCACCTGGCAAGTCGATCACCGTTGCTGGCCAGACGTTCAAAGCAGGAAGCGTAATCAGCGTGCCGTCGTATACGACCAACCGGTCGAGTGTGTGGGGGAGCGACGCTAGCGAGTTTCGGCCTGGACGTTGGCTGGAGGACAATGCGCAGTCTCTGAACAAGTACTTTGTGCCATTCTCTATGGGACCGAGGTTAGTAACACTGGTCTGTATTGATATCCTCCTGGGACATACTTACCATACCAAATAAATATAGAGGCTGCGTTGGTCGGAACCTGGCCAATATGGACTTGCTGTTGATTGTTGCGACAATATTTCGTCGGTACGAAGTTGAGGCACTTCCTACAACCGAGGTAAGAGTCATAAGCATGCCGGTACTTACAATGCTAACACCAAATTTGTCCATGACGAATAAAATTAGATGATTATTCACGAAGGATTCGCGCGGGAAACAGTTGATTGTCAGGTCGCTATCCGCCGGAGGACCGCTCCATGATCGAGTTCTTTTCGTATTCCCAAACTTTCGCACGCCTTGTATCTCAGTAATTAAATAGCCTCACCCCCCCCCCCCTTCACGTAGCTTTAGGCTCGTTAGCTTTATCTGAGTACAGTTCGTAGTCTAGTAGCTCAGAATAATACTGTGGACATTTTGCGACGAAGCTGGAGCATGAAATGGGTCACGTGATCGTCGCTCTCCACCATGCCGACCGGCGCTTCACTTCTTCCACCGCCCGGCCTAGCACACCGACACGCGAAAGTGTGTTGTTTCTACATCAACAAGCGTTCCGCAAGGTCATGAGAGCTGTATTAGGCCGCCCGCACACGAGCCAGACTCGCGGTCGGGCGTCCGGTCCACCCTCGCTGCTTCGCAGCCACAGGGGTCCCCAACGTCGCCGGTCTGGGTCTCGTGGCCAACACGTACGAGCAAGCTGAGGATAATTAGAGGCCTTTATATCAATACTTTGGAAAATTAACAATACTACAATCCGCCAGCACTCCATATGTTAAGCTTTAAATAAGACCCGACTGGTGCTTAATAACAATCACTGCTGAGCATATCTAACCTTAATCAATTAGTAGTGATTCCTTAATTACATGAACCTTTAATCGCCCTCCCACAGCTTCTGACGGTAGTTTACTCATACCGATAAGACCGCTATATCCGCACATCCCCAGATTGGGAGCCACTTCATGATACAATCTAAGGCGCAATACAAGCTAATGGTCGGGTCGATAGCGTATATTCACTCCAATGTCTGTTCACTTGGTTGTTTGTCCCTGTAAAAATATCTTGTAAGTGCTAGAATAATCTAGGACGTTCTTACGCAGTAATCGAGTCAAGTGTCGAGTCACTTAGTACATGCGCAGTAGAAAGCTGCGCTTTCTACGGTATGACTCGAGAGAGTCCTTAAGGTATATATACAGCCCTCCCAGGCTCTTATACCGTACCTCTCTACACTTAACTCTCTGTCATTACTCTTTACTTAACACGACTTGTATTAGTTACAGTATATACATTTGTCTATTAACGATCTATTTCTACAGTCCTAGTTCGTGACACCATCCTGATATCACAGTCATGGCTACATGAGCCGGGTGAAAATACATCCATCACCGCAAGTTCACTTTACCGGGCGTGCTGCAATCCGGTCGTTGATCATCTACCTTGTCCTCAATATCTGGGTTTATTATTACACTCAGGTACGTCCCTGTACCTGAACATGTGCCAATACCACCGTAATATAGTTGGATTTCACTCTAGGGAACCCATGGTGAGAGCCCAGTGGCCTGACAGACTAAGGGCTCGAAGGCCTCGAAGGCCTCGCTGCACAACGGAAAGATCCTCTCAAGTTAATTCACCCATAGGCTCGTTTATACCACATCTTCGGGTGAGATGGCACCAACTGATGAACCTAAGTGGCTAGTACTTAGTTGAGCGGGTTTGTTGTTCAGCAATAATATAAGGTGCAGCTATTTCATAACAAATAAATCCTACTTAGGCCCTGGTGGATCTGTGTGTCCGTCAGAATATTATTTGGTCTAGAGGCAGACATGCATATGAGTGTATGCGTACATGCGTATTGCCAGAGACAAGTGGGGGTGGGGGTCCAGCATAGGGTGCGCGAATGAGAACTGGGGCATCGAGACGCGAGCAGAACTCACGGGCGGGTGACCAATCCTGACGATGGTCGATGAGGGCGGGAGGTGGGAGGAGCGAGAAAAGAAGAATACTAAGAGGAAGCAATGGTTCGTGAGAGAGGACATCAAAGCGAGCAAATAGGCTGGCGGGTGGGAAATAAGAAAACATAGACGCGATATCATCCTTTAGCCTCCCTTTCTCTTTTACTTCAATTTCCGTAAAGTCGGTTTAAGTTAGTGCAGCACAAGTACCACTGAGTGGGATACAATAGACCCCCGTGTCACGAAACCGACTTTTAGAAAACCTTCAACTTTAAACCAACACTAGATATGTCAATTTCGCTTTTGCTAGTACATGACAAATACTCAAAAACTGGAACATTTTTCTCTTAATATTTGTGACGAGGCAAAGGTTTCTTGTGAATGAAACGGGCCCAAATGTATGCTTTCGTTCATAGTCTAGCCTCCAAGGGCATGTGAGTTGCAATAGAAAATAATGAGGTACAGCTGACGTTGACCCGACCAGCCCCAGACCACCGGATCGCAGATGGCCGGAAATATTGTGCATATTATCAATATGAAGTGAAATCTAAAAAGGAAAAAGGGTACTGAAGCTCTATGTTCTCCAACGGAGATCGAGTTGCCGTGCTCGGTTGCTAAGCCCGAGCGCTTGTTTGGCCAGGTACAATACCCCCACGTGTCCTCGACTTGAAGGCGCACGTGCCCATTACCACACAGTTCACGGCCACGATTGTCTTCCGAGGCACACCATGGAGATCTTGTGACTTTGTATATTGGTGAACTACCGGTCCGTAGAACAACCGTAGCCCAAAAGGGAGTTATTCTAACATGGGCCTTGAACTTTGTCAGGCGCCACAGAGCGCTGTGGACTTGGCGTCAAGGCCTTTTGTTGCTGGTTTGGAAACTGGAGCACACTTTCGATGATCTCGGTTGCTTATTCTCACTACCCCAAATTCACATTTCCGAATCAGCATGTTCATTTGAAAGAAATGGGGCCCAATTATATTGTTTCCGCAAGGATCTTCTAGGGCTTGCTGTCGTGTATGCGCTTCTTGTGTATTTGAACCCATTCTAGGCCTTACCTTTGTATGTGTGCTTCTTGTACCTTCGGACTCAGGACTAGCTACTGTACCGTTACGGTGGGCAAACTTGGATGTCTGGAGACAGGCGCGCCGGCTGTGCATATATGCTAAAATAAATTAGTCTCCGGAGGTTCCCGTCGGAGCAGTATATTTAACCCCCCCTCCCACCTCTCTTGCATTCTCATCACTCTCATCTACTGCGTCTGATATGTCCAGCAACCAGGTTGAAAACCAGCCCGCTGCTACCCCAAACTCTGGGGAGCAGACGGTCGATAAGCGATTTTGTCAAGTTTGCCAACATTGTCAGCATAATGAGAACCCTCTACCACAAAACGAGTTTCAAAAGGTTGAAGCCCTACTTGTTCAGGCCGCCTCAGGTGCTATACAGGTCGATGGTATGTACCGTTGCATGTCTTTGGAGTCGACCTGCTTATCTATATTTGCATAATATTTTGAATGAATAGATCGTCCAAAAAGTGAAAATAAGGAAAACCCTGCTGATTATCCATTTTTGTCTAGAGCATTTGCTGCTCTGGCCATGGCCTCTGTGGTTGCGCCTAAACTAGTCAATGGTCTCAACAACCACGCAATCAGGCTTATACGAAACACTTCCGCATCCGGTTGAAACCTATATTGGCGAGCGTTTTCGCAGCGCGGACGGTTCAGGAAACAACATTTACGCACCTTCGATGGGCCAGGCAGGATCAACTTATGCGCGAACTTGCCAAGGCAGGCACGTGCATAAAGATCTTCCCAAAGCTGAAGATGTCTTCAACGCGTTGTTGAAATCTGATAGACCCGAGGTATTCAAACCTATATTTCCCTCAGCTTTTACGAGACTAACGGTGCACTTATAACGAAGAAAGAACGCGAGGATCACCCTGGTGGTAACTCCTCGCTAACATTCGCATTCGCATCGCTTGTCACCCATTCGCTTTTCCGCACCGATCCAAGCGAATGGAACAAGAACCTCACATCTTCCTATCTTGACCTTTCACCACTTTATGGCTCGAACCAAAAGGAGCAAGAGACTATTCGAGTCAAGGACGGTCGCGGGCTTCTCCATCCAGATACGTTCGCAGAAGGACGCATCGTTTTTCTTCCACCTGCCGCCGCTGCTCTGCTTGTAGTTTGGAACCGTAATCACAACCATATGCAGAGAAGATATTAGCAGAAAACGAACGTGGTAAATGGAAAAATCCTCCCTCGGAGAATATCAGTGCACGTATGGCACAAGAGGAAGAGATATTCCAAACAGCTCGCCTAACTGCGCGTCCTTCATGTCGGTCGTTAGTGAGTGTTTCGATGCCTCACTTCTAAAAAAGCAGTGTAATAATTCAATTATGCAGTGAACGACTATGTAGCTGGCTTCTTAGGGCTTGCCAAGAAGGGCGTTAGTTGGAATATGGATCCATTCCAAGTGGGTGTATTCTCTTATTAAACTGCTATTCTATCGAGCTTTCCTGACCCAATTCTGCAGCCATTTAGAGATACAAACCATCGTCCGGTAGGCCGTGGTGAAGGCAACCATGTCTCCGTCGAATTCAACCTCCTGTATCGCTGGCATACAGTCGTATCTAAGTGAGCAGCCTTAAATAATTGCAAAACAACCGCCGAGTCTCACATCCCGTTAGCAAGGAGGAAGAATGGACTACGGAATTATTGGGAAAGATATTCAAAGATAAACATCCCCGTGATTTGGAGCTGTCAGATTTTTACGAAGGACTTGGTCGTTTGCGCACCGGAGATATCGATCCCTCTCTCATTGTCGACCCGGATCCACGGAAGCGCAACTTTGGAGGGATCAAGCGTGGCGAGGACGGGCGCTTCCACGACCGAGATCTTGCACGCGTGCTCCAAAACGGCACCAGACATTCTGCATGCCGATACGGGGCTCGCGGAACTCCAACGGCACTGAAAGTAATGGAGATAATGGGTATTCAGCAAGCTCGGAGCTGGGGAGTTTGCACTATGAATGAGTTCAGGGAACGCCTCGGATTGAAGCCCTTCGGGTCGTTCAAAGAGTGGAATAGTAATGATGAGATAGCAGGAGCGGCCGAAAAGCTCTATAAAAATATTAATAATCTAGAGCTATACCCTGGCTTGCATGCTGAGGAAGCTATGAAACCCATGCATTCCGGATTGGTATGTTGAATTTGATTTGGCTTCCGTCGAACTAACTAATGTTGACGTCTGAAAGTGCGCTGGATATACCATGACCCGAGCCATCTTAGCCGATGCTATCGCGTTGGTTCGTGGTGACCGATTCTTTACCACTGATTTCACCCCATCCAACCTTACCCAGTGGGGCTGGGACGACGTTCAACGCAATCCGAACAATCGCTCTTTCGGAGCATACTTGCCCAAATGTATGGCATTATTTTCATTTAGCTAAAGCTGGGATACTGACGCTTCAGGACCAGTGCTTATGAGGGCTTTCCCTGAGCACTATCCTGACGACTCAATCTACACCTTGTTCCCCTTCTTTACTCCCAAAACTACCAAGGAAAGTCTGAAAGAAATAGAAGCAAAGATCCACAAGAAGTTCGATTATAAGAAAAAGCGCCCTACTAAAGATGACGGGGATTCAGGTGAGTAAAACTAAAAAAACACAGGAAACTCTATTGACAGCATCACAGATGAAGAAACCGAAGAGTAATCTCATTCATTTGTGCCCGATACGCCTGAAAAATACTGTTTCAAATGTCGATGTTCCAAGTTGACCAAATGAATAATCTATTCTTGAAGCGAGAGATCGGTTGGTTCCCAGCAACTCGAAACCAGAAATCTAAGTATTATATCTGAGAAAAGAGTAATCCAAATATCGAATTATACTAACACACGGGCTATTATGTAACACAATCGAAGTCTATTCGGCTCTGCGGAAGAAGTTGCAATATATCCTTTATTGGCGGATGCCCCCACCAATAAAGCCGATGAATAGTTCGCTCTCCTGGGTACCCCTAGGCCTTGGATCTAGTCGAGGACTGATAAGATTATTTGATATAATAAAAATGGTGAACAGTTGGTTTCAGCCTGTCGGGGTTCTGAATCTAAATGTCTTATATGCATAGATTATGGGCACCCAACTGCAGATCGATGGCTCGAGGCTCAGAGTAAGTTTGGCAACAACTATGGGGCAATTTATGTAATCAATCCCAATTACTGAACGGATGCGAAGCCGCCCCAAAATGACTACTTTGAGTAATATCGTCTGGACCATGGCCAGCCTCGGGGCCTTCACATCAGAGGGAGTGGAGTTAGTTTGCATTCCTTCCATGGTCACCATCACGGCCAGGCAACGGATGATCATCTCTGTACTTTATCGATGAATCAAAGCTCCAATCGAAAGAGTAAGATTAGAAATATCGTACTTCTGACGAGATCCAAAATATAATTGTCGTATCGACGCATGCGTGCCCCTATTTTACCAGGCACCCAGACCCACCCACGTGCCCTTCTGGACGGGCACGTGCCTTGTTATACATCTTCTATAACGTACATTGAATCAAGTCACGACTCCACAAGGTCCCATATCATCACTTCACACGTCTACCAACCAGCCGAGGTGCGAATAAGAGCGCCCAAGAACGCGTTCCTCGTGATATCTATTCGGATCAAATATTGACTTGGTTAACGGGATTTCGCCATTGGCTTGGATGGCGGCGACTTTAGTTCCTCATATAGTTGTACTTGGAGACCTCCTATCGATGGATATCTGTATTGGGGAACACCTGTGCCCAGTGCCTTGCTGCTTTCGATATCCACCGAGTCTCGTTATCGCAGAAACCGTTTCTATAGAGCATGACCCACTTCATATGGCAGCTATCAGATCGGTGGACCATATTGAGCGTCTATAGTAGTTGCTTAACATATTTGCCGTAAGAGGAGTTCAGTCAATTTACTCTCCCACTCCAAACACGAGCGGGAGTGGGGCTAGACTTGTTCAATCAATAGTAGTCCAGAGCTCTCATCAAAGAGGGACACCGCTGGAAGGTGTACTTAAATCCATTCGTTCTCACATACTCTCATCAATCCCCCGACACCCTTGAGTCCTAATTTGTTTAGCATGTCCGAAGATAAGCGGTTTTGCAGAATTTGCCAGCATTGTCAGCACGTCACAACTGGGCCCCCTGTGGACAAAAATGTTGCAGAAGTCGAGGAACTGCTGGTTCAGGTTGCTTCGGGTGTTAAGCTAGTCAACGGTATGTGTCTGTTTTCAAAGCTGGTTCGACGAGTCCAATGTACACCGATACTCCTTTTGAATAGATCGTCCAAATAAAGATAGCAAATCCTACGGATTTGACGGCCTTTCCTTTCTTATCCAGGACATTTGGTACACTTGCCAAGCTCTCGGCTACACCAGGCAGTGCCGACCTAACGACCAGACTCAACAATCACACAATCCGATGCTTGTACGAGGCCATCCCCCACCCAGTTGAGACCTATCTGGGGGAGCGCTTCCGTCGAGCAGACGGTGCGGGAAATAATATTCATATACCCTCTTTGGGTCAGGCAGGCACGACTTATGCGCGGACCTGTCAAGGGAGGTATCGCCATCAGTCACTTCCTAACCCGAACGACATTTATGAAAAGCTGTTCAAGGCCTCTCCAGAGAAAGTAATGTGATTCACTCATATCTAACTCATTCTGAGACTCACATCATATAAAACAAAGCGCGAGCCTCATCCTAGAGGGAGCTCTTCTTTGACATTTGCGTTTGCGTCGCTTGTCACCCATTCTCTGTTCCGCACGGACCCTCGAGACTGGAACAAGAATAACACTTCTTCCTACTTAGACCTTTCGCCGCTCTATGGTTCAAACCAAGAAGAGCAAAACGCCGTACGAATCAAGAACGGTCTTGGCCGTCTCCATCCCGACACCTTTTCTGAAGGGCGTATTGTATTCCTCCCACCGGCTGCGGCCGCTCTGCTTGTCATGTGGAACCGGAATCACAACTATATCGCCAGCGAGATATTGAGAAGGAATGAGGAAGGCAAGTGGGAAAACCCACCCCCCGAAGATGTCGGTCATCGCTTGGAACAAGACGAGGAGATATTCCAAACGGCCCGTCTCATCAACTGTGGATCCTTCATGTCAGTCGTCAGTAAGTATTACTTTAATTTACCCTGAAGCTGTATTGCTCACTGCGCTTCCATAGTGAACGACTATGTGGCAGGCTTTTTGGGCCTCGCTCGTATGGGAAGCAGCTGGAATATGGACCCATTTGATGTGGGCATCTCCTCGCCCTATTCTCAATTATATCGGCGGCTAATATTCCGGACTTCTACTAGGAATTCAGGGATACCAACCATGTACCTGTGGGCCGTGGCCAGGGAAATCACGTTTCAGTGGAATTCAACCTCTTGTACCGTTGGCACACAGTTGTATCCGAGTGAGTGGTTGTTATCTATCTCAAGATGTTACCTGTGATTAAAATTTCTCTCATTAGCGAGGAGGAAAAGTGGACCTTGAATATTCTTAAAGGGCTCTTCCCCGACAAGAAACCTGGAGATCTGACATTGCCCGACTTTTATGGTGCTCTCGGTCGTTTACGCAACGGAAACGTCCCTCCAGAGCTTATAGTTCACCCCGAACCTCACAAACGTAATTTTGGAGGAATCGTACGTGGTTCAGATGGTCGCTTCAAGGACTCAGACCTGGCCAAGATCCTCCACGATGCAACCGCCAATACCGCAAACCGTTACGGAGCACGCGGAACCCCGGATGCATTGAAGGTCATAGAGATTGTCGGCATGGAGCAAGCACGAAAATGGGGTGTTTGTACGATGAATGAGTTTAGGGAGGCTATGGGATTAGAAAGATTCAAGTCGTTTGAGGAGTGGAATTCCAAACCTGAGATAGCGAACGCCGCGAAAGAGCTTTATGGTACTATTGATAATTTGGAATTGTATGCTGGCTTGCACGCTGAGGAGAGCATGTCTCCTCACCATTCGGGACTGGTAAGTCGGTCTCGGTCGAATTCACAGGTTGCTAACGACTCGTATTATTTGCTAGTGCTCCGGGTACACAGTAACTCGAGCTATCCTATCTGATGCGATTGCCCTTGTTCGCGGAGATCGATTCTTTACTACCGACTTTACACCCAGTAACCTCACACAGTGGGGTTGGGCAGATCTTCAACGTAACCCGAAAAATCTGTCATTCGGAGCATACCTTCCTTCATGTACGTCCCTCTTTTCTTAGAGCCACGATTCAGCTACTAACACCGACGAAAAGTGCTCAGGAGGACCTTCCCAGAACATTACCCTGAGAACTCGATTTTCACCTTGTTCCCCATGAGCACTCCTTCGACCACCATAGCAAATCTGGAGAATTTGAAGAAGATGGGGCGATTGCCCCCGAACGCCGATTACAACTATGACCGACCGACAAATGTCATCCCTCATGAGGATGGGCCAGAATATTAATCGATCGCTCAAGGTTGAAGGAATCACAAATAATTCAGCTGCAAGGAATTCCAGCTTCGTGTCATACGAATATTCAACTGTATTGTGTACCCGTGTCAAATTGAATATAAGCCGATGCCGGTGAATTTAAATCAAGAGGATACCCATGAAAAATTCATAGCAGTGCAGCTGGCACAATCGAATATAGAAACATGCTTGGCTTTAGCCTATGATCCCTTCCTATACTACTGACCGTGTCATTATTAATTATTGATTTGTTCTCTATGGGGAGTCATGCACGATATCCAAATCACCGGCTAAATTAAATTCATCACTGAGCCAAGGGTAGAGAGCACACATCTAATTCATACTGAAGTTAGAGTAGACTTAGTTTAGGGGTAATCATGCATAGAGAACTGTCCGGTGAAATACCAATCAGCGGTGCGCAATTGCCAATAGACTGGCTCTTACGACGACTACGAATGTATAGATCCGCTACCTTGAGACCCAGTTACATGCATATCTACCCCAATAACGACAGATTGGTCAACATTGTTTGTCGTTTTCTACTGTGTTCGTAAACTACTATCTTGCTACTACGATTGTCCAGGAGTTGATACAAGGTGCGCATGGGTATGTCGTAATAGGGTGATGTTCAACCCACTTGTCCTCAAGCACTTTGGGAGCGGTAATACGGTAGACATCCAGAGATTAAGTTAGATAACAGATGCGGTTGCTTCGACAGTAACCTTACAAGGTAAGTGGATACATGAATAACGTGGTACACTGTCACTTCGGTTATACTCGCCGGTGTGGCTTGTACTGTGATGCGCATTCGTGCTATTCCCTTCCGCTCCAAGACTACAGTGAGTGGGGCCTAATTGCAAATACTAACACTATTGGTGAACCTCCTGCGATGTGCCGGACAGCTCTGATGATCACGGAAAAGTGATGATGAGCTTGGTCTGTCTATTATGATGCCATTTCACTGCGGGGCCAACTCCAAAACCGTATCTCAAGTGCGTTAACCCTAAAGCCAGATGGCTATCTTCATAAGTTGCTCAAACATTTATAATGCTCGACCTATCACGAACTTGATGCCATAGCGTACTTATCACATCGAGATGGTAGACAACATAGCTTTGTTTTTCACAGTAGCCTTCACTGCATCTAGTCTCACCTTCATACAATTTTACTGGTTGAAAGTATTTAGTCGGAAACTTCGCCATCCTCCCTCACCCAAGACATTGCCAGTTCTGGGGAACGCGCTATCCATTCCCCCTGGCTTGGACCATCTGACATATTTAGAGTTCGGGAAACAGCTGAACAGTGAGTTTGTGTGTCCATAAAAACTTATAAGTGCTAGAACTGAGCCGATGGGGATAGGTGACATTGTTTACATGAACATGATGGGACAGTCACTTGTTGTTTTAAACACGGCTCAAGCTGCTTCAGACCTGCTGGATAAGCGATCAGCTATCTATTCCGACCGAGTTTGTGCCCCAATGGTGAAGAATCCTACACTGTAAGCAAGTGGTTATCAAACATATTATGTATTCCACTTATTAGAAGCCTACCTGATCAACTGTTTAGACTTGATTGGTCTGGATTCGCGGGAATGCTACCGTACTCTGATCTCTGGCGTCGCCAACGTCGAAGAGTAAACAACTGGCTCAACATACGTGCTGTTCGGCAGTTCGATCATCTCCAACAAGACGTAGTCAGGTCAATGTTAGGCCGCATCCATGATATATCTGGAAGTACTGAGCTGTTCGAGAAGGTTAAACATCAATTCTTTTTGTAAGTGTATTTGATAGACGCAATTATTAATGGCATATCAAGGAGATCCCGTCCCATCCAGCGCAATGGCGTCCGCAACATTTCGGCTGGCATACGGATACCACATCCAAAGCGACCAGGATCCCTTTTTCTTGGATGCTGTTCAAGCGTCAGACAACCTTTTTGCTGCTACCATGATGGGAAGTATGTATCGTTAGGTTGATTGAAACAGCGATACTCAAAGCTAATAAAATTTAACACATAACAGACTTCTTGGTCAATGCATTCCCAGCGCTTTCGTATATCCCTCAATGGCTACCTGGCGCGGGATGGAAAAGAATCGCAAAGAAATGGAGAGAGCATAAGAACCGTGCTGTTGACACTCCATACGAATGGACAAAGAATCAAGTGGTGAGCAAGGGATAATAGAATCTGATATCAGCTATTTGGCTAATGATCGTGTAACCATTGTCATTTAGGCATCAGGCAATTTTGAGCCTTCGGTACTCAGCGCATTGCTGCAGGATGAGAAAATAGATCAAGGCTTGTCTCAAGAAGAACGAGATAAGGAGCTGAAAGAGCTCGCTTATGTCCTCTTTCTCGGTGAGAATCATTATTTAGGATCAACGGAAGTACAGGTATTCTAACAATACACCTTCTAACTTATGACCATTGCCTCCTAGGCGGCACGGGTACGGTAAGGAACCCCTGTTGCCTCTAACGCTTGGTGGAGATAGCTAAAATACATGTATAGTCAGCAACAGCTCTCGTGAACTTTGTTGCTGCCATGGTCCTTAATCCTGAGGTCCAAGCCAAAGCTCAGGCTGAACTAGACTCTGTGCTTGGATATGCATCCAGGCTACCGACAATGTCCGATGAGACGCAATTACCTTACATTCGCAATCTAATCTTGGAAGTTCATCGGTGGCAGCCTGTGGGACCAACTGGTGAGATTTCTATATTAAAGTCCCATGGCCACTAGAGTGCACATTGACTCCTCGACTTGTATGCAATAGGTGGGCCTCCACATGCATGTTACCAAGATGATGTCTACCAAGGATACAATATTCAAAAGGGGACAATAGTGTAAGTATATGAATCCTTTGTATTTCCTGATATAATCTCTTATTATAACATTCTCGGAGATTAGAATGGGCAATCTGTGGTGAGGATGAGTCATATAGATATGATTGTTGAGGTTCACGATCTGTCTACTCGATAGGGCCATGACTCGTGATGAAACAGTCTATCAAGACCCAGAGCACTTTAATCCTGATAGGTTTCTAGATTCGAATATTCCACCAGTACCAACTTACGGATGGGGAAGGCGGTGAGTACATGTATTTCTCTTCGACCTATATATACTTAGATGATTATTCTTGCGCATTAAGTAAATGTCCCGGAATGCATTTTGCTGAAGCATCATTGTTCCTTGCTATTTCGTCGTTGCTTACTAATTTCAACTTCTTACGAAAGAAGGACAAGGAGGGGAAGGAGATAATCCCCACTATTGAGGGCTCCTGTAACAGCCTTGCTGTGTGAGTCAAGAATACATTCAATTTTTAATTTGGATTAACACATTGCAGTCCAATAAAGCCGTTTGAATTTGAGCTGCGTCTTAGGTCCAAAGACCATAATCAGCTGATCCTAGATAATGTTACAGCCAAATCAACAAATGTATCAGTTTCCAAGTAGCACGGGTGTACAACTCAGTGGAATCATGTGTATATCTTATCCTTTAGACTACTGGATCCGTCAGCGTTCCTGGAAAATCTAATGAGATACGAATATCTAATCACCGACACCGTGTATTCCCAAGATGTGGACTATCAGACCCTGGTAATTCAATCCCTGCAATCATCAGGAGATAGGTGTCAGGAGGTGGTGGGATTATAAGCGCTTATAATCCATGCCAGGGTAAACAGGCATAGTAAGATGACAAGCTAATTATAAGGGGCCATAATCCATTAGCCGATTCGGCAATCCATTTGGCAATTCCGAATCTCACGAGAGCCTCCCCTGGCTTTGGTTGGGCTAGACGGCAAGTGTTTATCTTACATCCCGCGCGGGCTATGTGTGCGGGTATTTACCATGAACTTTTAGTAAATGTCCCGGAATGCGATTCGCCCAAGAGTCTTCGTGGTCATATCATCAATGCTTACTACCTTCACTCTTTGTCCCAAGAAAGACGCGTTCGGAAAAAAGATCGTTCCCAAGATCGAGGAAGACTGCAATAGTCCTCCCATTTAAGCAATAAACCTACCCTTCGTGTGCCTCATTCCATACTAATCCCACGTAGCACACTCAAACCCTTTGAATAGGAGCTTCACTCATGATCTGAGAAACACCGGCAGCTCATTCTCGATAGCATACCCGAAGACTGAGAATGCCCGAGACAGTACAATGGTGGACATGTATACTGCGATCGAGATGAAGTGACAGGTGAGCCGTGGCGTGCGGAAGATTCACATGCGATTGCGATACTTGACCGAGAGTGGAGGTGTGCAGTATTTAATCGATGTTATCGATTGACAGGTGTTTGATTCAATATTTTGTCCTAAAACCGAATGTATCCCTCGGCTCATTTGGGATATCGATTGCGATTTGAGAGGGTAGCTTCGCGGTAGTATGCACTTCACTGAAGGCATCTGAACTCAAGATTACGTTTCCCACGCGTCACTACTGTATATGGGCAATAATGAGGCATAGTCCGTCCTGGCCAATTGTCGCGGCTATCTGAGTTTATCACTATACAGATAAACCTAGACATTCGGCCGCCGTTAGCAAATCTTATACATTCTGCTAATCTTCTCGAGAACATGGCTCAATCTCAGGCACTACAGTGCCTTCTATAATAGGCCGGGCTGATCGTATATGCATAGGTTCTTCAATCATTGCCCGGGTAAGTGTGCATCAATTGAATTACTACTTTGAGAGACGGTACATGCTAAGTTGTCCAAGAAATATTCGTGAATTGTTCGTGTAAGAAAAAAAAGAAAATCGTTCAAGAGTCCGAATTTCTATCTGGTGCTCATTTAACCTCCCATGAAAGAAGCTGATACAGTTTAACCGCAGTTGAAGTAATTGCCTGGGATGACAGCGGGGCAGCCGGAAGTATCTACGCATTCATATTGAGTACGTACTGAACGAGCACATAAAGGATCTAAACTTACCTTTATCAAGAGGGCAGTCATCATAATTATCGCAGCACTTGATGCAGGCACGTTTTTCCGCGGGTTCAACGAGTTCGACGTAGTGATTGTATCTAGATATTCGCCCCCATACCGCACCGTCAGATTCCAAGATCCAAAATAGCAAGCGCCGAATATCAAAACGTACCCGAGGCAGACGCTGCCCTGAGGGTTCCCCTGTCCACCGTCTCCACCGCTCGAGTCGTATTGTCCTCCACCGTCATCGGGGTTAAGACGAGACAGAGTTTCCGGACGGATACACCCAGTAACTTTTGGACGATAAGATCTGATTGAGATGCATAGAATTGATGAGAGAACAACGAGTACTTACGCTGGGCATAGCGGGCTCCTCTTGAACTTGTTCCGGATGCGAAAGCGATCTGATGGTTCATTTATGTAAGTGTTCCGATCAAAAAGTTCGGCGTTCCAGAGGACTCACATTGCTCCAAAAGTTGTCGGGAAGTTTCCCTTGGGAGTTATCGTACCTCCCGCTGGAAGAACAATAAGTTTTCATTCCGCCCTATTTAATTATTATAAGGTTGTAAGTTCAGGAAGCAAAAGGAGATCGGGGGCATTTACGCACTGGGTGCTCGGAATCGCCAATATTGGTATGAGCATCACGGGGCATGATCATGCAATCTAAAAGTGGTATCAGTTGGAGATACGTTCAGAATACAGCCCGTGTTGAACTTACACTTGTTTTGATCAGTGACATAAACGGTGTTGTCCGGCGCGGCGCGCGCTTCCAGGTGACTGGAACCAGGAGCAGCGAGAGCGCCGATGGCCAAGGCAGCAATGGAGAGAAGAGTCGAGTACATGTCGGGAAGAGCTAAGTATTAACAAGAGGGCAAGCTCGCTGAAGAGTTGGATTCGCATAGGGCGGGGTTTATATACGTCCCATGCCTTCCCACATCGGCCCTCGTGATATCATGTGTCCCAAGTTAACCGACGGCGGCGCCGGGTATGAATGGAGTGATTCCTAGATCCATGACAAGAGTGGTATTATTATCTGACCTTGTGTACTGGATGTGATCATATTGGTCTGACCCACGAGACGAATATATTGACGATCCGCCGAGTGCAGCAGGTAATATCCAAAAGGGGTTGCCAAGGCGGTGCTGAGTCCCTAGAAGTGACGATCCAGAGTAGCCCAGAAGATATTTTAGTCCATCCACGCAGAAGGCCTTTACAGCCTGGGGGACCTCAACCATGATGGTCACACGGTCATGTGAGTGTCGGAACTCGCCTTAAGTTTATTGTTTGCGGTGATTTATAAGCAGTAAGCTCAGGTCGTTTGCAAATCGTCGATCACAACACTACCCTCACCAACACAATATGGGTACCATAACTTCCCGCTGAGGCTGTTGCATCCCAACCAGCGCTAGGCTGACTGATGGATATCGTGCAAATCCTATGAAATACTTGTGATTGGGATGATACACCTCCGCAGAATACCCGCATGGCCTCAGAATATTATTCAGACATTACCCTATTATTTGTGTTCTAGGTACCTTCGCGGCTGGAGTTGTACGTACGATCGAGCTCTTCGCAGGTTATTCGAACTTGTCTTACTATCCTTTTACTTTTAGGTAAGATCTTCTTTCCTTTACCTATATTTGTCTTACACAAAGAACACAAGAGCGGGGTTTATTTGCACCCGACGTCCCCGTGCCCAAATATGGAAGAATTTTTGCTTCCATCGCATGTGCCAGGAGCACTCAAACCCGCCAGGCCCTTGCGTAGTGTGCCCCTATCTGTCTGTGGCTAGTCGAGGTACTCCTGTCAATGCCCCTGCCCGACTATATAAGTTGCGGTCCCGAAGAGCATCGAACTTTGCCAGTGCCAACCCTGACGACGAACACCTTCCCCATTTTCCGCACCCTGCTATATTACAAACTCCATGACACACATATCCTCCTCTGTTTCGTCCGGAGAGACTACGCCGCCTATTCATTCCTGTAACTCTCCCAGTTACGAGTTGCTTAAAGGCGCACTGGTTCTGGCCCTCCAGGAACCTTCCCCCGTCCATCTCAGTCATCGCTCGATGCGGAGAAGTAACAACCCATACTTGACCACCGGACACTCATCGAACGCCTCTGTCGCCTCTGTTGCCTCTATCGCCTCCACTGCAACCATATGTTCCACAACCCCTATTCGCAGTCAAGAAGCCTCGTGGAGGCCTAGCGACCCCGAAAAGGCTTCAGACGCGAACGACAATGATCTATCTCAGGCTCTAGCTGAAGACATTGCCGCTCTCGAGCCCATCGAGCACGATTACCATCGCCAACAGCCATTCTGGCTCTTTTCCATGATATGGTATGGTACTCAGTTTTCTACAACACCGGCGTAATTGCTCATTGAATGCATCAACAGGGCCCATCAAATCTGGTGGGTTATCGCTGGAGTAATCAACATTCCTTTCTTCTATCATGTCTCGAAATATTCCTCATCCACCGCTCGCACCAATTTTATTGCTCAAGCTTCGTTGGTCAACCTGACAATTACCGTTCTCGTCCGCAACGAGCTTCTATTGGCTGGGCTGTACTGGGCGTTTAGCAAGATTCCATTCCGCCGCTTCTATGCTCACCGGATGTTGCATTCTATTGGCGGACTTCACGTTGGTTGTGCATTTGGTACATTCATGTAAGCTATTTGCTAGACATCTTCTGATGTTTTCCTCTAACACCAGGTCTAGTTGGATCATATTCTACAGTGTGGAAGTTGGGCGCTCGACTTCCCTTAATTCGACCCTGGATATCGCTCTCTTGGTCACCTCGATCATACTTCCAGTCGGCATCACTGTTATTATATTCTTTGCTCTTCGACCCCTTCGTGAACGATTCCATAACGCCTGGGAATATACACATCGATATGTCGGCTGGACCGTTATTGCAGACCTGGTCGTTCACCTAGGGCTGAAGGCCGCAACCCTCGATACCCCTGAACAACTATTCTATACATCACTTCCATACCTCACACTCGCTTGCATCATTTCAATCTTCTACATCTGGTTCACCGTTCGCCATGCCCAAATCTCTATTCGGGCCAACCGCAGCGTCGCGGTTGTAACACTCCCCGGGGCCCCGACCATGCGCAGCGGCACGTTTGCTCGAATTAGCCGGGACGGTTTCGAATGGCACGCCTTTTCAGTTGCGATGACCGACTTTGAGAAACGCGAGTTCTCGCTGATTGTCGGGCGCGCTGGGGACTGGACGACTGGTCTGATCAACGATGCCCTTGATACTCGGGGACCTGAGAAAATTTACATCCGTGGTGTTTGTCCACCAGGGTTTATGTATATGCACCGTTCATACAAAAAGGGTCAGTCTATCTCGAGCTCCGGTATCATCGGGAATTATTTTATCTGACTGAAGCTTAGTTGTTACCGTGTGCACCGGAGCGGGAATCGCTCCCGCCTTGCCACATATTGAACAACATACCAGCGACATTATGCTCATCTGGATCGCCAAGGTAAATCCATTGTTTACAGCCGCAAGCCGCAGCGCAACTAAACCACCATTCCGCGGCGATCCAGAATCACAGGAAGACGTATGGAGAAGCCGTCTGGAACACAGTCACCTCGAACCTGCCTGCGAACCAAGTGATCCTGCACGACACCAGTCTTTCGGGACGCCCGGATATCGCATCGTTGCTTGAAAAAGCCGCAATAGCCCATGACGCCGAGGCTGTATTTGTCGTTGTGAGTTGGTCATGAAATTAACAATCCGTCTCGGTTGTCCTTCTAACCTCGATTCGATCACCCAGAGTAACGATGCATACACAAATTTGTGTGCTAGTATTTGTTGGCGAAAGGGGCTGAGATGTTATGGCGCAACGCGTGATTCATGATTATTATTTTTTAGACTCTCTCACTGGTTGGGTTATTCGGATTTATTTATTTGCACATGGACACCGCACGGACACTGATCTCATAACTGTATTTGTATTATTATTTTTAATTGCATATATGCAGCTGGATGTAATGAGATTGACATTCCAGCCCACGCCACCCCTTTTCCCGAGTGCCCCAAATAAAATGGTTACAGAAAAGTATTCCCAGCTATTTCCTGTTTTGGGGCTCGTGATGAGGCTGGAGTCATTGCCGGCGGCAGCTCATACGTCATAGAGGAACGTGCTGTGTGTCAGACATATGCATATAAAAGTTCTTCTGACGAGAGTATGAGCCAAGAGCTACTACACCTCCTACTCGCACTTTACGATCAATTTCACGATTATGCGACTTGCTCTTTGTACATTGCTTACTTTTTTGGGGACGGCTCTGGCTGCACCACACCTCAATAATAAACGGACGACAAATGATAATATCGTTTATATTACTGAGTAAGTGGCTAGTTTTCTGGCCATTCTGTTCGCATCTGATAAATTCTTCAAGCGTCAATACGTGTCCGTAACTTGCAAAATCTTACTCTTTTCATATTAACCATAAGTCTTGAATTTCGTAGATTGCATAATTATGCCTCGCAGCGAGCATACCGATATCGGCACATCAGAATTTCCTGTAAGAAAACGCTCGGTTTTCTCCGTCCTTTGATGTCACTGATCTCATGACACTAGGGCGGGATGAAAACGTTCTGTTCTCCGAATGGGATCTTTGATGCTAATCTACAGGGGAAACTCCCACAGGATTTCTGGAGTAACGTAAGTTCAAGGAACAGAATCCTTTTGGCCCCTTTATTGAATCAAGTTTTGCACGTCAGGTTGAAATTTCGACTGTTCCTGGGGTCAATGGAGCCCGTAGGGTACAATGTAAGGTTTCGCATATATACAACTACATTTCGTCCCCTGACCCTAAAGTGAAAATATATTCTAGTAACCGGATGTATTCGGCCTGAACTTTCAACTCAATTAAACCCGGGCGATGGAGGTGGGCAGTACGATTCGAGCGGAGGTGAGGGTGGATTAGGGAATCCTAGGGATAGTGTTTGCCTCGGGTAAGAAATTGATTGGTTGATAATACTACACATGCATATTCTCAACGCTTATAGCTACAACCACTATGTCGAACTTATCGAGCCGGCCGGCCAGAGAGCGTGTATTCGGTGTTGCGATGATCCTGCCGACTGCCCCCTCACTATGGGTACGTAACAGTGCTGATGGAAGGGTTTGATTGAAATACTGATCCAACTTGTAGACACACTGGGATGCCAGACTGTGATTCCAGGGAATTACTTTGACTGTGCCAATTAGCCGATGCCCGACTTGAAAAATGGCGCATATAAACAGCAACGGCAAGATTCCCGGTATGCACCCCTACTTGCTTGGATACATAAATGGCTTGAATATACTTTTCCGAACAATGTATTTTTGTAACCTGTTGCAGATGAAGTTTCAGTCCTGTATATATATTTGGGCCATCGTAGAATTCTAATTGAACACATTTGGTTACTATAGGCAGATTGCCGATGTGAACCAAATAAAATCGCTGCTGAACGGTATTGAATGAGTTACCCATTGAGCGTAACTTCATGACTGGTATATGGGCCCGGGAAACGACTGGCTCAACACGTAATCGATTTGACTGGAAGATAAGTCAATGCATTTGTTGATTACTTGGTTGATCAAGAACACCGAGCACCCATAGCGCCTGTAATCCAGTCATTGCCAGTTGCTCTCAGTTGAAACATCTCTCTTTTACTCATCCCGTGTGAGTCATCTGATCCGCTCGGCTGGACAGACCCTATGCGCGTAGCAGATGTATTGTCCATACTGCCAATTCCAATCGGAGCGGGCAAGTTAACTCAGAAATCTAATGGTTCAGAAAAGGTTCATCGAAATGATGCCGTCATCAACAGCTTCAGTAAGTGACGCATGTACTGAAACTATAGAGCGCGCCATATATTGGTACAAACTTCGCTCATGATTGGGCACTCTAAGAAGTGTTGTTGTATTGGTCTCACTGAACGGAAGCTGTTGAAGCAGAATATAGTAGAATAAACAATTAAACGAACTCAATCTATTGACTCTCAGAATGGGGTGTGTTTACTGAAATTATGTGCAAGGTGCTGTCATTGCATGACCCCGCTGGTTGATCGGCTACGCGTGCCACCCATTCTTCTATCGAGAATTCGAAATAATTGAATTGCATATTTGCTATTTATGGATTCGAATGTCAACTTTGTAGCACTTGCTCGTAAGGAGTCAGACATAAAAACTCTACAGCATCTCTAAGATAGATGTAAGCGCGAGGACGTAGGTTTTTCCGTATGAGAAAGGATGTAGCGTTTACGTACTGGATATTGGAGCTTTGTGAATATAAAAGACGCTCAAGCTGAAAGGGACCCACACCAAGCTCCAGCAATCGAAACCGCTATGAATACCGAGCCCATGCATCTCGTTCAATACTCTACAGCGCTTGGCGCTTTAGCAGCAGTAAGTCTCTAGCGGCTTGATGACTCGATAAATCTTTAACAACGTATCATTACTTCAGTTAATTTACTATGTAGCTCCTTATCTACTTGATCCATACGACTACCGCCGTCGCTTCCCAGGACCTCCACTGGCCGGGCTCACCAACTGGTGGATGTCCAATGTTGTACGAGCCGGCAATCACAGTGAGGTCGTGTGGCGTTTGCACGAGAAATATGGTACATTGTCTACTTATTCCTACTGTGGGCTCAGCTATGAACATTTGATAGGCACCTTTGTACGATTGGGTCCTAATCATATTAGCATCGCCGATCCAGATGCGCTTGAAGTAGGTTCACTGAGATTTTTTGGAGTGTCTCTATCCATCCACTAACCCCATCACAATATAGGCAGTCTATGGACACGGTAGCGGAGTTTTGAAGTCCGACTTTTACCGTTCGTTCCAAAGTGGTCCCAAGGCAAATGTATTCGACACTTCTGATAAGATCGAGCACTCAAGTAAGTTGCTTGATTATCCAGGAGCAGATGCTTGTGTAAACCAGAGTTATATAGAGAAGCGCAAACGCCTTGCAAACATCTTTAGCCCGCAGAATGTGACTTTTGAGCCTCGAGTACGCAGTCACATTCGGCAGCTATGCGCACAATGGGACCTGAGATGTGAGGAGGCTGCTCGCGGATTCTCCGGTGTGAACTGGGTCTCAAACAGCGGGCAGGCGGTGATGAACGTTTGCGCACGTATGTTTTGTACCCCTCGAACTCTGCGCATAGTACTGATACGAGTGCACGTAGAGCTTTCCTACCTTGCGTTCGATATCATTGGGGATCTGCGCTGGGATCACCTTTCAGGCTCATCCAGGCTCAGAAGGACTCGTCGCTATCTATTGAATCCGTCGATGCGTCCGGAGAGCCTGTGCTAGGGGCAGTAGAAATTCCGGTGATCAAAACCCTAGCCGACTCGGGGCGCGACATTGTCACGCTGGGCGTCTTCCCTCTGTGGACGCGCAAGTTTCTCCAATTACTTCCGTGGAACATCTCGGGGGTCGCAGACCGAATGAGTTTAGTCAAATTGGCCCAGGCTTCAGTAGATGCAAGGTTGAAGCGAGGCTCCAGAAAGAACTCGGAGGACGCGAAGCACAGTATTGACCTTATTGACAAGCTCCTTGAGGCAAAAAACGAGGATGGGAACCCTCTGTCGTTTGATGAGTTATGGGCAGAAGCTTTACTGTTAATAATTGCTGGAAGTGACACACGAGCAAGTAAGTAGCATTATCCTAAGCTCCGTTATCTGATTCATTTAACACCAAAACCTTCAAGTACCTGGGCTCTTTGTGTTACCACTTAGCGATCTACCCGGAGATTCAGCGAGAGCTTCAATCTGAGCGATAAGCACATCCCCTACAGCTCACTGAACGAAAATAACAGCAAGGAGCGACTGGTAATTCCACCATACGATGCGATAGCAAATTACGACGATATCAAGAGTCTTCCGTATCTCAATGCCTGCGTCAAAGAAGCATTGCGCGTTCATTCCACAGTCGGCACAGGCATGCCTCGTGTTGTTCCACCTGGCAAGTCGATCACCGTTGCTGGCCAGACGTTCAAAGCAGGAAGCGTAATCAGTGTACCGTTATATACGACCAACCGTCGAATGTATGGGGGAGCGATGCTAGCGAGTTTCGGCCTGGACGTTGGCTGGAGGACAATGCGCAGTCTCTGAACAAGTACTTTGTGCCATTCTCTATAGGCCCGAGGTGAGTGATGGTAGACGATCTCTTAGCACGCGTTATTGATGGTGTAAAACATACAGGGCTTGTGTTGGTCGTAATCTGGCATACATGGATCTATTGCTGATTTCTGCAACACTATTCGCCGCTACGAATTCAAAGCGCTTCCTACGACAAAGGTATGCGCTGATGGTGCGCTTGTACCAATCATATCAATGCTAATAATTTTAATCTGTCTAGATGGTTATCCACGAGACATTTGCACGAGGAGCGGCCCACTGCGAAGTCGCTATTCATCGGAGGACCACCTCATGATGGTGACAGCAGTAGTATTTGAACGTTTCTTCGATCTTAAAGTATACTGTAACTGAGCAGTGGGCTCATCAGACCTCAGTAGCTATAGCCCTCTCTCGCCCAATATAAATGCGTTACCTGCTCTAGATACGACTGAGGATTTTGAATCTTTGCGATCCCACTGCGCGAAGTGACAGCGCATTAATTTCAAAATTTCTGCTCTTAGTTTTATTAGATTGAAAGACTTGCACCTATAGAAGTTCGTGAGCTAATCAATATCTTAGGGCAAGGCCCTTAGACCGAAGGTTCTGAAGAAACATTAGCTGGGGAATAAGGCACAAGGGACTGGCTGATCGGTGACGCGATCCTTTAGCTATACAGTACCTTGGAGCTCTTATTGTAGATCACGTGATGCGAGATCGAATATAGATCACGTGACGCGCCCCGAAATTCAGGTCTATTGAACGCTTTGATTGCATCTATTGGTTCCTACCCATTCGCATACCGGCTATAGAAGCTGAATCTTATATGGAAATTTCAGGTGTCCGGCCTGCCACCTAAGTATATACGAGCTTATCAAACAATATCATCTGGTGAGCGCTGCTCAGGACCAAGCTCGAGCGCTCTCCATGACCATTACAATTGGTGTACCAACGCCTGACGTCATAGCCCCATGTATTGAATTACCTTGAATGACTACAAAATAATAAAGTTTAGGTACAAACATCCATCAAGCGAGCTACGACCACTTGAGTCACAATGACCATGAGTATTGGCTTATGTGTTTTAGGTCTTGGCCAATATATTGGGGCTCTAGGGCTTCTAACAGTAAGTTTCTTTTGGCCAGCTGATAAATTATTCAACGGTCAACGTAAACATATTAGTCTACTTTCTATGTGATTCCGTATCTTCTTGACCCGTATGGCTATCGTCGATTCAGAGGACCCCCTCTAGCTGGATTCACGAATTGGTGGATGTCCAGAATTGTACAAACCGGTCATCACAGTGAAATTGTGTGTCAACTACACAGGAGATATGGTGCTTCTGTCTCGTCCAAATTCAATGAATCGGTTTATTAAGCTCTGCTAGGTACCTTTGTGCGGCTGGGACCCAATCATGTTAGCATTTCTGACCCGGATGCTCTTGAAGTATGTTAGTTTGAGCTGAGTAAAACCCATCGGTGTTGATTTTACTAAACCATGTCAGATTGTTTATGGACATGGACTCCTGAAATCTGAATTTTATCATGCGTTCAAACACGGCCCCAGTAATGACATCTTTAATACACCCGACAAGGTCGAACATTCAAGTGAGCAATATATGGCTATTGATTTAACTCATAATAATAACATAAATAATAGAAAAGCGTAAGCGCCTTGCGAATATCTTTAGCGCACAGAGCGTGTTTGCCTTTGAACCTCGGGTGCGCGAACACATTCGACAACTATGTGCGCAGTGGGACTTGAGATGCAGGGAATCAGCTTGCGGCGTCTCTGGTGACAATTGGTCCGCGAACGACGGAAAGGCAGTAATCGACCTCTGTGCCCGTAGGTTGCATTTCGTCATTATTTGCGTTAGTTACTAATTAGTCCAAACGTAGAAATATCATACCTCGCATTTGATATAATCGGTGATCTTGCTTTGGGGTCTTCCTTTGGGCTTATTCAAGCTCAGAAGGATTCGTCTCTGTCCATTGAGTCGGTGAACGCATTCGGAGATCCGCAGAGGGGAACAATCGAGATACCAGTGGTCAAAACTATAGTGAGAGGTGGTGTTTCGATGATGGGAATTGGCGTGTTTCCTGCGTGGACACATCGATTCCTCCAGTGCCTTCCTTGGAACCTCGTAGGACTCTTTGACAGTTTAAATTTTTTTAAATTGGCCACAACCTCAGTGCATGGAAGAATCAAACGAGGGCCGAAGGAGGTCATTCAGGACGGAAAGAGAAGCATTGACATCATGGAAAAGCTCCTTGAAGTCGAGGAGGACGGGAGGCCCTTGCCGACACATGAGTTAACGGCAGAAGCTATAGTCCTGCTAATCGCCGGAAGTGATACCATAAGCAGGTAAGTGGATTTTTGGCCCTACTGTTATTTAGTTTTCTGATATTTCTACTACTTCTAAGCACCCTTGGATGTTTTTTTTATCGTTTGGCAACTAACCCGCGGGTCCAAAGAGAACTGCAAATTGAACTGGACCAGCATATTCCTTTCCAAACATCAAGCGAGCCTCAAGGCAAGGAGGGGCTTGACATTCGGCTACACGACATAGTTGTGCGTTACGACGACGTCAAGGCGTTACCTTACCTGGAAGCTTGCATTAAAGAAGCATTACGCCTTCAATCTCCGACTGCCACAGGTTTACCTCGAGTAGTACCACCCGGAAATGGGGTTATAGTTTCGGGTGAACCATTCAAACCAGGAAGTATAATAAGTGTGCCCCTATACACGATCCATCACTCAAGTGTTTGGGGTAGTGATGCGGCGCAGTTTAGGCCTGAACGATGGCTGAATGTCAAGTGTGGTTTACTTAGCAAGTATTTCCAACCTTTCTCTTTAGGACCAAGGTCAGTGGTAGTTTTTAACGTCATATCGCAAAGTGAACGAGGTGCTTTTTTCAACAGGGCCTGTATTGGCAGAAATTTCGCATATATGAATCTCATGTTGAGTGCAGCTACGCTTGCGCGTCGCTATAAAATCGAGGCGCTCCACACAACCAAGGTAGGTGATCATCCTGGCATCTAGTAGCAACCTCAAGTAACACAGCTATCAGCTGATGACTTACGAAGGCCTTCTTCGCTCGACGATTAGTTGCGAAGTGATGATTAAGCGTCGCAAGGTGTGATCAAGTTGTATCACTAGTACTGGTAGTTGTGCACTACATTCATTCGCTAATTGCCGAAACTTGTTGTAAAGTCTCTACTTATCGGATGTATATATGCGACTCGGTCTACGACAAGGTCGCGTCAATAACAAGTCGTAACACACACTCGATATTGGTGTCCAGAGTAAAGACAAGGAGAGTGGGTTGGAATCCAGGACCTTATAAGGTGCCCGGTTCGATACATGCGTAAACAGAATAAACCAAATGAGCGTATATAGTTGGTAATCAGTCTTAACGGAGCACATGAGAGGGACGTGACGTTGAGGGGAGTAATGGTGTATCGTAAGGATAACGCATGCACTCGAGCTAAACCTACGATGATCGCGTAACCCCTACACTTGTGCAGTCGCCCACATTCCCAGAGTCAGATGCCCAGTGAACTTAGAGCCCTGCGCTAGCCACAAAGTTGTGCTTCATCATCGACCAGCTTCGACTCAATCTGTTCCCTTCGACTAGATTTCCGAGTTCAATTCAGAATATACAAAACCTGGAATCGGCGTTACTCCAGCCCGACTCCGAATGGGATACGGAGATGGCTGAGGCATACTTGCCGAAATGACACAATATGGGCTATACGAGGGATGCATCCCGAGTTACCCAACTAATTGAGAGTCTAACGTTAAGATGAAGTCACTTTGTTTCGCTTTAAATGGTACTTTGGCCGAACCCCCCTTCGCACCACAGCATAACTGAGCCCTATAATAGAGGTCCGAGTTATCGAGGCCCCAAGGTCATTCACAATCATGGATACCGAGCGAATTCAACTTGGTCAATACTTCCTTGCTCTAGCAGCACTAGTGGTAGGTCATCTTGCACTTGGAGTTACAAAACGAGGCTCATAATGACGGGCCTCAGCTTGCTTATTATGGACTTCCTTACCTGCTCGACCCCTATGACTACCGTCGTCGGTTTCCGGGACCACCTCTGGCAGGATTTACCAATTGGTGGATGTCCATGATTATACATACAGGTCGCCACAGCGAAATAGTACAGCGTTTACATGAGAAATACGGTGTGTTTGCCCGGCTCTCCAAGTAAACGTGTCTGTTTATCTCGCTTTTCGATAGGTACATTTGTACGACTGGGACCAAATCATATCAGCGTTGCTGACCCGGATTCTCTCGAGGTAAGTTTGGTTGAACGTTGTAGCCACCCATATATTAATTATTCTAGATTGTTTATGGACACGCACTTTTGAAATCCGAGTTTTACAACACATTTAAACTGGGCCCCAAGTGTGATATCTTCAATACACGCGACAAGGCCGAGCATTTGAGTGAGTGATATGCCTATTTAGTTGGCTGGGATAATTAAAATCATACCTATTCAGTAAAGCGCAAACGCGTGGCCAACATCTTTAGTGCCCAGAATTCCCTCGCTTTCGAGCCTCGCATTCGCAGTCACATTCGTCAGCTGTGTGCGCAGTGGGACTTGCGATGCAAGCAGGCCGTCCGTGAAGTTTCGAGCACCAATCGAGCCGTAAACAATGGGCGGGCTGTCATCGATGTTTGTGCTCGTAGGTCATCCCTCGCTTTATCGTAGGCGTAGTCCTAACTTAATTGAATGTTCAGAGGTTTCCTACTTGGCTTTTGATATTATTGGTGACCTTGCTCTGGGGTCTCCGTTTGGGCTCGTCAAGGCTCAAAAGGACTCCACGTTGTCGATCGAATCTGTTGATGAATCAGGAGAGACGACGCGAGGAACACTCGAGATACCTGTAATCGAGATCATAGCAAGAGCAGGCGTCTCAATCGTGTCAATTGGCGTATTCCCTTCGTGGGTGCACAAACTTTTCTTGTTCTTGCCATGGAATCTCGTCGGGCTTTTCGACAGGATTAATTTTTTCAGACTTGTCAAAACCTCACTAGAAGCTAGGATCAAGCGAGGACCAAAAGAGATTATAGAGGACGGAAAGCGAAGCATTGATATAATCGACAAATTTCTCGAAGTTCAAGATGATGATGGTACCCCCTTGTCTAAGGAAGAATTGATGGCAGAGGCGTCGGTTTTGCTGATTGCGGGCAGTGATACTACAAGCAAGTAAGTAATATCTTATATGAATTGCCATTAAACTGAAGGATTGCATTACTGTTGATCAGTACGCTCGGCTGTTTATTCTACTACTTGGCGATCCATCCAGAGATCCAACGTCAACTACAAGCTGAAATCGACCAACACATACCTTACGACTCATCCAAGGAGCCAGAGAGCAAGCAAGATCTCACGCCTCCACCCTACGAAGCAGTTGTCCATTACGATGACGTCAAAAAGCTCACTTACCTTGATGCCTGTATTAGGGAGGCACTCCGCATACAGTCGCCCGTCGCTACCGGCTTGCCGCGCGTGGTCCCGCCCGGAACCTCGGTCACGATCTCGGGCCAGACGTTCAAGGCAGGGAGCGTGATCAGTGTTCCGTCGTATACCACCAACCGATCGAGTGTGTGGGGGGATGATCCATCAGAGTTTATACCCGAACGATGGCTCAGTGACAAGTCTAGCTCGCTGAACAAGTACTTTGTGCCCTTTTCGTTGGGACCTAGGTCAGTAGTATCAATACACTCTGAGATGTTGTATGTTCTAATGGTGATGGGACTGTTAGGGCTTGCATTGGCCGGAACATCGCGCATATAAACCTCATGCTCACCGCTGCTACGCTTATCCGACGCTATGATGTAGAAAGGCTCCCTACTACCAAGGTAGATTTCACTTTCAAGCATGTTTCACCGAATACTGTCGCTAATCTTTGTGTTAGCTGTCCAACCATGAAGGGTTCATTCGCACCGCGGTTCACTGCGATGTGATGATCAAACGCCGCAAGATATGATAAGCATTCCATCAGTGTAAATATCAGATTTGTTGATTGGTGTAAATAGTTAAGCTACTGTGTGGGTTGTGCATGTACTCCCGTTTTACCCCCCTTCCCATGCTTTAATAGACGGGCCAAGTACTGAAAACATCGTGCACTCGCTTCAACATAAACTATGCTCAACAAAGAATAATTCAGCTATTTTACCAGTGCCACAAATGCAAAGGCACGTCCGAGACTGGGTCCTGGACTTTCAGAATCGCACCCCTTTTTTTATCTCCACAAGTTCTGCTTCAATTAACAGAGTGTACATGCAAGCAATATCCTTAAATAAATACAAGAGTGGCATCCTAACCAATATTCATTCCCTGGGTATACACGCCAACAAACAATGCTGGCCGCCCGCAGCTCCCTTGAGCACCTTCCAGCCATCTCCACCCTTCCATCGAATCCGCTTGGGTACCCGCTGTTCCTCGACGTCCGGACCCAGACCGAGTTGACATTGATTACCGTAGCCCCAGGAGTAGGCGTACCCTGTCGCAGAGATGGCAAGGTTATGCCTAGTCCCAGACGAGATGGCCGATATTCTTGTGGTCGCGTCTCCGTAAACAGGAGGACCATCGGGATCAAAAGGATCAGACGACGACGACGAAGAACCAGGCGGGGGAGGGAAGAAAACTTGGACAGGCTCCGAAATGTACTCGTCAACGATATACGGCGGCATCTCCTGCAAACTCCCCCCATTCCTGACCCACTCTTCCTCGGCCTGCTTCCGGCCTAGTTCCTTGCGCTCCTCGAGATCCCGCATCGCCGGATGGTCCGAACCCAGCCCGAGCTCGAACCCGTCGCACCGCCCGCACGCGTAGACGGTCCCGTCCGAGACAAGGAAAATGGTATGGTGCTCGCCGCCCGCGATCGCGACCACGCGTCTTCCGGATCCGAGCGCGGATGCGCTGAGCGAGGGCACGAGCGTCGGTTGAGTGACGACATCTTCGTCCAGGCCCGTCCCGCACTGGCGCATCGAGTTGAGCCCCCAGGCGTAGACGTCGCCCTTGTGGTCCACCGCAAACGAATGGTAACTCCCGCTCCCGACTGATTTGATCTTGCGGAGGGCGAGGCGGTGCGGGACTAGACCGTTGACCTTGCGCCTTTCGATGATGCGGCGTCCGAGTTGGGCTTGTTGGCCGTTGCCCCATGCTACGATGACGCCCTTGGAGGTGAGCGCGAGCACATGGTCCGTTCCGCAGGTGACTTGGGTGAACCGTTCCGAGGCGAGTTTGGATGGAAGGGTCGGCAGGATCTGCGTGACCCGGGGTGCGTTTGGGGAAAAGCCGAGTAGGCCGTCGGATGACTGGCAAAACGTGCGTGATTGATTAGTCCGGCTCGAGTTGTGATACGAGTTGGTGTAAAAGGAGACTTACTCGGAAACTTCCCCATACCCGTAGAGCTCCTCCTTCGCCTAGGGCCACGCTGATCGAATCGCCAGCACAAACGTCCACGGCTCTGAATTCTTCGTCTACCAGGGTCTATGGAATATAGAATTGGAGTTTGGTCGCTGTGTTGGTTAAGAGTTGGGACGTACCTTTACGACCATGGGCTCTGTTTCTAATACCTCTGCTTCTACCACTTCGTTTGGCCGCTCTGGGTGAGTCACGTTTACGGTCGGTCGCCCCAATGCAGCATTATCGTTGATTCCCTAACCAGTACGGGATTTTAGTCCTAGGTTAACGTTTATTCCAGGTCCACATACCCACGACCAAACCTTGGAGCGAATAATTAGTCAAGTTCGACTATTCAGAACTATAACATCGACTCACCCGTCCAACTTCGTCAACAACCAAGGTATGCATGCCTCCTGCACACAATGCATCGATTCCTGCTCCGGGTGCTGTGCCAAGAATACCAGCGTCGATGGCTTCCTTGAACCAAGCGTGTTGACGCGGTCGTGAGATATCTCCAAGTACATCTGTATCGAAAAGTATCAGCACGAGATCGAAGCATTCGTACTGGATATCCGTTCACGCACTTGTTCCCAAGCCAAATTGCCCCATATCACCATTTCCAAAAACAAAGAGCTGCATTGCAGGTCGGGTGGGTGGTTGTGCGACAGGGAGCGGATTGAACGGCGGTTTCTTGAGCGGTGGGAGTTGGGCAAGTCTCCTTGGGGTACGAGGGGACCGGGGGATTGAACCGGCGCGCGAACGAGGGACCGACGAGGCTCGAACTGAGCGCGCCACAGAAGCTCCGCGGGTGGAACGGGGAACGGATGGGGCTCGGGCAGAACGTGTTACTGAAGGTGCTCGCACAGACCGTGCTACCGAGGATGCACGTGCCGATTTCGGTGTCGATGGCTCTCGAGCACTGGCTGTAGATGCTGGGGGCCGAGACGACTGGCGCGTTTTGCTGGTAGGTGGCTGTATCACATTCAAGTCAATGCGAGTTAGTTTGATAAAGTAAAAGAATAAAAAGTACACACTCCCAACGCACCTCTTCGTCTTCCCATACATGCGTTCGCTTTCGTTTCTTGCCCGGTGGCGGCATACCAGCACCTTTATTTTCGATATAGATGGGCTCTCATTGTTTGGCTGCTGTTTGTGCGGAGACTTGGGAGGCACAGGAATTTCGACCGAGACAGACAGACGTCGCGGAGGCATGATATCACCCTGTAATGACGATCTGTAGCCCAGGGTGGAGACAGAGAGCAGCAACACGAGGCACAATGGTCAAATGTTTGTCTATCCTGTATCACGTGATCGTTGCACTGGGCAGCAAGCGCCGTAGCTTATTTACGAGATCGAAACCTCCATCTGAACCAAAGAGTGCGCCACAATAGGCGTCTCCCCGGATTCGGTTCAATAGCATAGAATCCCAAGAATCGCTACTTCCGGAGAAACAATTCAAGATTGTGAATCTCTTGAACGCTGCCTCCAATTTACCGTACCCGAGACTATCGAAAATATTCCAAAGCTCTTTTCCTTGGTTCACAACAAGGCCTTCCCGGGCAGACCATCAAGCTACATAAAGCCTAGTCCGACGATGCAACAGCTGATACTGGTCCTATCATGATGGAAATATATGCAACTCAAATCACACCCTGATCCAATCCTATCAATATCGGATGACTCGGCGATCTCTACACTCTGGGGTCAACCTGCATGCCTCTACTGTATGCGTCTATAATCACGCAAAGCGCAACAATGTGCCGACCGTCGTACCAGTAAAAAGCAACTCATGTCTAGTTTTGGAGTACAGGACGTCGAGCTCGCAAGGACACTCGGCGATCATGGCTGTACCCACTATTTTTGGATGTAGATCACCGGACGCTTCCTCTCGGGCTGAGCCTGTAATTCTACCACTGTGCCTGAGTTTGGCGGATATCTCCATTGATCTCTTAAAGGGTGCTGCAACCGGGCGTCAGAAAGATTCATATACGGCGCACAAGGCGATGGGGTGCCAAGTAACCCAACCGCCCTCCTTTCTTCAATTCTCCCCACTCGACTGTCGTTGACGCCGGTTTTTTATTGTTTTCTTCTTTTGCTTTGATAGGACTTCTGCGAGCAGATCTTGATTCTCATTCAATTAACCACAGATACTAAGATCCCTGTTACTATGCTCTTCTCGACTCTCTTTGCGATCTTGTCTACCTCGGTTCTGGTATCGGCTGCTCCAGCCTACGCACCCCCAGGTATCAAACTCACCGGATGCCCTATCTCAAACGCAAAATTCAACCTTCCAGCCGGTCAAACCGCCGTAACAGTCCCATCCGGTAACCCAGTCTACATCGCTCTAGGCGTGGGCGTTCAGGTAATGTCAAATTAATCATTGATACTAACCCATCCCCGCCCCCTCCTCCCCCTCGGCTTCATACTAATATTCAAAATATTGCGCAGAACTATACATGCGGCTCGACGGGGACGTTTACATCCTCCGGCGCAGTCGCCAAACTCTTCGACATCTCGTGTCTGGTAAATACCCCGCTCTTTCCTGGGATTCAAGATATGGTGTATTCGGTTGCGCGCAATGATCGGGGACAGGCTCTCGTTGCCAAGATGGGTACGGTTCTCACATACCTCCTCCCTCCCCCTCTTTTTTCCTAATCCTTGTAAACTTTTTTTTTGTTATTACGACAGAAACGGTTCTGAAAGCTGTACCCCTCACACCTCTCGTACTCGGCGACCACTACTTCATCCCTAACCCCACAACAAACGGCACAGGCCTGACTCCCGTCTTCGACTTTCGCGCCGGGATCAAAAAGGAGGATCCGAGCGGATTCGTGGCCGTCAAGAAACTTGGCGTACGTCCAATTTATTTTTTCTTATTCTTCTACTTGGTATTACTGCGGGCACAAACACTCATCACCGTTCGTATGGGCTCCAGAACATACCTTCGCCGGCCGGAAGCTCCAACGTGGACTGGTTGATGCTTCAGAATTTGGGAGGCACGGTCGGTGGTACCCTCGCGAGTACTGTTTTGAGGGTTGATACCAAGTCGGGTCAGCCTCCTGCATCGGTGAGTGATGATGATGGGGGTGGTACTTTGGGTTGTATGCGCTGTATGCTCATGGCGGGTTTTACTACTGTAGTGTACTCCGAATGCAACATTTCGGTACCTTATACGACCAAGTACTGTAAGCCATTGTCTCGATGATTGGTAGAATTTCTTGTACTGAATGTTGAAATCATAGGGATGTACAAGTGATAGGTGCCCTGCTTGCGGGAACTTTCGGTTTTGGACTGAACGGCTAGTCCTTTTGGTTCTTTTTTTTTCGTCTTGTGGTTTGATTTTGTTTGTTCTTTTGTAGTTGGTCGCTTTTTATATAAAACACGTTCATGAATGCGTACCAGAAGTGTGCAGGTTCAAGAAGTTTTATTACAATTGGCATTTACTTTACTTGAATCTTACTCGGACACGCTTTTCTGGAGAGTCGACAGTAAAAGACTAGTTTCTGAGGTAAACCCTAATTCTCTTGAACGACGCGGCGCAGCACACCAGCTCGACTGATGCATATACTCGCGGAGCTTTCGGCGGCTCCACATCTCATTAGCTATCAAGGGGTCTTGTCTATGTTAGGAGTATATGCACCCAAGATGGCACAGAGTGCTAGGTGATAAGCAGTCATGTGGAGATAGAGAAGGCTCCCCGAGCGTAAGCACTGGCATAGTCTACCGTGCCGCGCCGCCCAAGCAAATTGGGTTTTGCCCGGGGAGCGCCTATCAACACAGCCCCTCCCAAGTGGGTCATTGTTCATATATCCTAATTATCTCAACGTACATGATAGCAAGTATATCAGCATCCCTTGCAGTTCGCTGGTTTACCACGATGGCCAATAACCTACGAGAATCGTGTTACTGCCGGTGATATATAGACTTATTCCTTGACTAAATGATCGTTCTCTTGTTATGCTCGGGAAGACTTATTTATTCGCGGGGGTCTTGGATCTTTCACAGATGCACAGCTTTAGTTCATACACTCCAGCATTGGAGATAGACCCAGCTTCTGATACTCTAAGTATTTTAAAACCTAGCTGAGCTCATGGATGGCGAACACCAAAAGTGCTATTCTTTTCACCCTCTCAATGAACGCCGTAGATACTCGCACAGTATTGTATGTAACGCTAGCGGTGTCTGCAGCTGGTCTTGCACTATTTGGTAGGGACCAGCTGCCGGGACGTAACAAGCGGCGACATCCACCATCACCTAAATCATATCCCATAATCGGAAACTTATTATCAATACCATCTGGGTTCGAGCATGAGGCATACACGGAGCTTGGGAAAGAACTAAATAGTATGGTGGTACTGCATTGCTGTGTTGAAAGTATTACAGACACTCACTAGCTCGTTAGGCGATATTACACTTGGAGGTATTTGGACGAAATATAATTGTTTTGAACTCAGCCGAAGACGCACAAGAGCTCCTTGGGAAACGTGCGGCTATATATTCGGATCGTTTCTGCCCAACGTTCGCCAAGGAGCCCGACTTGTAGGCCCCCATACAATCTGACCGGACGGTACAAATACGCTGATTGTTGTTTCCCTGTTGACTAGGTTCGACCTTGCTAGAACCCCCGCCTTCTGCTCGTATAATGACATATGGAGACACCATCGACGCATGATGAACAAATGGCTCAACGCTCGTGCAGTCACGCAATTCGATAAATTACTGGAAGAACAAGCATATCAATTGCTTCGTCGTATGCTAAAAAGTCGACTCAACCCCAGGCCTTTGAGATCGTTGAGCATGAGCTCTTTTGTACGTGATAAATAGCACTCCACTAACGTACTCAGCTCACACCTACGACTGCAAATATCCAGCACGTTGGCGTCGACAATGTTTCGGCTTGCATATGTATATAGACTGGAAACGAAAACGACCGTTCTTTACGGAGAACCCAACTGTCTGTCTCTCGCCTTAATGGACTCTGGGATGCTTACAAGTGAGCTCCACCTTATAATAATCGCTCTTCTACTCATTAAATGGGTTTGGATACGGTAGACTTTTATGTTAATATTTCCCGCTCTTAAATATGTTCCGGAATGACTTCCGGGAGTGGGATGGAAACGCACGGCTCGGGAATGGAGAAGGCATAGACAGGAGGCTTTAAAGGCCCCGTATGAGTGGACAAAAGGTCAAATAGTATGTATAGACGTGTGGAAAAGAAATCACTTGGTAACTTAAACCTCCACGACAGGAAGCAGGGATTGCGGAGCCCTCGGTGCTGAGATATCTGCTCGAGGGTGATGAATTGATTTCAGGGCTAAGTCCCGATGAGAGAGAGACTTCCTGCAGGAGCTTGCTATGGCCATATACGGAGGTGAGAAATATTACGATTGCCAACATGCGCATATGCGATTATAGCCTGATGTTTAGTTGTTAGGTGGAACTGATACGGTGCTGAAATCTCAAACTGCAACCCCCCCTATTGCTTACCTGTGCTATGAAATTAGACATCGACTCCCTTAACAAAATTCGTTGCCGCGATGGTGCTTAATCCAGATATACAGGCTAAAGCATAACGAGAAATCGACACTGTACTAGGCCCGTTCACATTGCCGACCATGATAGATCGCGAACGGTTGCCGTACGTAAATCAAATTTGCCTAGAGGTAATAAGATGGCATACTGTGCGCCCGACTGGTTCGTTCGCTTGCTTTCGGAGAACATGGTGCATTCATTGAAGGTTATTCGAATAATTTTTGACAGGTATTCCACATGTATGTATTCGGGACGATAGTTACAAGGGATACGACATCCAAAAGGGGACCATAATGTACGTGATCGTTTACATTACTTCTATTATTTATATAAACCTAACAACGGACTGATGGTAAATGCGTATTATAACAGTATGGCAAACTCTTGGTAAATGCTCTCCCGGGCCCAATATACGCCATGCTTACTATAACGCTTTCAATAAGGGCAATGAATCGTAATAGCGATGCATATAAAAGTCCCGAATTTTTCGATCCTGATCGGTTCTCGAGTCCAGAAGCTCCTTCCTTCCCAGGGTTTGGGTGGGGACGAAGGCAGGATCCCCTATTCCTAGTAGTCGCGAACTTGGTCTGATTTATCTTTATTTTTATTATTTTTTGAGTATAAGAAATGTCCTGGGCTTCATTTCGCTGAAGCATCTCTTTTATTATGGTTTCTTCGTTGCGTTCACATTTGCAAAGAAGCTGGATCATAATAGAAAGGAAATTATTCCCAAAATAGAGGGTGGTGCTAATGCTCTCTCATTGTAAGTTGACTCACCTCGCTGGCTCTTGCAGTCCGCTGACTTTTGAATTGCTGCTCTAGTAAAATCAAGCCGTTCGAATTTGAGTTTAAACCACGATCAAATCTGTAGAAAGAGTTAGATAAAATAGAATGTATTTATACTATGAAAGAAACGTTGTAATAAGAAAGTAAAGACAGTACACGATAAGTGAATATAGAGGTGATGATTAGAGGGCCGAATGGGCCTCCTTATATACCCGTATAACCCTCTGAGTCATATCAATGAGTGCTGCGACTGGTACTGCGCATATAACGATGACTCGACACTTGACTCGGTTACTGCGATGGAACATACTAGATTACTCTAGTATTTACATGATATTTCTACACTCCCCCTTAAACGAGTTAAGTGTAGATACATTTAGGACAAATCATTACATTTCGATTATTCAGAAAAACCAGTCATTACGATTCATTTATGTTCAGTTATTCAGCTATTACTTCGATTCGAGGATTGATTTAGTTAATCAATTCGTCTTCGATTGATTCTTCGATCGGTTCGCCCATGATTGATCTCATGAGGTACCTGAATTGTGGTGCCGGGAGTGCTTTAGTGAAGGCGTCTGCTAGGTTCTCGTTGGACGGTACGTACAACGTAGTTACCTTCCGTTTCTCGATAATATTGCGCATGAAATGGTGTTGTATGTCGATGTGTTTCGATCGTCCATGAAATTGAGATTTGACGGATAGAGTGAGTGCAGCGAGATTATCTGAGAGAATAAGGGTTGGTGCATCAGCGTATAGGTACAGTTCTTCAAAGAATTGTCGCATCCATAAGGCCTGGGTACATGCGTGCGATAACGCCATATACTCGGCTTCCATTGTTGACAAAGCAACAGTTGCTTGCTTCTTAGCTGACCAAGAAACGGCTGCGCCGCCAAGCATGAATACATGTCCAGAGATGGACTTACGGTCAATAAGGTTGCTGCCCCAGTTGGCATCTGAGTAGCCAATTTTGCCAAAGCCTTTGGCTGATCGGCAATAGGTGAGGCCGAGGGTTGAAGTCCCCTTGAGGTAACGGACTAGGCGCTTAACCTGAGTCACGTGTGCTGGACCAAAGCATGTAGTAAATTGTGCTAAGTGTGCGACGGCATAAGCAATGTTGGGTCGAGTGCATAGAGCCGCATATAGGATGTTACAACCTCCTTACATATACCATCAGAATTGGACGAATTTTCTATTATTTTTAGTATTTTTTACGGACTTGATATCTCATGTTTTTCGATCACGTGATCTCGGCGCTTAATATGCCGAGATGCCGCGCCAAGATGCCGTGCCAAGGGCGCTTAGGAGAAATCCACGCTTCTGCGCAGTCCGCAGCACGCTTCTTACTTCCCTTATGTACTTCTTTTCTCACGCGCACAGACCATGTAAATAGTGCGCCTTTGTCTATATATACAGCAGGAAAATTGCTTGGAAACCCCAAGTTGATTTTACCTTGCCTCTTACTCATTAGAGAAGGTACCCAGCCAGCTAAGTAGCCGGCCCCTAAGAAGTTCTCAGACGCTTACCCTCCACTTGACCTACCACACCTCCCAGGCCTCAGGCCCCATCGCCGACAGTAGTTAGAAGTAGAGCGCCTTAAGCGCTGATAGTATAGCCTTAGATAGTTATCTTACATAAGCCAGTGTAGTAGTACGGCCACAAGCGCCTGCCTTCATTAGCGTGTACCCACATTACCGTGGTGTACGACATAGGAGCTTACCAATGTAAGTTCCATAGTTAAACTTTGGCTTAGCACCATTGAAGCGTGTGAGTTGAACGCTGGGACTTAGGGGTGTATTGGCGGGGAAAGCGTCCTTAAGACCTGCAAAGTGAACTAAGTTGTTGATGTAAGCGGTTTGATTGAGGCATAAGATACCGCGCTTGTGGTTGCGTTTGAATGCGATACCTAGAAAGTAATGTATGGGACCTAAATTGCGCATATCAAATTCGCCAAGTAATTTGGATATGGCAAAGTTGGTTGTATTTGTGGATGTGATAACGATCAAATCGTCACACATGCGTAGCAATGATGGATACGCATAACTCACCCTTGTAGTCTTCAAGGCGGTAGTAGACACACGAGTTGGTGAGACAGGGCGGTAGCCAATTGATTGGAGTTTGGTATTGTATAGCTTGTTCCACATACGTCCGGCTTGTTTCAGACCGTAAATAGAACATTTAAGCTTGAGGACACGATTCGTACCATCTTCAAAGTAGGGGATTTGTCGCATATATAGTTCTTTGTCAACTTCAGCATGTAGGTAAGCGGCGTTGACGTCGAGCTGACAAATGTCCCAGTTGTTGTTGTTAGCGAGTGAGACAAGAGAACAAATTGAGTCAAGACGTACAACAGGTGCAAACGTCTTGTCAAAATTGATGCCGGGTTGTTGACTGAACCCTTGTGCGACTAATCGCGCCTTGTAGCGTTCTGGTTCACCATTGGCGTTCCGTTTGAGTGTCAGTACCCATTTGTTTCCAATGGGTTTACAATCTTTAGGGGGTTCAACGTGTTTGTACGTACCCATCCTCTTGAGTGTGCTGACCTCCTTCCGCATCGCCTCTGACCATTCGTTTGCCTGTGGTCCTGCAAGGGCCTCCTCCACGGTGGGGTGGTCGTTTGGGTTGGATGGATTGGCCAACGCGGCCCAGGATTGTTCCAGATGCCCGGTTGTTGCCAGGGGGGAATCCGGCTTGGTTGGAGTGTAGTTGGATAACTGGAGGCGGCCAAATTTGTCTGCCAGCGTACCGTCAATGGACGTAGTTGATTGCGGCGTTGGCGGGGCATCCAGTGCAAAGGCAAGTTTGGATGGGATGGTAGGTGCGGATAGTAGGAGGAGGTGTTGGTGAGTAGGCTGAATGTGCGGTGATCATTGCTCTTGGAGCTGTTGGTGTCGCTAGAACCGGCAAAAGATATCCTCAAGTTCTACAGCTAGGTTAGTGACTTTGTTCAAGATATTAGGTGCAGACTGACCGGATTGGGGGGTGGTGTCATTGATGGAGATCTTGACTCCGCCTCTTTCTCTTGCAAGAGAGATGGCAGGGGCGTTAGGATTCCGACTACGGGTTTGGATTCCATCTCCACTACCGGGGGTGAGTGCATTAATTGCTTGAATCAACTGAGTAGTAACAGCGCTAGGGTTGGTGCGCATAGCAGGCTTAGAGCAAGAGGTATTAGACTTAGGGACAACAGGTTGTTGGATTGGTTGAGTATGTGAGTTCGATGTCGTTCCCTCAGTCTTTAGTTCGCTCTTTATAGGCTTTTTATTGCTAGGTAGTTTCGAGTCATTTTCTTTGTTTTTACTAACTACATGTGCTCCCCCTGTTCCAGTAGGTTTGGTTGGTTGTTCCGCAGCGCTGTCGGTTTGAGTCATCTCCCCCTCAGCGGGCGGAGCAACCAATTCTCCCCAATCGGTGTTATCTGCAACGTCTTTGATCGCCGCATGGTCCTTCGGGAACAAGATATTGCGTGAGTGCAATATCCAATTCGCTCCGGTTTTGTAGTAACGCCAACTCTTGCCTTGTACATCAGAGATACCTACAAATGTTGCCGTGAAGGTCTTGGAGTCCAATTTTGATTGATTTTCACCTTGATCAAGTACGTAGCATTTGGTACCCCAAGGTCGCAGGACACTAACGTTGGGCTTTTGTCCCCAGAACGCCTCAAACGGTGTTTTCCAGAATGTACCATGCACTTGCGTGGGTACTTGATTCTTCAAGTAGCACGCGTACGCCAATGCTTCATTCCATAGGAATTTTGGAGCGGCTGACTCAAGTAACATTGCTTGAGCTTTGTTGGTAAGTGTTTGGTTCAATTGTTTGGCAATTCCATTCTGTTGAGCTGAGTACGGGGCCGTTGTTTCCAAAATGGTCCCTCTCTGGGCTGCATGTTTGATCCAATCGTTGTTCACAAACTCTCTGCCATTGTCAAATCTTACTCGTTTTATTTTCTTGTCCTTTTGTGTATTTAATAGTGCTTCAAACAATTTATATTCGTTTAACGTCTTGTCCTTGTGTTGTAAGAAGCCTAAACAAGTAAAACGAGTGGCTACATTGGTGAATGATACGTAGTACTTGTATTGTCCAATCGAAGGGGTGCGGGCAGGTCCCCATACGTCAGTTACTACTAATTCACCAATTTCAGTTACTTTTGCCAAAGATTCCTTTGGAAAAGGGCGCATGTGGGCTTTTGCTTGTATGCATGACTCACATTCAAGTTGAGTCCTATGTTATCTTCTACTATTTCCATGCCATTAACTGCGTTTGTGTTCTTGATTTGTTGAAGGGCTTGCGGGCCAATGTGTCCGAGTACTTTGTGCCAGTCGAGCCAAGTTTGACCGGTTTGTTTCACGAGTGCGAGTTCTGTGGGTGTATGCTTATTGTTCACACTGACTTTGTTTATTGTTTTGGCATTTAGTTTCCATAGGTTCCCTTGACTTCTATTTTGTAGCTTCGAACCAAAGGTGATCAGTTTGTTTTTGGACCATATATTACTAATTGGTCTTGATCCATTGAGACGCAATATCCCTTATCAGTGATTAGTGATAAACTGATGAGGTTTGCCGGGGAACTAGGCACGTGGGCCACATTGGTAAGCGTAATCTTTCTTTGTTCGGTCTTCTCAGGATCAATTAGGCACCATAGCTCCACAGTGCCTCGGCCCAGAATTGGCTCTTTACCGGCTACGCCGGTAACATAATCCGAGGATTTCCTATAGTCGGTGAATAGTCGTTGATCATTTGCAATGTGAGTAGTTGTGCCGCTATCAGCTATCCATGTGCATGTGGACTTGCTAAAATCTTTGCGTAGGTTCTCAAAGGTTGAGAACGCGTAGTCGTTAGTCTTGCTATTTTGCAACGGCTATATGCGTACGAGCGTTGTTGTTTTGGGGTTTGTTCAATGAGTTAAAACGTCAATTAGGTTGATTTCCTCTGTTCTGTTGACCGTGTTTGTATGCACCGCCGCCTGGGCCGCGGCACTCCGCTGCCCAGTGACCAATCTTTCCGCAGTTGTTGCACTTGGATTTAGACTTGTCTGGTCCACGTTGGCTTGAATTGGTGCATACAGATCGGTTGAATAGGGGTTTATTTGAGCTAAAAAATGCCTTTCCGTCCGTGTTCCTAATGCTTTTTCTATGTGCTTCTGCAAGGATGCGTGATCGTAGGTCGTTGATTTCATTTGTCAGGGTACTTTTGTTGTCCATGTCGAATTGGAAACTTACTGACTGGGTAAATGAATCCCACAAGTCAGGTAAGCTAGCTACTAAAGTTGTGATCCAATTGGCTTCATTTATTGAGTTTGGTTTTATGTCGTTGATTCGCTGGAACCATCCACGCATTCGCTGTATGTGTTCTTCAATGTCTTCGCCGTCAGTCATCCTGTGGCTAAAGAACTTCCTTCGAAGATTGATTAATCCGACTGTTCCCTTAACTTGGAATGTAGTCGCGAGCGTATTCCAAGCGTCGGCGGAGGTTGTACAACCTTGTATGTGTGTAAGTACATTCCCGTCAACTCTCAGGCGTATGTTCACTAATGCTTTACGGTCGGATTTACTCCATTTAAGGTATTCTTCGTTTGTACCAGTTGATGTGGATGCCTGAGCATCCTTCCCACTACTGCCAGATGCACTTGGCGTAGTTGTTGTTGTTGTCAATGACGGCATAGTTATCGTTCCGTTAACGTAGCCATACAGATCAAGATCGGTAAGTATGTCTTCCATCTGTGTGCGCCACATGTTGTAATTGTCAGTCCCTCGCAGGGGTGGTATGCGGTGTAAACCGCTCATACCGTTGTTAGTTGATGTACTAGGGTTAGTATCAACCATGGTGAGTATACTCGATGTAAGTAGTATATATATAATTCTATTTATCAGAGGTTATTGAGCGTACAAGCGGGGCTCATAACCTGTAGAAAGAGTTAGATAAAAGAATGTATTTATACTATGAAAGAAACGTTGTAATAAGAAAGTAAAGACAGTACACGATAAGTGAATATAGAGGTGATGATTAGAGGGCCGAATGGGCCTCCTTATATACCTCGTATAACCCTCTGAGTCATATCAATGAGTGCTGCGACTGGTACTGCGCATATAACGATGACTCGACACTTGACTCGGTTACTGCGATGGAACATACTAGATTACTCTAGTATTTACATGATATTTCTACAAAATCAACACCATCAACTCATACAAGATCTATTTCCTTCGCAGCTGTAACTCCCCCACTATGGGACTCCCGCTCATGCACAGTATTGATTATAAGAATTGGCATGAGAGTTACTTTTGATGGGCCCCAAAACTATCGCCATATTTATCGATAGGAAGAGTACCTAATGGGCAATTTTATCCACATACGACACTCGCCATGTTGCTGATCGATGTTGCACCAGCAAAAAGACACTGTGATGTGATAAGATCCTGAAAATCAGTACGCCACTAAAAGATTCCTTTTTTCAGTAGGATATGACCTGAAAATTACAATGTCAGTATGCCTCCCTCAGCATGAATCAGACTATGGAAGAATCGATACCTAAAGTCAGTGTATATTGACCTTGATCCCAGCTCAATTCTCACTTAAACACACATACTGATTTTCAGCATTGTAACCTTGTACAGTGAGAGAGTGTTATGGAACGCTCGCTAACCACCCTGTTAGCCAGCGTTCTCAGAATTCTGCCTTGGCTAGGTTATTTTGCTGACTGCTGACCAGCTCCAGCATTGAGTGGGGTTCTCCGTCCTACAGCCTCAATTTCACTGTGTTCCCCAAGGTGCGGATTACTGGCAAAGTCTGCACCCTGAGGTCCGGATTTTCATTTCCGAGACGCGTGATGTCCGAGCCATAGTATAATAAAGGTGCGGATTTTTGGCAAAATCCGTACCTTATGGGTTCACAGTGATTGGAGGACCATAACTCATGTAAAATGACGGATTGGAAGGGAAGAGCAGTTGTGATCAACCGTCGTATCAGTATCGGCACTACCCTATCAGCTACTGATGTCATGGGTTACTGCTCTTCACCACATGTTTTTTCAGTAATGAAGCTGACAGGCTACCCGATGAAAGATAGAAAGGCTCATATTCTCAGGGCCTTCAGAGATCTGCGCGCATATGATAATTGGTCAGCCATATCATTCCTGTTGTGGGAGATTTTATCTACGATAGCTATTAATAACGGTACCGCTGATTCCTTGATTTTCATGCTCTGATATCTCGGACCTGCAAACCCTGGAGCACTCCTTCATAACCAGGTTTTGAGGACCTGCCTGTTTAGACTCAGTGGATCCGGGGTGCTCCATGAGCACTTTCAATTGCCATACCTAGAACTTTGAAGTACTTTCTTATCTTTACAAGTCAGCGAGCGCTTCCGAGTTATTCGCGCCCATAGAGTATGACGAATTCCACATGATTTTCCCAATCTTTTCAGGGTATGGCCGAGCTGAAAGAATAGGTGAAGGGCGCTTCGAGAAGAGCATTATCATTTCCAACGATTCTTCGGGAACACCCTCTCCTCAACTACGCAAATTAGCTCAACCTACCTTTTGTCTAAAATTTTCTTTCTAATCAGGTAAGATAACAGGTCCTGGCACACTTCAAAGTCTCCAAAAACTCCTAAAGAGGAGTTCTTCAGCCGGTTTCGGTGCTCTTAGAAACCCGAAGAGATATGGATATAATCATTTATTTACTCAGAACAGCGGGGCACCGGTTAATAATTACAGTGCTGATCTACTATGCTACTGAAACAAATAGCTTGAAAAGCTAACAAGTACAGGTTCTCATATATGAGAAGAGCGATAGTGGCAGTCCGCCCATCGCTTGCCTCCTTCTCGTTATTTCGTTTGACTGATTATTGCTCGTCCTTTGATCGGCCTGATATGATAACGGTGTATTACACAATGGCTTTCCCATATGACGCAATTCAGCAGTACACAATGTAGCTGTCTTGAGAACACCTATAGGTGCATCGAATAGATAGTCAACTAGCGCTAAAAACTCGAGTGAGCATATCAAATAGTGTATATCACCCACTAGTATTTAAAGACCTCCTTCTGTTGCTCTAACTGCATTCTCAAGCATACTCTGTTCATCCAATATGATAAACAACATTTTGTTCGCCTGCATTTTACTGTTTCCCTTGAAGCTTGCCTTGATACGACGTTACTTACTTGGAAGCTTTGGGCGAAGACTTCGGCATCCACCCTCAATCCGGTCACTGCCGGTTGTAGGACATGCACTCTCACTTCCGCCTGGCCTTGACCACATAAACTTCTTGGATATGGGGAAGAAACTGGGCAGTAAGTCACTAGGATGGCTACATCTATTGGCCTTAATGCTCTTCGACTTTTACATCCAAGCTCATACATACGTATGTAGGCGATATCATCCACTTGAACATCATGGGGCAGTCCATTGTCGTACTCAACTCCGCTCAAGCCGCTTCGGATCTTCTCGATAAACGCTCAGCCATTTACTCTGATCGAGTCAACGCCCCCATGGTAAACGACCGTGCGCTGTGAGCTATCACTATCGTCTACTTGGAGCCGTCCAGAAATATTGATAAAATATAATACCCCGTTTCCTAGACTTGATTGGTCAGACTTTGGAGGGATGCTGCCGTACAACGACGCCTGGCGCCGACAACGTCGGATAATGACAAACTGGCTCAATCCACGTTCTGTAATCCAGTTCAATGGACTCCAGCAGGATGAGGCGCGTCTGCTTCTTGGGCGCTTGCTTCACCTGTCGGGAACCCCTGGCCTTTTTGAGAAAGTAAAACACCAGTTTTCCTTGTGAGTATGATCCGGTTACCGAACTTGAATTATTTAATGCAAGATTACTATCAAGTACAACGGGATCAACTATGTTGAGATTGATCTACGGTTATCGTCCCAAAGAAGACCAAGATTCGATCTATGTGAATGCCCTTCAAGCCTCGATAAACCTTTTTCAATCTACGATGATTAGTCAGTGCTGTTTGTGAACCTTGATACACTCCAAGTTACTAAGTCGAATACGGACAGACTTTTTGGTCAATGCATTTCCAATCCTTGCTCGCGTTCCCGACTGGGTTCCTGGGACTGGTTGGAAACGCACTGCCCGGAAATGGAGAGAGCAAAAGAACGAAGCGGTCAATGCACCCTACGAATGGACAAAGCAACAGATTGTACGTATAAGATTTTGCACCGGCTCTGAGAATATTGTGAGAATGGATATCTCATTCGAGGTTGTGTTTAGGCGAAAGGAAATTTCGAGCACTCTATTCTCAGCTCCTTACTGCAGGAGGATGAATCTAGTAGTGAATTGTCCATAGCCGACCAAGAGAAGGAATTGAAACAACTCTGTTACACGCTTTTTGTGGGTGAGGATTTTGTTCAACATCTAAGACCAGAGTGTTATAAATACGTAACTTATGGACAAAATCAAACAGGTGGCACCGATACAGTATGTCGCTCCCTGTCCCACTATATCTTACATGCATCTTGATGTGAGCCTACAAACAGCTAGCGACAGCCTTTTTGAGCTTCGTTGCAGCCATGGTGACTAATCCAGAGACTCAAAAGAAAGCCCAAAACGAGATTGACTCCGTCATTGGCTATGCAACTAGGCTACCAACACTGGCCGATAGTTCCCAGCTACCCTACATCCGGCAGCTAACTCTTGAAGTTATGCGCTGGTTGCCCACGGCACCAACAGGTACAGTATAGAATATGATAATACTTGTTTAAGTAAGATACTAACTCAATGCACGGGTGGATGATAGGAGGCCCTCCCCATGCGTGCTCCCAGGACGATATTTACCGAGGATATAATATTCAAAACGGGACTATGGTGTGAGTTAGGGCACTTCAAGCTGCGCTGTTACTATAATACCAACTACTGTATACCTTGTGTCTTCTCACCTGTAGAATGGGTAATGTTTGGTAAGGCGGACACCTCACGACATACTAACCAACACTAACTACGCATTTCGTTCAAAGGGCAATGAGTCGCGACGAGGTCCTCTACAAAGACCCTGAGAGGTTTGATCCTGAGAGGTTTGCTGACCCAGACGTTGTCCCTCCCCCAGGCTTTGGATGGGGGAGACGGTAAGTACTTATTAGGTACATGTGAGTGGTCAGCGTCAATATTTACCACACATTATTAGTAAATGCCCCGGGACACACTTTGCCGAAGCATCTCTCTTCCTGGTCATATCATCAATGCTCACAACCTTTGCCCTTTGTTGCAAGGTAGACAAGAATGGAAAGGAAATCACTCCCAAGATTGAGGGAGACTACAATCAACTTGCTCTGTAAGTTGTAGATCGATCCTTCAGCTGTTTCATTTACATACCCATCTCATGAAGCACTATCAAACCATTTGAGTTTGAAATTCGTCCACGATCTGAGGAACATCGACAGCTTATCCTTGATAACATCCCTAAGGATTGAGAGCACTTGAGGCAGTATAATCGTGGAATGTATATACATCACCAAAGTGAAGATAGCTTTTTATCTTGTGCTTGAACATATGATCACGAGCAAAGCATTCGAACCTACTTACAACTAAATAAGGACTTAGCCTGGGCGCGTTCGTGACGCGACGGAGTAGAGGTATATATATATCATACATGAATGGAAGAAGGTGGAGATATACAAAGGATGCCACCGACATCGATGGGAAAATAGACCGGACAAAGTGGGGGACCCACGGCCGTGAAGGCTCGCGGGTGGGTGGTCCAAACTGTACCTAAGAACGAGGTGTGGTGGGTAGGAAAAAAAACGAAATAAGTAAACGCGAAATACTAATGAAAAACGAGAATATGATCGAGACCGCGAAGCGGGCGAGGATGAAAAGGAGGAAGGTACCAACCGTGAGTAATCACGTGATTCACGACACAAGCTCCGGCTAAGCCACGGTTGTGCATCGTAGCCCGCGCAGATGCACAACGCCCTTACTCTTAGCGAGTGAAGTTAACTGTTTCAAAATAAGCAACTTACCTTGCCTTTCTCTTCTAAACTGTGATAGGTGAACCGCATGTGGAGACTTCGTGGGACGCTACTTGACTAATAGCGGGGGGGCCCTGTTTAATGGTGAGCGTTGTCTCCTCCAAACACAGACACACCCACCATCCCCCATGCGAGCTTCCTTATCTATGACTGCGTCATCTGATCCGTCACTAGTATGCTCGGTATTATTCTCTGAGTCACTCATCCCCACCACAGTATCCTACTCCTTCTCGCCTATATGATCCCAAGAGCCGTAAGTTAGCGTCAATCTTGGTATAGTAGCTTTTCACTAACCATTGGGATCGATACTATTCCCTCCGACTGGCTGAGTGGGACGAGATTGCTCTTCGGAGGCAATGACACATCGTGAGTTTACAGGGCTATAACGACGCATATTGTGGCTGTCTTATAGAAGGAACATCCGGCGCAGGTTCGTGTCTCCTCCTTCATGTGATAAACCCCTGACTCTTGAAATTTTTAGATAATTCTCATTAAAATGAACCTGTGAGCTTCGCCGACGAAGTCGAAAAAATTAGTTGACTTCGATAGGTATTTGACTGTACCCAGTTAAATGAAAATATATGCGTTACAAAATTGGATATATGATTGCTACATGCGCGATAGAAGGCTGTTCGCCACTGCGGTGGGATAGGATCTTGGAAATCAGCATGTCAGTAAAAGATATGTTTTTTCAGTATGATATGGCCTGAGAACTACAACGTCAGTATGCCTTCCTCAGCATGAATCAGACTAAGGGAGAATTGATACCTAAAGTTAGTATATATTTACCTTGATTTCAGCTCAATTTCCACTTGAGCACACATACTTACTCTCAGTATTTTAACCTTGTACAGTGAAGATCGAGGAAGACTACAGTAGTCTTGTCATGTAAGCAGTAAGCCTACCCTTCGTGCATCTCATTCCATACTAATCCCACGTAGCACACCTAAACCCTTTGAATTTGAACTTCACCCACGATCTGAGAGACATCAGCAGCTCGCCCCCAAAGACTGAGAATGCCCGGGAAAGTACTATGGTGGACATGTATACTGCGATCGGGATGAACATAGCTTCTCCCGTTGCCTATGTTATCATAACGATAACTCTACTCGAAAGAACAAAGATCTTGGATACCGAGGTTGTGCTACATATCTTCAGGCCACATGATATTAGTCTATTTCCGGCGAATACCGGTCTGCCCAGGGCCGCCCTTGGATAACGCTCCGTTTGTTGGCAAAGAGACCTGTGCAGTGTTTGATCGATATTATCGATTGACAGGTCTTTGGATCAATATCCCGCCCTAAAACTGGATGTACCCCTCAGCTCGTTTGGGATATCGATTGCGATTTGAGAGGGTTAACTATATGTACATTTATTTGTGTACTGGAGTATCATTGCAAATATTCACACGTGCCGCAGATTTGGCCATCGCACTACAGGTTTATCAGCTTTGTGATCTTACGCGATTCATATGCAAGTAGCCACGGCAACAGGCGGTCAATCGTTATCAGCACCTCCATACTTTTTATAGTTGGGTCCCGTGAATGACGCCAAGCCTTACATGCGACCAGGTTCCTGGACCCACGCGTGACCCTGATCGACACGGGTTAGGGTATTTGCTGTCTTGCAAGTCGTTCCCTTACCAACTTGAACTGCCTTGAACTGCTAGCACGTAATCGAGCCTAAAGTGCTAACACTTGGGCTGGAGACATCTGTCGCATTTTTTGAGCTCACTAATAGACCAAGAATTGCCCCTATTTAACTTTGTGAATCGAGGTTACTTCGGCAAATTGTCGCTGTGGATATCGTCGGAACGTTAAAGCCCTAGTCTAATTGTTTGGCTGAATTGCGAAGATGCTTCGAACCTACAACCGTCAATGAAATGATGCGTTGTTGACGGGCCGCTCATACCCTCTGGAATCTGGATCCACGAGTAATTCTGTCACCTGAGATGTGTTTGGCGGGCCGCTGCTATGTTGCTGCTGGCAAATGAGCCTTAAGACAAACTATAAAAGTCTCGGTACTAGACCACCAAAGCCTCTATCAGCCTAGTACTCTCACATTCACTTACCACCCTTATAACTGAGACTGCTTCTATCGTTCGCGCGACTACAAAGCTTACTTAAGATGTTGGTCTTTCAATTGACTGTTTCGCTTCTTGCTGGCCTCGCAAGTGCCGTTTCTATCAAGAGGGCAGCACCTGGTGCGTTGGTTAGATCTATTTGAATGACTATAATGCTAACTACCATCTTATAAAATGTAGTTGACGGAATCACTGGATACGCCACTCAGAATGGTGGAACTACTGGAGGTGCCGGAGGAACCACAACCACGTGAGTCTTCATGGCCGTTTCTAATATTACTATTAACCAAGTTTCGTGACCAGTGTTACCACTCTTGCTGCTCTTCGTGCAGCTGTCACAGGAGAATCCGCCAAAATTGTTAAGATTTCGGGTATCATTACTGGAGGTGTGTTTATAGAACATATTTCTGATCAATCTTATCTAAGATTAGTCATAAACAGATGGGGAGGTCGTTGATGTCGGAAGCAAGACTACGATTCTAGGAGTTGGTTCGAATTCTGGCCTTACTGGGGGCGGGTTCCGCGTGAAGGTGCGCCGGCTAAATGACAATCAGATTTCGAGTCATAATTCGGATTGAGCAGAAGGCAAACAACGTGATTATTCGGAACCTACGACTTTCGAAGTCCCCTGCTCCTACAGACTTGATCTTATTGCAGGAAGCATCAAATGTGTGGATCGATGTGAGTATATATTCTAGGATAGTCATTAAAGATCTGGCTGATGCATCTTTGACAGCATAATACTGTGCGAAAAGTTCCATGATAGTTGATCGGCGTTTGCTGACTCGAAGTCCTCTAGTTCTCTTCCGACTTGGATCACGATAAGGATTATTACGATGGAGCTTTTGACGTTTCTCATGGAAGCGAGTGAGTTAAGATATTAACGTAAATAAAGTCTCTCCCTGACAGAGCCATATTCATAGTTTTGTCACTGCATCTTGGAACGTGTTCACCAACCATTTCAAGACATCGCTTGTTGGTCACTCTGATAAGAACTCGGCTGAAGATTCAGGCCACCTCCGGTAAGTAACCTGGATATTTTGGAAGATTTTCCAACTGACTCTGATGATCTACTATAGTGTAACTTACCAGTGAGAGATATGCGTTTATCAATAGTGTAAAAAAGCTAACTCCAGTTATCGTGAATAGCCACAACTATTTCCTCAACGTCAACTCTCGTTTGCCCTCGCTCCGCTTCGGTACTGGGTATGTGATATCCATAAGAGTTGACACGCTTTATTACTTACCAAAACGTGTAGCCACATTTACAACAATTACTACAAGAACGTTGCTACCTCAGGAGTAGATTCGCGCCTTGGGGCACAAGTTCTTGTCGAAGTACGTTAATTACTACCTGGAGTATCTATGTGTCCTAACAAAGCCAATAGTCTAATGTTTTCGACACTGTTACTTCACCGATTGCCACTAAGCTTCACGGTGGATAGTAAGTTATACCATACATTGAAGCCTCGTAATGCACTGACATGATACTTTAGCGCTGTCCAACGTGACAACGTTTTGATTAACACAACAATGAATACTGACCTCGTTGCCGGTACACTCACCACAGCCCCTTATACCTATTCGTAAGTCCAATTAACGAAAAACCGATATGAATAAACTAATGTTCATTCCATTAGTCTTGATGCTTCAAACACCGTTGCTGCCACAGTAACCAAGAGCGCCGGAGCCGGAGTTATCACTTTCTAATTTCGTTCTGTTTCGGATCATTAGCATCATGTCTCTGAGAATTCTTGCAATGGATACTCTATCTTATTTGAGAAATTTTCTTTTACGGGATTTATTTGCCATAAAATCTGCGCTTACATGCCCAAAAATATGCGTTAGGTGAACATGGGAGAGTACGTTACAAGCATTGATTTCTACGAAGCCTGTGCAGACAAATCATCATATCATCACATGAACTCAAATCGTAGCCGTATGATAGAAAGATATATTAAGCAGGACTTTTTACATATCTTCTTATAGATGTCTTGCCCGTAGGGATGGATCGCCCCAACGTTGGGGGTGGGGAGCTAACATCAAGCCGGGTACCGAAGAGCGATCCGCCAGCATCAAATGTTTGCATCGGTATGATAAATTGCCCACTAATGTTGGAGCTATTGATTCTGAGGCTGCTGGCCGGGGCTAGACCTGACTCAGTGTATGTCCGATCTTCGATAAAGTCGTGAAGTGAGAAGAAAATACGACTACACATAATACTGGATAATGCAATAAGAAGTCTGAAAACAGGTCGTAGTTTGATTCAATCCATGAGTATCATTGATAGAGTATTCAGAGGGGGAAAAGTGCTCACCCGGAACTATTAGCAACAACAACGGTCGAAGAATAGGCACTGCCAATACAGGAAAGGAGCATGAGCCCAAGGTTAACAGCAAAGAAAACGGTCCCGCTAAATTTCGTGATAAAAGGAGAGCGCAAAGCTCACATCAGATACCAGAAAATGCATTCATTAGGGAGGAAAACGTACTTTTTAAGCAGCTGTTTCATGAGTGGTGTCATACCTAGCCCTTTGCTTAGATATAAAACTCTCCCTACAAGTAGGCCAAAGATAAGAACTTCGTTGAACATTCCCGCAAAGTAAGCAAGCCATGTTTTCTCTGAAAGAGAAACCATACATCCACGTAGAATGTCTGTGACTATGCATGTGCAAACGTGATGAACAATAATGTATTAGGTCAAGTTGGCTTCGTACCTGGATTTGACGTATACTCTGATTGCTGTTGATATTATGGACAAAGTTTTGGCTCAGAGACGTGAGAACTCACCTCGGCGGCAAAAGTAACGCTCACTGCCCCTTGTGCGAGTGTGATGATAAGCGCTGGAACCAAAATCCTGGGTCCAGGAATCAGCATACCGCCCAAGGCCGTGCAGACAAATCATACCATATTATCCAACTAATGACACTGTTAGTCGCGCGATGAAATATACACTATATATTGACGGGGCTTACTTTTGGTTGTATAGTGTCCAGCAACGAAGAATTGAGGTAGCTTGAGGAACTGAGTCAGGCACGCCCAATAATACCTGAAACAGAAGGTGCTCACTGGCGATGATACCTAGTAATGCTATAGCCCCATAACTGTAAAGTAGAATCATATTTTTACACCTACGGAGAACTCGGCTTCATTAAACATATAATTAAACTCAGACTAGGTGGACGAACGTCTATGGTGCCCGTTAGAATGATGTGTAATTTAGATTGACGAAACCGTTTGTCATACCAGGTCGGAAAATTGTGCAGGTGCGAACAAAATGTCTATGTCCATTCTAGTTAATGTTTTTCAATTGAGTGTGATTTGGTTCTCGTACTGGGTATCAGAACGGCACTGATCGTTGACGAATGAGAATAGACATGCAAGTTGTACAAAATCAAAACATACCCAATCAATACAATAGGTAATACTCGATTTATATGATAGACCACGCGAGCAAATTTCCATCTTCTACCCCACAGGTACTCGGCCTCCTTGTCTAGCGTACATATCCAGTCGTAGACCAACAGTGTGATTCCACTACCTAATTTGGAATGCGATTGTAAATGTAGATCATTTAGGGAAAATAACAAGCACGCACATGCCAGATACCACGAAATCTCCGCCTGGACATGAGTTGCATGCACCAAATCTAGAAACTCTTGCAAGTCTGTCTCAGATTCAGGAAGTTTCATAGACTGAGCTTTGCTTGGTGATGTTAAATAGTTCGGGTTAGACGAATGTCCTGTGGGCCAAGGATGAAGCAGGAGAAGGGGGAAGAGCGGCTGTTGGAGATATGATACAAAGATATATATCATACACTAGTCATCGTATGTTTGTCTGTGTCTTCTTCGAACTGTGGCACTTGACATCTTTAACAGTAGCATCCGTGCGGAGGTGACGTGGACCACCAATTTCAATGTGATATACCCACTCAAATATAGCGCTGGGTGCACTAAAACGGTACAAAACCTATGCTCCCTGATGTTAAAGACTTTTCGATCACTACGAGGTAAAGATAGAATTGAACATGACCCTAGTTCTATGCCGTTTTTGGCTATGGAAGTTGATGGGGTTGGAATCCTGTAATAGTGTTGAACTTACGTACAAACTTCCTGAGCTGTTGACGTATTAATGAATTCATGAAACAACTGTATTAAGGCCTCGATTCCCCTATCGTACTACAATGTAGTAATTTACAGTGAGCTTAGAGCCGTAGACCACTCATCACACCTATAGTATACCTCTCATGCCGTTGTTTAGATTTACGTATACGCTCAAAGTTATGAGTGCCTCCTAGTTGCGGCCCACAATTCGGCCGAGCCATGACGCCCATTCTTAAAATACCACGCGGCTTTACAGAATTGAGCTTGTCCGTTATACATGGTGTGTGGAGAAAGAGAAGGAGCACAAATAAGAGTTAGCCAGAGATTCGGCGCCAGTCACCTAATCTTTTCCTTGTTTGCTTCATCCTGTTCTCATGTCGCCCACTTCGGGGTCTCTAATCTAGTCTTGTACACATAGGACCTACTCATGCCCCCGCACTTACTGTTTCCAGCCCACCTTACCACAGATTCTGGGCATGTGTATGTTCTAGAATACTCACCCACAAATCTCACTTTCTACGATACAACACCAGCATACTCCCGTCTAGGGCTCCCCGTACGGCTATCCCTTCGTGTCCATCTCTTTGTTCTACCATCAAACCCCTTTTATATTCATACGCCTACTACCCACATAAGCCACATCACGGACGCGCATCCGCTGAGTCGAATGGTTTCTCATTACCACGAAGCATGGTTAACTATCAGTGTGGCTGATATTGGATGATATCGATGTCCCCAGTTCCCATAGCACTACTGTAACGCTAGAGTGGGGAGCTCATGCCAGCCTTCGATATTATAACTTATTACTTGATTTGGCTGAACACCGGGATCACCGTACGTGTGGAATAAACCGAGTCGGAAACAGGAAAGAAGACACCAGAAGAACACGCAACGAGGCACACTCGGGCAATGGGACGTTTTGCGACGAAGCCTGCGGAGTCACAAAACAGCGACTTAGCCGGAGAATGTAGCGAGTCACGTGACGACCGCTTCATGCCGTGTCGACCCGCGTCCGACCTCCTCCACCGTCCGGCCTCGTATACACCGAGTGTCGCGGTACGCCTTTGCGTGTTGTCTTCCCATCCTACAGACCTCTATGCATGAGTCTCCTGACTCGGAGCGCTGTCGGAGGGTTGAGATGTGTCTATTCTTCCGGGGGGGGGGGGGAAGGACGCCGACTTGCGCCCGATCCTCTCCCGTCCGGCCTCGCACATCCCGAGCGCTGCAACACGCGTGGGCGTGTCGTCTACTGGCTCTCACGGACCTTCTCTACAGGTGTATAACCTGGGGGTTTTCTTGGGGGAGTAGAGGCGTATCTGTTGGAGAGGGGAGGGGAGTTGCACCGGTCGTTTGACCTATGGATGGTTGGCATGCATGCCACCATTTGCACCGACTCAGTATATATTCTGATGTCGTATTCTCTCCTGTCCATGCACGCGTTGCCTTACGTTGCCCGCGCTGCCTTATGCTCATCTGGTATATAAATCCAGTTTTTTGTCGAACATGGTTTGCATACCTGTTCGCCCTCTCTAATTGTCCTTGGTCTTCCCTTTTTGAGGGTCCTCGGCTTTCTTTTGGGGCTTCTCTTTTTAGACCCCCGTTGTCCCGCTACCAAACCCCCCGTTGTTCTTACCTCTTATCTTATCTTATCTCATCTCATCTTATCCTGGTTCACTGTATCCATGATTATCAATTCATTCTCTAATTTTACGAGGGATTCGAGTTAGTCATTCAGGGATCAACTGCATCAGGACCGCCTCGCCATTCGGAGCCCCGTCGCGACCACTTGGGTCGCGCCCTGCGGCCACAACCCTGCGCTTTGGGGGTGGCCTCGCCATCCGTCAAGTCGGCCCGGCTGCCTCGGCGTTCCTTCGGCGCCCCTCTCCGCTCGTCTGGCTGTCCCGCGCGCTTCTTCGAACCCCACGGGTCGTTCTGGGGGCGAGCCAGACTCGCGGTCGGGCGCCCCCGGCCCACTCTCGTTGCTTCGCAGCCGCGGGGGTTCCCCAACCTCACCGGTCTGGGTCTCGTGGCCGACGCGGACGAGCGGGCAGAGGATAAGTTATGAATTTGTCCGAAGTATCAAAAGGACAAATTCTTGGCCTTATGACTGATTCAAGTAGGAAGGACGTCATTGAAAAATGCATGAATGATTGTTCGCCGAAATTCTTGTACCGATTCACGAATGTATTCGATGGAATCTTTCACCCTAAGCCAGGTACCTTTCCGCTGAGCCTTGATTTACACCTTCCCCAGAAAAGAAGCACAGAACTTGAAGCCCACCGGCACATATTCTGTTCATACTACAACTCAACCAGTCTTAACTTTGAAATTAGCGTGGAGAAGGACCGGTGAATTTCTTTCCTGAGTAACTGAAAGATAGAAGTAACGCAAGTTAGCTCTCCGATTGGTTCCGTCAACCATCGCCACGGGTACAAATGTGTACATCAAACGTGGTGTTCTACGGTACCAAGTTCGTCCGAAGGCTCGATCGAGGTGCGAGAACTATTGTTTTGGCTCCAATACCACTCCAGTCGTACCCAGTGCCTTGATCGGTAGCTCGGGCCGAATACCGATCACCCGAGCTGTCCCGCTTACACATATTAACGGATTTCAATCACCATGCCTGATCGAGGTACCCTCCAATATCTGAGGTCCGCATTTCGAGTATGCTTGGTCTGGAGCTAGCCTGGATCAGCGTTCGCACAAGCCGGTTGTAAGCGGTTTTGTGCTTCTAACCAGGTTTTGGGCGAGGGTATGATGGATCATATCGCTTGTATTACCGCTTACAAGCATAAATCTAGTATGCCTATGATGTCTTGGGGGTCAGCTGGGCATTGGGCCCCGTGGGTCTCCGCGTATCTCTAGTTGGGGTTCTTGGCGGTGCCTAATGATCGCTTAGCCGGCGGTAAATATCAAATAACTGGAGCTTGCAGATGAAGTAATCACCGGTCAGCGATTCTTAAAGCAGCCCTCGGCTCAATGTATTCCTGTGGTCCTCCAAGCCCCACAACCCCCACTCACCACCCCTCCCTGCTCCATCATGTCCGATTACGAAAAAGGCGAAAAAAACGAACACCTCGAGGACGTTGCTGTTCACAGCGAAGAACAGCTCTCGGCTCCTCTTGACGAAAAGGCCGACAGGCGACTCGTGCGAAAGTTGGATTGGAACCTTCTTCCGTAAGTATGCTGTCACTTAGACTTTATCACGACTGACACCAAAGATTCGTTTCTTATTATACTTGCTCTCGTTCTTGGATCGTTCCAACATCGGAAATGCGCGCGTCGCTGGCTTGGTGACTGATATTGGCCTCAAGGGGCTCCAATACAATATCTGCGCGGCAGTGTTTTTCATTACTTACTCAGTCAGTTTGTTTTATCACGTCACTGCAAGTCTAACCTTGCATTCAGGCTGCCGAAATCCCGTCTAACATGGCGTTGAAGCTGCTCCGTCCTTCCATTTGGATTCCCTCAATCATGGTGGCTTGGGGCTTGGTCATGACTTTTATGTGTTTCGTCAAGGACTTCAAAGGTCTCCTCATGTAAGTTTCTCCACTTGACCCAGCCCGTGCCAAGTAGATTATTTTGAGCGTGGTGCCGCGCACATCTCATCCCAACGCCACACCACGTGCGTATGATCTGACCTCAATTTCGTAGTGCCCGTCTCTTCCTCGGCTTGACTGAAGCCGGATTATTCCCTGGTGTCAACTTTACATTTCTATGTGGTACAAACGCTCTGAGCTTGCTCGTCGTGTTGCACTTTTCTTTTCGGCTGCTACCATTGCCGGTGCATTTGGCGGTCTTTTGGCCTTTGGGTGCGTTGTGATTCGAAATCGACAGGTCTGACGTATTTGACTGATTGATTACCCTAATTCAGAATCGACCACATGGAGGGCGTTGGTGGTCTACATGGTTGGGCTTGGATTGTGAGTAAATTCCTTCTAATCACGCAATGGTAGAAATCCAACTAGAGATGTTCCACAGTTCGCGCTTGAGGGTATGCTTACAGTAATCGTGGCCATAGTTGCGTTCTTCTATCTTCATGATGTAAGTATTGGGTCCATGCACCTCATGTCCAAACTTACCATAGTTCTAGTACCCGAAACTGCTCGTTTTCTCACTCCCGAGGAAAAGCTTGCTGTCCGGGCTCGTATCACACGCGATGCAAATTCCCTTGCCACCCACTTTGATATTAAATTCGTCTGGCAGGCGCTTGGTGACTGGAAATCCTGGATGCAAGTTATCATTTACACTGGCATCCTCATCCCCGTCTACGCATTTTCGCTCTTCCTGCCGACGATTATTACTGGGTTAGGATATTCCGGTCCTCAAGCCCAGCTTCTTAGTGTCCCACCCTATGTCGTTGCTTGTATTGTGACCATCGCCGTCGGCATCTACTCGACAAACACCACCTCCGCGGGCCCTACATTCTTGCCTTCGCTCCCATTGCCATCGTCGGCTATGCTGTTCTCTACGCTACCGATCCTCATACCAGCCAGGTGCCGGTTACGCAGCCACCATCATTGCTGCTTGTGGAGTCTTCCCAACAGTCGCAGTTGCAATTGCCTGGGCCGGCAACAATGCCGGCGGTGAACTCAAGCGCGGTGTTGTTCTCGCCATGACAATCGGTTTCGGTAATTTGGGCGGTATCGTGAGCTCTTTCATTTACCGTGCCCAAGATAGTCCTCGCTACCACCTGGCCATGGAGTCGTTATTGGAGTATTGTGCATGAGCTGGGTAGCCAGTCTCATCGCGGTCGTAGTGTACCGCCGACTGAACACCCAGAAGGACGAACTGTGTGCTCGTGAGGATATTGTTGACAACGAGGAGCGCCGGACGGAGTACAGGGATTTGGGAGATGCGAGCCCGTTGTTCAGGTATACTATTTAGGGTCCATGTAGTTCGAGGTGTATTGTATTTGTATCATTTTCTTGGTGGAAACAAAGGTCATTTTTCAAAGTTATTGTCCTTTCACCTGCTGGTAATGCTTATAAGTCCGGAATCAAATTTCTTTATTTTCCAAGTGAGACAGACACGGTGCTAATGAATTTTCCCTACCGTCACTATGCGTCGTTTGTCTTTTTGACTGGAACGTGATAGCTGCAACTGCTGCAGTAGTTCTCCACTTATGGGACTTGAGAGGAAACGTAACTTGCATTCAAAATAGCCTAATCGCGTAGCCCTCATCAGTGATGTCACAATTAGACCGAATGACCCAATGGATGAATCAGTCCGTATTTGGAAGCGATAATACGCCTCATTCTCATACCAGCATGCAAAGCCGCTATATATGCGCGCATACAGTTTGGTTCCTAACCGAATCGGTGGATTATGTTTTCGCTCTCACCCCGCATGCATTTGATTTATTTATTCGTTCACTATGCACCCCAAAGTCGAGTTTGGCTTTTGTGTTGTCATGTTTTGGGAATTGTGGCCGTACAAGACTCTTATCGAGAATAGAATGAGTGCTGTGGAATTTGCGAGTATGTCAGAGTAGCGCTACAGTGCGAATCGCGCGTACGGAATTTCAACAAACCCGAAAAATCAGAACTGGAGCTCGTGGGATACTCCGCTAGAGCCAGTATTACAAGAGAATTCGATTTGATTGATCTGATGGTTCATTCTCACTGTTGTATTGTTTATATCCATGAGTCGGAACGTTAACTGAATATACGCGCAGAATGATTATGGCAGTTTCTCTTAGTTTGAACTAATTACCCATACGGTGAACCCCAAAATACGGAAAATCCGCACGACGCCCGGAATTTTCCAACCATTAGCAATCAAAAACACCGAACCCGGAGTTCAACGATACACAGGGACGAGCCGGCAACGTGGACTCGTGAAAATACTGCTCAAATCTCGCCAGCGCTTCGCATAGCGATTATGAGGTGCACCTATTGGTGCCCAGAAAATCCGCACTTTTAGGCTTCACTCTACCACTCTATTGGAGTAAGGAGAATGAAATATGCTATGATTCCGGTCAGACCAACAATAAAATGGATATGAATATCCCCAGTGATCGCTGTTACCCTGACGGATCTTCTGTTTACCTGGTTACCTGAAAGCGTTTCTTGCAATGAAAGTTAATGAAAGTAGCAATGAATCGTTCTCAATGCTATTCATTTTTACCTAAATACTTCGGCCTGCCATACTCGCACGTGGGATGTGTGGGTCCTGTGTAAAGTACAAGTGAGGGAGCCAGGTGTAGCCATCTAAAACTGCGACCATCCGGATCGGATCGAAGGTTTGGGTGGCAGGGAATCACATAAAAAACAAGTAAGTAAGTAAACTCGTAGCCAATTAAATTTGAATGCATGACACATACAGTAACGGACAAAACCTTTCACATAAAATCTTATTTTGATTAAGTTGCCCGTAACTACTTCAGTTTGAGTTGTATCATGACGCATGTATATGCGTTTGAAAGCCACATATGATAGCTACAAAACGAGCTAAGAAAGTTAAAAGGTGAATGATAAATTATTGAGAAATGTAAGCTACAAAATCAAGGGTATTCTGAAAGGTTTTGACCAAGGCCATCCAATTTGCTTACTCCCCCTAGCATTCTTCACCTAGCTATGTTGAAGTCTAATCAGTCATGTATTCTAGGCCATATATATGTATTATATTTGTACACAAAATGGCATTCAATAGGGTTTCATGTTAAGGTGGATTAGTGTCATCCAAAGTAGGGTATGAGAGCAGGAAGTATTAGTTATACTGATTGGTGGAATACATTGTATAAGCAATCTGAAAGGCCATAATAGATAGAAGAAGGGACCTAGTAATGATCTATGAAGTTTGATAGAAGTTTATGGCTAGATTTAATGGTACTTAACTGCTAGAGAGGTCCATACAGGCAGGGGTATGTGGATATAACTGGCCATCCCCACTCAGGGAGTAGCAGGTACTGTTTAGAAACATTATATGCATAGCTTATCCACTATGTGCACTAACCTATATGGTAACATAATGCTGCTAGGGGTGGAATAAGCAGCAGATGAGCCCAAAGTTGGATTTGGACAGTTTCATAATGAAATCAGTCAAATTGGATTATAGTAGAGTTTGAGCTGGCTTCCACCCCTAGCAGCATTATGTTACCATATAGGTTAGTGCACATAGTGGATAAGCTATGCATATATAATGTTTCTAAACAGTACCTGCTACTCCCTGAGTGGGGATGGCCAGTTATATCCACATACCCCTGCCTGTATGGACCTCTCTAGCAGTTAAGTACCATTAAATCTAGCCATAAACTTCTATCAAACTTCATAGATCATTACTAGGTCCCTTCTTCTATCTATTATGGCCTTTCAGATTGCTTATACAATGTATTCCACCAATCAGTATAACTAATACTTCCTGCTCTCATACCCTACTTTGGATGACACTAATCCACCTTAACATGAAACCCTATTGAATGCCATTTTGTGTACAAATATAATACATATATATGGCCTAGAATACATGACTGATTAGACTTCAACATAGCTAGGTGAAGAATGCTAGGGGGAGTAAGCAAATTGGATGGCCTTGGTCAAAACCTTTCAGAATACCCTTGATTTTGTAGCTTACATTTCTCAATAATTTATCATTCACCTTTTAACTTTCTTAGCTCGTTTTGTAGCTATCATATGTGGCTTTCAAACGCATATACATGCGTCATGATACAACTCAAACTGAAGTAGTTACGGGCAACTTAATCAAAATAAGATTTTATGTGAAAGGTTTTGTCCGTTACTTTATTTAGGGACAGGCGAGTGAAGAAAAACGCGAAGACGGATCAAAACCTCGTACTTAGTATGCCATCCCGAGGCCGTAGTACAAAATAGAGTCCGGAAGAATCACGTAATCGCGACCTCGGACCTCTGTAAAGTATTACATGTGATGCCTCTGTAGGCTGCAGCTCGTATCGCACTTATTTCACCCGACCTTTTCACTACTCATAGGTAGATCTTGATTGGTAATATTGTTAATCACAACGCACGTTGACAATGAGTTTCACCAAACCACTCTATTAAATTTGACTACTCGAGTACGCGAGCGCGCGGGAGCATCAGTGGTCCTCCCTAGGCCTGCGCCCGCGGAGACTCGTGGGGCCATACAAGACGTTTAGTCATCACGCGACTTACTTAGCTTGAGCTCATAAGTGTCATATTGAACTCCTGAAATGGCATAAATGCCAGCTGATCAAAAGCTGTTGAAGTTGTTGAGCATAGGGAGGACCACGGGTTCTCCGAGCGCTAGCAAACCGCAGTGTTTTTGTAGAGCAAATCCTTGTGATCAAAGGAGATTTTCTCGGTACTGATGAGATACAGTAAGTGAATTTTGTGCATTTCAAACCCTGAATTCAAATTAATACTGCATTTTTTATTATACACATATGCACTTTCTGCCCGATTACCAAACGTTAACTACCCGCTGAAGAGGTTTGCTTGCTGATACTTTGGGGTCGCAAACCCAACACGACTGTTAGCCTGGTCGAATACAGTATATGTCTGCTTCATGAGGGTCGCCAACAATCCAGGCGTTAGCCGGAACACCGCTGGTTCCCACAATAGCTCCCACACAACGGGTACCAGCATTATCAATTGTACCCACTAATAAATTGTAAATTTAGTTTAGGAATTAAATGAAAACGGAAGGCGAGGTCTACTACTCACAGTTAAAGTCGGAAGAAGGAATTGTGAATTTCGCCCCATTAAAGGTAAAGCTGACTGTAGGTGGACTGGCACATGGGTATGTATAATATCCGGTGGCGCCGCAGCGGAGGTGCTACAAGCCGCCGCTCCAGAGACCTTACTCCACCATGAACTGACAGAAGATGTCGGCCAACAATTATTGTAGTGCCAGAATCAATAATCATGGCACCAGAATACCCCACAGTGCTTCCGATCGATGACGAACCAGTTGTGAGCCAATAGGTCTTGGATGTCAGCGGCACATAGGTGATTGAGCCAGAGTACTTGGCAGCATTAGTCCCGCCCAGGTAAAGTTCCGACCCGGTAGTAGCCAGGCGGAAAGAGAAAACTGGAGAAGATATTTCGCCTTGCGATAAAGGTTGTCGACAAAAGTTGGCTTTCCGATGGAAGAAATAGAATTGAATGCGAGACCCATGATACCATCTTCGGGATCTGACGCAAAGCTAGAGGATTCCGAAGTAACAGGGGAAAAGTATTGGCTGTGGCGATGATAAATTAGTGTGAGTATACTCGTGAATAGATAATGATGCTAAATTCACCTAGTAACGCTTAGCCCACCCACTGTCACAGTGTCACTATAGATAGGGCCCGAAGCAGTACTTCCATCACCATATTGAATAGAAAATGACCCGCTTTGGCTCTTCGAAGTGGAAGACGAGGATGCAGTATATTTCTTATGAGGAGAGCATCCCGATGTTCTGCAGCTTGAGGATGGCACCCACAAGTCGGCCGAACCACTATTTATCCAAGAATTAAAACTACGGATATGGGGGGCAAAGACTGCTCACGTGTCAAAATCTATCAAAAAGCTCTGTCCAGGGGTACCAATGGTGATGGTGCCAGCCCAAACTAGGAACAATAGTAAATTAATATATAATTATACATGCACGGCTTTCGAAACACTCACGCAGGTCGTCCTCCTCATCAATAAGAGGTTCGGCTTGACGCTTAGCCTTGCTGTCTATTCCCTTGAATAGCTCTAATCCGTGTTCTTCTTATATGCAGCATGACCATGTGCATATTTACTATTTTGTTGTTAAATACCGTCTAATTCGATTGATGATATGCGTACTTTTGAACCTTGGCAACTTGGCGAGCCAACGCGGAAGGGATAATTTTGCCGTCTTTATTCAAAGGCGAACCGCGCTTATGAAGGGGGATTGAAATAGTCCTATCTTCAGCGATTGGGCTACCTGACACGGCGGTGGCAGCAAAGGCGGCGGCGAGTACAACAGAGGTGAGCATTGCGAAAATTTAAGGATTGCAGTAGAATGGAACTCAATTGCTGGAGCTCTACTCTATCTACATACATGCCCTTTTATACCATTTTGGTCAGCCGGATGGAATCTCGCTGCAGGCCCGACGGCATGAGCACGCGGATACGTTCAGCACAAGCGCGTGGTTCCAGCGCTTCTTTCTATATGGCTCTAATAGCTCTATATCCGATTGCACATAGTAGCGAGCTAAAAATAACTTAATGATATTATCTAGCAGGCAGGAGACTAGAAGATAACGACAACCAAGCGAAGAGGTGACATATCACGGTAGTTCTTATGAAATTGGATTCCAGTAAATTCCGAGAGAATTACGCTCTAATAGCTTTGTATTATCCCCACGAGAAATCTTCAACAAGGCAGAAAACGAGAATTGTGGAATGAGACATTCTCAATTTCCTGGTCTGTCATTCTGACACCGAGGTATGCTTCTTTCGGCAGCTCGCTTCGGGCGGACTATCGCTTGTCAATCTATTCTTGTTTACCCGCAAACACCCGCATGGATCATATATGTAGGTAATGGAAGAGCTGGAACTCACAGAATATATTCCCTTTCTGTACAGAATTCAGCACGGTACTTATGATAAACTGAAATATCGGATCGCTGGTTTGTGGCAATAAGCGCTGGGTAACTTTAGCGGCAGATGGCCAAACTCGACGATCTTCAGCACGACTACCAACTATTTTTCTCGCATAGAATTGTTTGCGTTCGACATGTGCTGTATACAAGGATTATCATACCCCCAATGTTTAAAGCAAGACGGCTATTGATATTTAACTCTCTAACTGTCTTGCACGTCTGCATTACTATCTGGAATGTCTTTTTGAATTTCGGCTGCTTAGCTTTTCCCACAACTCGTCATTTCTACCTTCCACGGATGGACCACAGAACCTCTTTAACAAATTCACAAAATCTTTGGCCACAGCTTTCAGAGAAACAAACAGGAGAGCGTATCGCGTTTGATTCACCGCGCCTAACCATTATTTACGGCAAACATGCTTTGGCTTGAGTCCAATGGGAGAATTGCATGGCCGCTCCGATATTCCATATGTTACTTAGTGGCTTACCAATATTGACGACGTAGCTCTGGGGAGTGAAAACTTTGAACTGAACTGTTGGAAACCTATGATATACCAAAGCGACCAAAGTGTCCATAAGCAATTTATATCACTGATACACATGGCCATGGGGAACGCTGAGGATAGATCCTGGGAGCTCCTTCTGGTAATCTAAGCGCTTCGTTGGGCACTTCTTAAATTCATTGCCGAGGCGTGCAGAGCATTTATGAAACGAACAGCATAGAGCGCAAAGACTGTAAATCGACATGACGGAATTCACTCCTTGACCGAGGGCCCTATCAAAATGTCCACGCAGAATAGGCATGCCCGAGACGCTCATGTCCAAACCAAGAGCATTGGTTCCAGTTGAAATGAGCCACATCACCAACGAGCGCCCGGGCAAACGAGCCGGATCTTCTCATCCCTAACGATAAGGTAACAAGAAAAGCTATTCTAGTGAGCCAGTGAGGGAGAATGATCAAACGGCGTCGGCTTTTTCCGCAGAGTTTATATTGAGATCGTGAGTTATAACTCAGCTTATCCGGCAGCGTTATCCGAGAACGAGTAGTGCGTTACGCCCGCCAGTCACAGAAGAGAGAAAACGGCCCATTATATCGAAGAGTGAATATGCGCCGCAGCAAAAAAGTACGAGCCGCCTAATCGATAACGCGCAACCTTACGGAACCGATTGCGCTGCAGGACATGTGGTGAAACCAAGGTCTGATTTCCTGCTCTGTGTGCTGGAGCTCATTATTAATCCGCAGTTCATTATAAGTAACAGGGGATCAAGAAGACCGAGACCAGTAAACGCGTCGAGACCTCGTCTGGCTGGCGCGCACTCTCTTGTGGCAGAAAGAAGGTGCGAAAAAAAGCTCATAGCCAAACAGTCGTCGCCGGAGATGGTGGGCGAGTGAGAAAAACCTGTGATCAATCTTCTATAGGGGCGACTTGCTACAAGTAATTCAAAACACCACGCGAGCCGAGGGACCTCTGACACTCTTCAGCCGCATACACTCTACGTTTAAGGACAGCAAATTCGGAATTTAAGACCGCTCGGATCGGCAATAGTAGGATGTCATGTCATATACAGCAAGGTATCTATATTGTTGTCATAAGAAAGCTCATGTGTACTTATTTCTTGCATAGCTCCTTACTTCGTCAGAATTCGTTGGAGTCGGGTATACAGAGAGTAGTGGCGTCGTATCTCCCTTGTGTTGGTAAAATAAAATTCTCAAGTCAAAGACGGAAAGGTGGTGATTGGTAGTTGAGCAGGCCCGCCACAGGAGAGAACCTCTGCGTCCCCATTCCGCATCGAAGCCAAGTACCGACGAGCCTTGGTTGCTCGGAGCACTGGTTTCGCCGGGTGACGGCACAGAGATTCACACCAATGTCGATCTGTACGTGAACGGTCCTGAAAAGTCGGTATTGATGAAGTGCCGGAGATTACGTTGACGAGTCGAACCGATGGGGGGATCGGCAGGGGTGGAGGGAAAATCAGACAAATTAGAGGGGCATAAGAATTGACTCGTGAACACATGCAATAAATGGAAAGGAGCAGGGCGTACGAACATTCGAACGAAAAAAGGGTGACGCCCCGCACGTTTCCGCGATGGATGATGATATGGGTGTCCGCATGAGGGAAGAAATGGATAATAGAATGCATGGTAGCGTTGAGAATAAACGAAAGTATGATGATAGTGAGGGCGTTACCGTGGCCAGTCATTGCCCTAATCGTCGTCTACCAATTCGTCATGTTCGTCTTCTGTCTTGACTTCTCCGTTGTCGGAAGGAGGCGGCGTGGCAAAAGGTGAGGCGGATTTACGATCCCGAAGGGCGTTAAACTGGTCAACTGAGGTTTTGAACAACGTAGCTACACACGAATAAGCCATAAACCCTGCGACGGTTCGTTTGACTCACCAATCACGGGCATGCGTACGCCCACGGTGTCAAGCAATGCCTTTAGCTTGTCTAAATCCGACTTGATGCGGGCAACGTGCTCGGACTCGGGATGATAAGGAACGTAGTAACGCTCATGGAGCAATACCATATACGAAGCCATCCACGCATACGCCAGCAATAAATCTGCGCCACGCACCACGTCATCCATACGCATTCCATCCAATAACCTTACAATCGCCACAGCCGATTGGACCCAGACGACCTGAGAAACATGCTCTTGGGACATCAGTGTTTCGTGAAGACGCACACGGGCGCAGAGGAGCAAAGTATGAGGATGAAGGGCGATCGAACGCTCAGTCGGCAGCTGTTCAAGCACGTTCGATATAGCTGTGTCGGTTTCTTTGATCGCAGCTCGAGTGGCATCGCCTACCACTGGGTGACCGGAGGACGCCTGGTTGGGTGAACGAGGACTCGAAGGACGGGATCCTCGTTCACTTTGGGCGCTCAATCGTACAGCCCGCTCGAGAAGCACGACCGACTTGGCCCTAAGAGCATAAGGATCCACGCTTGAGGGGGGCGATCCCGCGCGGGTCGACCCTGTCGGCGCCAAGCTTGGTGAGGGTGAGGCTTTACGACTAGCATGAAAAAGCGAGGCGATGGACGTGCATGTAGTCTAATAAGAATAAACAACGTGATTCCTGGTGACAGGACAGTTCATCAACGTACCTCGTTGGAGTCGAAATCGGGCCATATGGTCTCGACACGTACCTCAGAAGGACAGTCTTCCCAGGGCAAGGACACGTTTACTGAGGATCCCATTAGAATAGCGGCAGTGTAATCTGTGGAACAATGATCGAGTTAACACATGCGTCCCTGTGATATTAGGTGACTAGACCAATATAGAGACACCATCCCAAATACGCCACGACCGCCCCAAATACGTACTCGTCTAATCTCCTCAGTACGTTCGGGATAATCATCGCGTGGGTCAAGCCATCTCCCTAGATGCGCGCCAACTTCTCCAGCTCCTCCCACATCGCTTGTTGTTCCATCATATCCTGGACGTCCATACAAGAGGACAAAAATTCGGCACAGCCTCTTTCCTTGGCTCCACTGTCACCATTCCATGCAGCCCCAGCCCATTTCAATCGGCATCCTTCCCTATTATCGTGTACGGTATACGCCTACACCTTGGTAGATCTCCAACCATATTATACCCCATCGGGCTCGGACCCAAGCATCCGAGAACTTGCCAGTTTTATATATACTTCGTTTATTCTTCGCCGCAGTATGATACCCGGCCTCGTGGCCGAGCACAATCTCATATGCCCATTATTGTAGCATCAAACCAGCCAACCCCCTCTCCGCGATTAGTGAATAACCATAATTAACTCACCAAGACACAGCAATTGCCATAGTATCCCCACGCGATTCTTGGTATCGGCAATGCCGACTGGGCGAGGAATCATTGTCTTGATTGGACCTTCAGCCGATGCTTCGAAATTCTGGGTAGCGGGAGTCACACTGCGCTGGGTGGAAGATCCGAGGGGTTGGAGGTGAGAAGGCGACAGGCGCCCATCTGCGATGGATGGTTTGTACCGCTCATCGCTGATGGGCGAGCGCTGGCCGCTATGACTCGACGGGGGTGTTTGGGGGAAATAGGACTGGGAGTCCTACCCGTTGAGTCAAGTGAACGGATCTTGTGAATGCCAGAAAGAATCGCTGATTGTTTGCATGCAATGCCGTCCCAGTCGCCCCAATCACGTCATGTTCCACCGATCGAAGTCACAGCATCAGTGCATCCAATAAATGTTGACCGTGTCACCATTGGCCGGCGTATCCGCAAAACAAATTAACGTAGACCGAGAACGCCACGGCAAAGGAACCAGATCAGAATCGATGCATAGATATCACGTAACGACACTCACCCAACTTGGCGGCGCTGAACAAGGTTTGCTGACACTCGACACAGCGACCTTGAACCAGCAACCACGAGGCCAATAGAGTGGAAGCATGAATCGCATCCAACACAAGAGCAGCTGAAGGCATAGGCCGAGCGAGAGTGAGAGAACGAGGTGAAAAATCGGCCGTGCGTATGGCCTCATCTATACAATCTCGTGTGCATTCGAGGAGGTCTGTCGACAAGGACCGGAGGGCGGGATTTGGGGAAAAGTGTGACGCAAGAAGGAAGGCAGATGTCTTAGCCGCATAGGGTTCTCCCGCCGGGTGGGCTGTTCAATATAATCCAATGAGACGTGAGTGTGCCTGGCAAAGACAGGGGGAGAGAAACCCACGGTTGGGAGGCACATTGGTGTACTCGTATGCCACATGTTGAACTTGTGAGAACTGATTGAGTCTGTGCGGTTGCTCCGGATGAGAAAGGCACATTTAGCATGAATGATTCTCACAATTTAATTTGATCCTCTGAGGATAGAGATATGCTCCGCTTCTGAGTGCGAGGTGGTGGTGGTGGATGGGGACGTGGAGGGATGTCGTCCGAAGGTGACCGGCGTTTCGCAGGGACAGATGTAGATAGGGGCGGGGACGACGATTTTGGAGCAGAGCTAATCATAGCTTCCAACGTCTTGACCTTTTGGCGAAGCATAACTACTTCATCTCTCAACAAAGCGACTTTGCTTTTCTCCACCGGATCGTACACGCACGCCGTGTTAGATCTTACGCACCGGTCGCATGCGGGTTTGGTACCACTACATTTCTATTGCGACAAAATATCAATACATTGCTCCCATCTTCTTCAAACCGTTTCGACCCACCAACTTTCTCCTGCGGCATTCATGGCATCCGCTCCCTCGATGCAAAGGCCTTGAGGCCAAGGCGACGTCAATAGAGGTGGCATCATGAAGCGACATTAAGCGCCAACGTAGAGTTTCAAGGTGAGATGCGCAAACCCCTCCACAAGCCGATCATCGAGGTTATATAGCAACCTAGAAATTTGCAACCATCAACACTATGACCGAGGGTAAAAGAGGACCCTGGCCGCGAGCGTTTGGCACTGCAATATCATTGTTTTTTTTGTTTGATGCGCCGCATTTCATCTCAGGTTTCGGTCTCCCGTTCAACGCCGACCATTCGGTAATCGGTGTATCTCCGCCGCATGGACTAACCTCGGTCACGCTTACGCACTGAGGTCTGACGTCAGAAGTAATGACCAACTAGTTTGGGGTGTGTATCAACTCCTGTCTTATTTTCATTACTTACGCTTTTGAACTATGTCCACACCGGTGGCGCACACTCTATCAATCAATTACTCAAATTGGGTATCAAAAGTCACCCCGTTTAGGTAAAGTTCAGCCGCGATTCCTCGGTGAGCTAGAGTACACCGAGGGCGTTCAGGAGTTCGGGAGTGCAAGTCGCATTTAGCTAATAAAAACCCTGTGATTTTAGGTCGGAGCTGACGAGGATACATTACACGCGCGTCGCCCGCGCGAATTATGCGGTGCCATCGGTGATCGGGAAACTCGAGACTTTTCTGAAACGACCGACCGTATGGCCTGGTTACCCTATTCGATAAACTGTTCCGCGCCACGGGGACCCCGGCCGAAAGTGCTCTGTCCACTGTTGAGATCGGCAATCACCTTGGTAGGCAAAGTTAGACCTGTAATATTAATCCTTACTCGATCTAGGAGACATTTTCCATTATTTATAGGATCGTCCGAAATGGGATAAGCGATGCGCAACTTTGGCGCTTCCACTGGATCTGCGCTCCAGATCGGGCGATCGCCAAAGTCGTCAGAAGCCGACACTGTTACACACGTGGCGCACCATGGATCCAGGGGCAGTGTGATTCCGGCATACGCCAAGGAAGCCGGTTATCGCCTTCCCGGTTGACGCTCATTCACCTTGAATAGGTACGAGCTGATGCGCTCAGGAGTCAACACTCCCATCATCAAGGAACTTGTCTCGGGGAGTCTCGCCGATGTCTATTTATGTATATGTATACTTTTTATGTCTGCCGCGTGGCCGACTAAAATTTGCATGCAGTCTAAAAGAGGGTGGGTTCTGTTTGGCCATGATTTGAAATCTGTCGTCATGTGGGGTACAGTATAGCCATTTTGTTGTTCGTTTCTCAAATACCGGAGTGCTCTTGTTGCGATCACGTAAAACGAATGGGGTAAAGGAAAGCCGCTTGCGCCCGTTGACGAGAGTTATTCATAATGGTCGCTTTACCTTATAACGCAATACCAGTGAATGCATACAACGTGTGCCAGTATTGAACCGTAAACTGCCTCAAACGAGGCATACCTTGAGAACATCTTACCACACAGTCTCCAAGTTGCTGTGATTACAACGACGTAGATATCAGGTATGAGCGCCAATTTTGCGCCAATAAACAAAAAAAAATCTGATCGATGCTGCAGATGGATATGCCCCCCATAATCTTTACCGGTGCAAAAGTAGCATACCGGGAATCTCATTGAAAGAGTCTGGAGCTTTCGTGAAAGTGCGCAGAATAACAAGACCGAGGGGACCTCTGAATTACGAAAACGAATAGACCTTCGCTCTGAGATAAATCAATTGAGAAGTGCGTGTACACGTACACGTATGCATGTACACCTCTAACATTGTTGCGTCTGGAATGTATTTCACGAAACTCAGTGCTAGCATACTATGCCAGGTAAGAAGCCGGAGATGAGGACCTAGCGTACATGTGTTCCTATTCATTTCCGCGGCAATCTGTTGAATAGCAAAGCGCCAACGTTTCACCAGTAACTCAGGGCCCAAACATTTAGCGCCTATCTTTCAGAGTCTACATAGATACAGTTTAAGCTTGTTCATCAGTGTAGTAGAATCATGAGCAAGCCCAGAGATCATTTTAAACCCGCTTAACCGTAGCAATCCCTACAGGTGACCAGGTCCTCCTTGTGCAATCCGCACGAAGCGGACGTCAGGACTTAGGATTCGAGGAGGCCGCAATGAGGTTGCACAAGGTCTATGCCATGAGGTAATGGTAAACCTAAATGTGCCAAGGATCCGCAGTTGGAAGGCGCACAAGGCTGAAGTGAGGAAGCCAATTTAAGGAAGTAATGGTCAGATTTGGCCAACACTCCTTGTATATAAATTTGGACGTGGATTCTGGTGTCTGGACAGTCCACATTTTCGGGTTTTGCCGTACTTTACAGATAAAGGATCTTTGGTTTTGTTCTCAAGAATCAAATTTGTAGAAATATCATGTATATAGTAGTAAATACAAGAAGGATCTGGAATGTACTGGAACATACATGTAATCGAGTCAAGCGACGATACCTAGTCATATACTAGATGACTCGACTATAATGTAAAGGTATAAATACGGGTGCACTCGACCGTATAGTACATCACTCTCTTTCTCTATTCACACTACTGTCTTTACTATCGTTTTGTATTGATATAATTCTATTTACAAACTTATTCTTTCTACAGGTTATGAGCCCCGATTGAACGCTTATAACCAACCGTAAATAGAATATATAAACCACTTACCCAAGTATACTCAAACACAATAAGAAATGGCTGAGAAAACACCAACCATTACTGGTGCAAGCGGATTGCACCAAATCCCATCCCTCCGGGGAACTGAGAATTACAACACATGGCGTATACAGATGGAAGATATACTTACCAATCTCGATCTGTATAGCTATGTAGACGGCACAAATGAAAGACCCAAACCTAAGATAAAAATCAGGGTTACTGGTCGCAAAGACGATGATGGAAACGACTTACCCGATCTTGAAGTAGGCAATGATGATTCCGCATACACGGAATGGATCAAAGCCAATCGTAAAGCACTGTCAAATATTAGACTAAGAGTCGAAGGGAACGTACTTACACACATACAATCATGTAAATACTCCGCCGACGCTTGGAATCTCTTGGCAGCAACATTTCAAGTTAAGGGTACTGTTGGACTAATTGACTTACAAAGAAAGTTCTTCAGCCACAGGATGTCGGACAGCAAAGACATTGAGGAACACATACAATGTATGCGTGGATGGTTCCAACAAATCAATGACATTGCACCAAACTCGTGCACTGAAGCCGATTGGATAACCACGTTAGTAGCAAGCCTACCTGACTCATGGGACACGTTCACCCAGTCTGTAAGCTTCGAATTCAACACTGAAGACAAGAATAAATTAGCCAATCAAGTGAGTGACCTACGCTCACGTATTATGGCCGAAGCACACCAAAGAAATACCCAACAACCTGACGGTAAGATTTTCTTTGCTACAAATAAACCAAGCTTCAATAAATTTGTACGTACCAATATGAGTAATAAAGGCCCAGATAAGTCTAAATCAAAATGCAATAACTGCGGAAAGATTGGACACTGGGCAGCCAAATGCCGAGGTCCAGGTGGAGGCGCATTCAAGCCCAACCATTCAAATAAAGGTGGTCAACCAAACAGAAGATTCAACACACCAGGAAAAGCTAGGAATGGCAATGCCCGCACGCATATAGCCATAGCTAATAACTCCAAACATAAAGAATATGCGTTCTTGACCCTTGAGGACAAAATAAGCCTGATAGGCAAGACCCCCAACACCTGGATAGCGGATAGCGGCACTACTACTCACATAGCAATTGATTGGAATGCATTCTCCAATTATACCAAGTCATCTGGCTACGTTGCCGGAGTCACTGGCAAAGAGCCAATAATGGGCCGCGGCACTGTAGAGCTATTGTGCTTAAATAATACAGAGAAGAACAAATACACAAAGATTAGGCTCACCAATGTAGCTCACGTGCCAAGTTTGCCCGCAAACCTAATCAGCTTATCATTAGTAACTGATAAAGGCACTAGAATTCTGATGGATCAGAATGAATTGCAAATACTAGATAAAAACAATAGACCAATCATTATCGGATCAAAGTTGAAAAATTGCAAACAAGGAAACCTTTGGAAGATCAGCGTGAAACCCGTAAACAATTGCAATCAGAAGCTCGAGAACAATAAACTTACTGAAATAGTACTGACCAAACAAACCGGACGCACATGGTTTGAATGGCACAAGGTACTTGGGCACATTGGCCCGCAAGCACTCCAACAACTAAAATCCAACAAAGCAATCAACGGAATGGAGATAATAGAAGACAACATTGGACTCAACTTTGAATGCAACGTATGTATGCAGTCAAAAGCACACACCCGACTGTTTCCAAAAGAATTGCAAACCAAAGTGTCTGAAATCGGCGAATTAATTGTTACCAATGTATGGGGACCCGCTCAAACTACATCTATAGGACGATACAGATATTATGTATCATTTACTGACGTTGCAACTAGATTCACTTGCTTAGGATTTCTCAAACATAAGGATGAAACTCTGAACAAGTATAAAGCATTTGAAGCAATGATAAATACACAGAAAGATAAAAAGATAAAGCAAGTACGCTTTGACAACAGTTGCAAATTTGTAAATAAAGATTGGATCAAGCACACTAACCTGAAAGGTACAATTTTAGAAACCACGGCCCCATACTCAGTGCAACAAAATGGTATTGCTGAAAGGTTAAATTGCACATTAGCAGACAAAGCACGTGCAATGCTACTCAAATTGGGCGCACCAAAGTTCCTTTGGAACAAAGCAATTGCGTACGCCTGTTACCTGAAAAATCGAGTACCGACGCAAGTGCAAGGAAAGTTCTGGAAAACGCCGTTCAAAGCGTTTTGGGGTAAGAGACCCAACGTAAGTGTACTGCAACCATGGGGAACAAAATGCTATGTACTGGATCAGGGGGAGAGCCGCTCTAAGTTAGAATTGAAGACGTTCACGGCTCTATTTACCGGCATATTGGACGTTCAAGGCAAAAGCTGGCGTTATTACAAAACGGGAGCGAACCGTATATTGCACTCACGCAATATATTGTTCCCAAGAACCCATACACAGGCCAATAACATACACAACAACACGGATTGGGGGGAATCAGTCGTTCCACCTGCTGAGGGGGAGAGAATGACTCGCACCAACAGCACTGCGGAACAATGCAACAAAAATGCTAGAACAGGGGGAGCAAATCAAGTCAGTGAACAAATCAAGTCAGAAACAAAACATACTAGTGAGCTGAAAGATATAAAAAGCAAAGGAAAGAGCAAACAGAAAGCATCAAACTCACCAAGCCAATCTACTGAGCCTAAACTCACTACTCACGCTGCTGTTCCTAAACCCAGCTCTACTTGTTCTAAGCTTACTATGCCCCACTCTGGGACTTGTCTTGATACTGCTGAATCTGCTTGCAAGATCAATGCAAACCCCTCCCTCAAGTCCTCTGGCGTCCAAACCCGTCGCCAAAACCCCAACAAGCCCAAGCTCACCTTGGACACCAACTATGGAGGTGTCAAGATCACTGTCAAAGACACTGCCGCCGCTCCCACCGGTTTGTCTAGCCCAAACATCCCTGGTGCATTCACTAACTATGTTACAGAACTTGACAAATACTGCAATGACTCAGGAAGCAATTACTCCAACGCATACATCCTTGGAACAAGCGCAAATCAACACAATTCAGTCACCAACATCACCTTGTTTTGTTCCCACATCCCCTCGCTTGTCTCCAACACCTCGTCTATTATATCTGCCCCAACTATCCCAACCAAACTCGCCTCTGAATTGGCCGCACAGGAGGAACCACGGATCCCGGCCTTCACCCCAACCGGTGAGTTGGCTGGACAATTTGGTGAACTCAAACTTACCTCAGAACACTTCCCACCGCCAGCAGAATCCATCCTGGAGACCTTCACAAACAACAACCTGCACTGGGTTTTTGCCGCCAACCTTCTGGCAACCAGCAATAACCCAACCACTGAGGAGGCATTATTGGGACCAGACGCGGACAAATGGAAGGCAGCAATGGAACAGGAGATTGCAACCTTGGAGAAACAGGGAACGTACAACACCTCAACGCTCCCACCAGGCAGGAAGGCAATGGGATGCCAATGGGTACTGTCGTAGACACACTCAATACCAGGGAATTTATTCCCATTTTCTCGGATTTAAACGAAGGCAAACGGACAACATTTTCGATCACGTGACTTCGGCGCTTATCATACGCTAAGCGCCGAGCCACGTCCCCTTCCGCGCTTACCTCAGCATACGTAGCCACCTCCACCTGATGACATCATTATGACACGTATGCATGAGTAAAGCCGACTGCGGAGCGGGGTTCTTATTGGATTAGGTTTTGCATATTCTGTATTTGTATTTAGTCACTTCTGTAATATATAAGGAGGCCAACCGACCATGGTAACACCCAGGTCAATTACCTCTTGTCGCATCCCCATCACTGTACAAGGGCCTTAAGCCCAGTAAACCTACTTAGTTACTTAGTCCACACCGCCTTAAGCGGCCTTCTTGCTGTAGTTACTTAGCTGGTCATCGCCCTTACGGCCTTGGTCACCGTAGTATAGCTGGTCGTCGCCGTAGGATAGCTTGCCGCCGCCTTACGCGGTTCTCACTTAGATACATCCGGCCGCAAGCGCCCTCCTCCTCGACGTCCTTACAGACGTCTAGGACACTAGGTAATCAACCTTACGTCGGTTGCAAACCGTTTTGTACCCACCACTAAGAATCAACAAACGAGAAGGGTACCTGTACTAGCACAAGCGAAATCACGTGATTGGGGCCACCTTGCGGGACAGAATAATCAAAAGTCCCCCACCCCCACGTAGTAGCAAATTGCTATAAGGCAGAATACCACTATTGTCCGCATACCCACGGTCGCCGCACCTTCTACCAGCGACCTCAGACAGCAGATACACCCGCTTGCAGAGACTAGGCTCTACATTACGCCCGCCCACGGCTGTAATTAGCAGCACTTACTGTCCAACGCTAGGTCGTTTGACGCAGAGGTTTAGCGTTTGAGTAGTCAAGCGCTCATAAGTCCTGATATAGGCACTCTGGCTATACAGCCTCCACTCCCCCCCACTCGCCCACCATTACCTCGCGCACCCCCACTCGCTCCTCATCCCAGGCATCTTCCCACGCTGGCCGCTCCTATCCGCCAACACATTCCATGGCAACCTGCTCCCGGCCAGCCTCTTGAACCCGCTCCCCAATCGATCAAGGGGAGCTGGAACCCCAATTTCCGCCAACCCCCTATGTCGAACTTGGGGAAGTCTCCCTCGAGCGGATTACCCGCCTCCTCCTCGGCCTCCTCGGCCAAGTCAAGAACCTTGAGCGGAAAGTGGAAGAAGTCCGAGAAGCAGGGGTCGAAGCCCGTACCAACCTTGAGAACATCTCTCAAGCCGTTGATACTGTCAAGGATGGGCTTAGAAGCCTCCAGCTTCACGGGCCGCGGACCCCTGAGGACACCAAGCCCCCGGCCGTGGAAGCAACGCCACGCCCCTTATCCAAAGTCAACCCTATTGGATCGACTAGTTGGGTCTCATTCTGGCCCGAATCGTCCAAGGGGCTCCCTGCCTTTGCCCAACCCACTCCTGTACGAGCAGCACCCCCGCGAGTCCCATCTCCCCCTCCATCTCCGCGTCTCCAATCCCCGATCGGAACAGCCGCCCCTCCACCTCCGGCTCCAGTTGCCGCCTATCCCGCCCCGGTCAAGGTTGACCACCCCGACGCCTACACAGGCAAAATAGGGAGCAAGGCAAAGCAGTGGCTGACTAGGATGCTAGCCTGGACCTGCCTTAATTCACGGATGTTCCCTACCAATCAAGAGGTTCTCTCCTTCCTCTTGATGAATATGAAGGACACCGCTGGGGCCTGGGCCCACCCTCACCTTGACCAACTTGGCTTGCACCGGGCCATTATTCAAACGGTTGAAGGTTTCAAACTGGAGTTTCTGGCGGCATTTGGTGACCCTGACGCCACAAGGGCCGCCGAGCGGAAGATCACCACCCTTACCCAGTCCGGCACATGCGCGGACTACATCACTAAGTTCAGGACCTAGCAATGGAACTGGACTGGAACGACGCGGCCCTCCGAGGCCAGTTGCCAGTTTGCCCGCGGCCTCCACTGGGAGGTTAGCCGCCAGATTGCAACCCGCAAGCACCGGCCCTGTACCCTCCTCGAGCTGCAGAACGCAGCACTTGTCATCGACAACGCTCTCCGCAAAGAGCGCGCTAGCCACCCACCAAGGGACAATAAGCCTAGCAAACAATCTAACCCCGCAAGGGGGACGAGTACCGGCCAGCCCACAACCGGTTCGAAGAAACTCTCTGACGACCCAAATTTTGTGTTGGAAGAAGAACGCAACTGCCGCCGCGCCGCGGGCGCCTGTATCAAATGCGGCAAAATGGGCCACAAGTTTGCGGAATGCCGCACGGGCTGGAAAGCCACCCCTATTGAGGATAAGGGGAAGGCTAAGGAAACCGCCAAAATTGGCAAAGACTCCGAGTACCAATTGGGAAAAGAGTAAGGGTACCTGCTGCCGCGCGCAAGGACCCCAAGGACTCTGGGCTTGTGGAAATCTGTAATATATTGAATAGTAACAATAGAATATCCCCACTTTTCACAATTTCCATTAAGCCAGAGAAACAAGCGGAACACTTAGAAGTCCTGATAGACTCAGGCGCAACATCCTCATTCCTTCACCCACGTACTGCAGAATCACTCCGCCTTCCCCTCATAGATCTCCCTTCACCCTGCACTGTCACTATGCTCGATGGGTCGAGCCCCCAGGCCGGAAAAATCTGGAAAAAGGCTAACCTGACCTTCTCCCTTGATGGCAAGAAAATGACCGAGACCTTCCTCATATGTAATACAGGGTCTCATGCTGCCATTTTGGGTTTGAAATGGTTGGACGCACACAATCCAGAAATTGATTGGAACGCACAAACCCTCTCCTTTCCCCATACACCACCAGAACACGTGGCCATTGCCGAAGAAGAGGAAGCTGATCAAACACCCCTTGAAGGAGTACCCCCAGAATACCACCAGTATGCCAAGGTATTTGGGGAGGAAGAATTCAACAAGCTTCCCCCACACCGGCATTACGACATCGGGATTGAACTCACAGAGGAAGGCCCCCTCAATTTGCCTCTCTATAGTATGACCGATGCCGAGTCCGCTACGCTCAAGGACTGGCTCAGGGACGAACTCAAGGCAGGCAAAATACGTCCTAGCAAGTCTTCCATCAGTTCCCCCGTGATGTTTGTCCCCAAAAAGGACGGCTCCCGTTGCTTGGTTGTTGATTACCGCCGCCTGAATAACCGGACCAAAAAGAATGTTTACCCGTTACCCCGCCCTGACGACCTCATGGCCCAGCTCCGTGGCGCCAAGGTCTTCACCAAACTAGATCTAAGGTGGGGTTACAATAACGTCCGGGTTAAGGAAGGTGACGAATGGAAGACCGCGTTCCGTACCAAGTATGGCCTGTACGAATCCCTTGTCATGACCTTTGGCTTAACCAACGCCCCGGCATCATTCCAACATTTTATGAATGATTTGTTTAAGGACATGCTTGATGTATGCGTTATCATATACCTTGATGACATCCTGATCTACTCCAAGGATGACGCCACACACACCCAGCACGTTCACAAAGTCCTACGCCGGTTGATGGAGAACCAATTGTTCTGCAAAGCGTCCAAATGCACCTTCCACGTCACCTCTGTGGAATATCTGGGAATTATTGTTTTGGACAAAGGTTTCAGCTTGGACAAGCTCAAGATCCAGGCTGTACAGGAATGGCCTACGCCCACTAAGGTTAAAGAAGTCCAGTCATTCCTGGGCTTTGCCAACTTCTTGCGCCGCTTTGTTGCCAACTTTAGTCACATGGCTAGGCCGCTACACAACCTGGTCAAAAAGGACACTCCTTGGAAATGGGACATCAAGGAACTTCCAAGGATTAAAGGACGCTATTACCAACGCACCCGTACTATGCCATGCAGACCCGTCCAAGCCCTACTTCCTAGAAACAGACGCCTCAGGGGCAGCACTAGGCTCCATACTCAGCCAACGCCAGGAAGACGGTCGCCTTCACCCACTAGGTTTTCTATCTGAGTCATTCAAGGGCGCCAAACAAAACTATGACACGCACAACAAGGAACTACTTGCAATCATCCGCTCCTTTGAGTACTGGCGTATTTTCCTGGAAGGAACCCTGCACCCTGTTACCGTGTTTACCGATCACCGCAATCTGGAGTACTGGAAGGAGTCACGCACATTCAACCGTCGTCACGCCAGGTGGCATCTATTGTTGGCCGGGTATAACTTCCAAATTGTATACCGCCCCGGTAAACAGTCCGGCAAACCAGACACTCTTTCACGACGTTCAGACCATGCCAACATTCCACCAGATGCCCAAACCATGCTCCCCGACCCAGTTTTTGCCAACGTTGCGCTAGTCACGCCTGAGAAGGAGTTACAACGCCAGATTGAATTATCCTTAGACCAAGACGAGTCCCTGGAGGAAATCCTCCAATTCCTGCAGAACGAGTCCAAGGCCCCACCCTCAATCAAACGCGCCTTCAAAGATTACGAGATGGAAGCAGGCCTGCTATTCTACCAAGGGCGAATTGTAGTACCAGACGTGGGGACATTGAGGACAGACTTACTCCGTATATTCCACGACAGCCCCTTAGCCGGCCACCCAGGCAGACAACGGACCTTAGAATTGGTATCCAGAAACTACTACTGGCCTGGCATCCGCGCAGACACGTATTGGCACGTGGACTCCTGTGAAACGTGCCAACGGATCAGAAAGCCCAAGTACGCGCCTATCCCACCTCAACCACTGGAACTTCCCGTCAAGCCCTGGCAACACGTATCTTACGACATGATAGTAGATCTGCCTAAGGACAGAAGCAACGACTCCATCTTGGTCATAGTGGATAGCTTCACGAAGTATGGGATTTTCGTCAAATGTTCCAAGAAGCTCAAGGCACCTGAACTAGCGGAATTGTTCTTGGAGCACGTATGGAAACGGCACGGTATGCCCGAGAAAACGGTCTCAGATAGGGGAAGAGTCTTCAATAACAAATTTCTGAGGGCACTGTACAAACGCCTGGGTATAGACCCCCACTTCTCCTCGGCATACCACCCCCAGAGTGACGGACAAACAGAACGGGTTAACCCATCCATTGAACATTTTCTCAGGGCTTACTCAGGGGTCAATCAACGGGACTGGACCAAATGGTTACCAATGGCGGAATTTGCGTACAACAATGCGGTCCACAGCAGCACAGGAAAAACACCATTCAAAGCCCTGTACGGATGGGAACCTACCCTGACACCTTCAAACGTACCCACAGATGTACCAGAGGCCGACAAACTAGCCCAGACAATGGAGGCACAATGGAAGGAAGTGGAATCGGCACTCCGGCAATCCAAGCAACGCATGACGGCCGGAGAGGATGGAAGCCCAATAGAGTTTGAGATTGGAGAAGAAGCCTGGCTGGACGCCAGAAACGTCAACCTCAAAACCTTGAGTCAAAAACTTACGGAACAACGCCTAGGACCATTTAAAGTTATTGAGAAGATCTCTGACTGGGCCTACCGCCTGGAACTCCCCCCTACCATGCAAATCCACGACGTCTTCTATGTAGGACTCCTGTCTAAGGTCAAAAAAGACAAGAGACGCGCCTTTGAGAATCGCCCCCCACCAGTCACAGTGGATGGGGAAGAAGAATACGAAGTGGAAGGGATTACCAACGCAGAAGAACATAACGGGAAATGGTTTTTCCGGGTAAAATGGAAGGGTTACGGTTCTGAAGAAAACACATGGGAACCCCAGGAGAACCTAAAAAACGCGGAAAAATTTTTGAGGAAATACAAGGAGGACATGAAAAAGAAGGCCCTCGGCGCTGCCAAGGCCCTTAGAGGGGGGGCAGTGTCGTAGACACACTCGATACCAGGGAATTTATTCCCATTTTCTCGGATTTAAACGAAGGCAAACGGACAACATTTTCGATCACGTGACTTCGGCGCTTATCATACGCTAAGCGCCGAGCCACGTCCCCTTCCGCGCTTACCTCAGCATACGTAGCCACCTCCACCTGATGACATCATTATGACACGTATGCATGAGTAAAGCCAACTGCAGAGCGGGGTTCTTATTGGATTAGGTTTTGCATATTCTGTATTTGTATTTAGTCACTTCTGTAATATATAAGGAGGCCAACCGACCATGGTAACACCCAGGTCAATTACCTCTTGTCGCATCCCCATCACTGTACAAGGGCCTTAAGCCCAGTAAACCTACTTAGTTACTTAGTCCACACCGCCTTAAGCGGCCTTCTTGCTGTAGTTACTTAGCTGGTCATCGCCCTTACGGCCTTGGTCACCGTAGTATAGCTGGTCGTCGCCGTAGGATAGCTTGCCGCCGCCTTACGCGGTTCTCACTTAGATACATCCGGCGGCAAGCGCCCTCCTCCTTGACGTCCTTACAGACGTCTAGGACAGGTACTCACAATCAAACAAAACAAGGAGGGCCAACCCATCCAATACAAGGCGCAACTAGTTGTGCAAGGTTACAGCCAACAGCCGGGTATCAACTATGGCCAAACGTTTGCTCCAGTGGTACGTTTAGATTCTATCCGTACACTCACATCACTTGCCAATCAAAATGATTGGGACATCCAACAGCTTGACGTTACATTGGCGTACTTACATGCCAACGTCAAAGAAGAGCTTTACATGCGTCAAATACCATACTTTGACGACGGATCCAGCAACATTCTGCGCCTACGCCAATCACTATATGGCCTTAAACAAGCTGGACGCATGTGGAATTGTATGTTCAATTCCAAAATGAAGTCACTTGGCTATTTACCTTGCTTAACAGACGCCTGTGTGTACCACCGGATCATGGACATATCCGGCGAACTCTACGTATTGATTGTTGCCATCCATGTTGATGACTTGATCATAATTACAACCCCCAACAACACCAACTTTGTAGTATCCAAATTACTTTGTGAATTTGAGATGCGCAACCTTGGACCCATACAGCATTTTTTAGGTATACATTTCAAATGGTATAGACAACAAGGTATGCTTGTACTAAATCAAAAGGCATATATTGACTCAATTGTCAATATTGCAGGCCTTAAAGATGCATACCCAGCCAATACTCCAATGAGTCCGAATGTGCAACTTACACAATATGATGGAATTAAGCCAAAATTTCCATACGGCATATTTGTTGGTAAGCTGCTATACGCTGCACTATGTACACGGCCCAATATCGCTTATGCAGTCACTCATTTAGCTCAATACACAACATGCTATGGTCCCGCTCATGTGACGGCAATCAAACAAGTTATACATTACCTTAAAGGAACATCATTCCTTGGGCTATTGTATAAGCAATTGGAGGCCAAAGTTGGATTTGGAGAAGTCAGCTACTCTGATGCCAATTGGGGAAGTAACTTACTTGACCGTAAGTCTATTTCCGGCAATGTATACTTATTGGGCGGAGCCACCGTTTCTTGGTCTGCTAAGAAGCAACCAACGGTCGCATTATCAACCATGGAAGCAGAGTACATGGCATTATCACACGCATGTACTCAGGCAATTTGGTTCCGTCAATTCTTCCAGGAACTATATTACCCAGCTGACGCTCCCACACTCATACTTTCAGACAACCTTGCCGCCCTAACATTATCCGTTGAGTTGCAGTTCCACGGTTGTTCAAAGCACATCAACATTTGCCATCACTTCATGCGCAATACTATCAAGAAGCGTATGATCTCTACGCTGTATGTGCCATCAAACAAGAACCTAGCTGATGCGCTTACTAAAGCCCTACCAGCACCGCAATTTAATTACCTGACAAACGCAATTATGGGCAAACAGGTATTTGAAGGACCCAAAGAGGAAGAAGCGGATTAGTGAAACTGAATGATGAAGAATTAGCTGTATAACTGAAAGACTGAAACCTGAATGAGATTGAATGTGACTGAATGAATGTAATATTTTCTCTTTACATGTATCCTTGCTTGCCTGATTAAGGGGGAGTGTAGAAATATCATGTATATAGTAGTAAATACAAGAAGGATCTGGAATGTACTGGAACATACATGTAATCGAGTCAAGCGACGATACCTAGTCATATACTAGATGACTCGACTATAATGTAAAGGTATAAATACGGGTGCACTCGACCGTATAGTACATCATCCTCTCTTTCTCTATTCACACTACTGTCTTTACTATCGTTTTGTATTGATATAATTCTATTTACAAACTTATTCTTTCTACAAAATTGTCACGGTGAGCCCCAAAAGTACGAAAAATCCGCATGACGTCCAGATTTTGCCAGACATCCGCACCTAAAATTGCAGAACCCGCACCTTGACAACACAGGAGTGAGTTGAGGATGCGGATTCATGGAAAGCTGGTCGGGATTTTGCCAACACTCCGCATGTAACGTGCGGTTTTTTACGTCCACAAAATCCGCACTTTTGGTGTCCACCGTGCGTGTGATGAGACCTTTGTTTACGCTCGGAATAATACGAACCTTCATATTGGATAGTAACTCGAGTTCGATATACGAATAATAAAATTGCACATGAAATCTGATCTGAGCTAGTAGTAGACGATGGGTGTGGCTCTGCATTCAGAGATAAGCATACCTTATTTGTGTCAGGGATCCCTGTCCTGTGTGATATTTTGAATGTACAGCCCCTATGATCGGTTTTAGTCTGCTCAGGATGTTATGGAGTTCGTTCATCATTGGTAGTAGTGCTGATATAAGCTGTACATGTTGTTCCGGTGGTATACATGTTGAATGCATGTAAGGATGCAGCCTTTTGGGCCCGTCACTCCCATAGAAACTTTGGGTCTATACGACCAAGCAAGGGTGTGAGTAGCTACTGACCCGGCAAAAAATAACAATAGATTCAGCATTCTTACAATTAAACATGGCCTTGAAGCTTTGGGATCCTAAATTCTCTAATTGAACAGTAATAGCTAGGAGTAGGAGCTACAGCGTATAATCAGGTCCAGAGTTTCGGCCTTGATTCACACATTAAAACTACGCGTTCTATCCAGTTTTTACACGGTTGGCCCGAGAGTGCGGATTTTCTGAACGTAAAAAATCGCACGTTACATGCGGAGTGTTGGCAAAATCCCGACCAGTTTTCCATGAATCCGCATCCTCAACTCACTCCTGTGTTGTCGAGGTGCGGGTTCTGCAATTTTAGGTGCGGATGTCTGGCAAAATCTGGACGTCATGCGGATTTTCCGTACTTTTGGAGTTCACCGTGTTATACAATATAGGCTGGGACGGAAGCGCAAGTTTAGTGAATATTGCTGGGCACAGGGCCGTTTGCTTTCAAGATTTGCCTGTGTATATCATACAAGCCTACATGAGCGAGCCTGCCGCCGTGATATCGAGTGCAAAACAGGCAAGTGGAGAGACGTCAGAGCCCGGGCTCCAAGACGCGAGTACAACTCACCCCGAAGACCAGTAACTCAGACAGGCGTGTGGAAAAGCGAGGGGTCGCAGCGCCTGTTATACAGAAGCAACAGCTCCTATAAGTGGGGCCCGTTACGCGCGTCGTGATCAGCCCCACAGGCAGGCGCCAAGGGCTCCTTGGTTGGACCAAAGTTCGCAACAAACCGCAGGAATATCGTGTATTATGTTAGTAAATGATGTATATACGGGAGGTGATGTGTCTTCAGTAGAGTGTTCGATGTTTGGTGCCCCCTGAGCGCCGTTGCGTGTGCCGACACCATCCAATATCGTCCAGACATGGTACCACACAGGTAGGCGGCCGCCCGTGAAGGGTGTTGAGCTCTCAGAAAGTGATGTGGGTGCAATTAAACAGGGAGGTACTTCATTGTACGTGGTAAATTGTACTTTCTGCAATGATAACCCCATGATCAATGAATAGTATCATGCGACGCCCAAAAAATAGCTATAATACTGTTTGTATTACCTCTTAAATTTTGGGTGCAAAACTACTTGTATTTGGGCGCATATACAAGCAAGCATAAGTCAGAGACCGACACGGAAGAAAAGCAAGGAACAAACTTATAAGTAGGCAAAAATAAATTTTATATTAATCAGAAAGTAAAATCCGCCAGTGGTTTGTCGAGAGAAAAGCGAAATGATTGTAGAACTCGTCGCCATCGATTCAGTTAAGGTCAGTCGAGATCTTCGAGTCCTAGTAGAATAGCTGCATGTTGAGACGACAAGTCATTCCCGATACGTGTAACACAAATAAGCTCCACACTCTCGCGATGTCCGAGTCGCAGCAAATTTGGTGTACGTTTCTCATTCGCGCATATGTGCACGTGTGAGCAAGAACATCGATATCAGGTACTCGTCTATTAAGAAGATTCAGGTTTACGTGCATATCGATTAGAGCAATTGAGCTCCATATTCCAAATGCGCTACTCCAATCCGGGCTTCAAGTTGAAGCGGTGCTCACACTCAGGCGAAATGGCGGTCGCACACATTTCAGGCTCCCCTCAGACTCTATTATATTGAAAGAGTCACCTGTCGTGATTCGTGAGGTACCCATCATCACGAAATCGGGGCCTGGCTGGCCTAGTCTGATACGTCAAATACAAACCGTCGGTTAGGATTGTCGCCGACAGGTCAATGTCGGACGCTGTCATGCGTATGAAATTTGACCTGTGTTTTGTAGTCGTATCCGAATAATAACAGAGTGTTTTTGAATCACCAGAACGGCTCCAAGGCATCTGTGAGGCGTCGATCGGACGGCAAGTACACATGTAGACACATATCTGTTGAATCTCTACAGGGGGAGGTATTTCGTTTTGGTTATTATATCCACCGTCCCGGCTCTCCGGACCTTGGGCTTAAACCTGATCACTCAATTGCTTACACGCGTTCGAACGCGAATTTGTTGAATTCTTTAATTAGGTAAATCAAAATCCGTGCAACTCATCCTCATCGACGTCTACAAAGTCACCTTCAAGTCCATTATCCAAAACATCATCCCCAAATTCAGAATTTCCCTCGTCCATGCTCAGTTCTTCCTTGTCACTAACTTGCTCTTGCGCCCGGCAGATCAACTCGTTCCCGTCGCTCCTTTCATCCCCGCTCTCCACGTCGCTCCCGTCGTCCTCGCTCTCCACATCCGTGTTTTCGCCCGCCCCTCGCATGTCGAGGGGGTCTTCGTTTGTTTCGCTCTCTGTTATACCACTTAGTCTTTTTCTTGTTATAGTATTATGTCACGCACCGTTTTGATCCAAGCCAAGGTTATTCTCCGAGCCATGAATGATGTGCCGGTAATGACCGATCCCTCCTCCCAAGTAACGCATCAATATATCCCGATCAACAAATCTACAAAGCCAATGAGTATCGAAGTTCTCCTAAATACAAGTGTATACACACCTATTGACGTAGTAATGTTTCCAATCCCAGTGCTCTTCGCTATCGTGCGCAATCAACTTGGCAAAATTGAGTAGTTTATTGGAAGGGCCGGATTGGAAGTCGGGAATCAAGTGTATAGCTCGGATGATATTGCTTGGATGAACAAAGTCAAATGAATCGAGTATATCTTGATCCGTACAGCATGGCTTGTAGCTGATGTGATCCAACCAATACGCGTCCCAGCCACCCTGGCGCGCCGTGTCTGTATTGTAATATAACTACCTTACATGTACAAAGTCCTCTAGACGAGGAACTGTTCTGCCGTAAGACACCTGCGCGTGGTAAATGCCCAAAACCTTAGCATATATGAATGGATGAGGGGGATTTGTGCCGTCTTCAGACAGAGCAGGTAACATAATAAATCGATTTGAGGTTGAGGGATTGACTAAGTCTTGATGGTGCAGTACGTCGTATGATGTGTAATTAACGCGAAGTGTCTTATGGCGATACATACGGTCTTGATGAAATCTGATTTCCGCTATTTCTTGCTCATTAAACTTTGGATGATTGCGACTTCCTAGAAAACAAGCTAGAAAAAACCGTTTGAGCTGCGGAATAAAAAACTAAACACAATTAAATAGTTGTCAGGCACATATGTGAACAAAAACAAGAATACTTACCTTCATAGCATCATCGTGTTGTTGTCCGTGAACCCAGCGTATAATACTTGCAATCATGTCCTCAGAGCGCTTGGTCAGTCCAATGGTGTATGGTTGCCCGTTAAGGAGCAATTGAAGTGCTTTGGTGTCAAGCTGAGCCGTTTCACACTTGTTGTCTTGTGATTGTAGTTGCACCTGCCGTTGTTCAAGTTCCAGGTCCATTCTTTTGAGGACACTGGCTACGTCCCCAATTTGCGTCATCTGTTGGACCACATCCTTCTTGTTGGTGCGCTCAAACTGGTTCTTGACAAAGCAATGTTGAAGTTCACACTAGTAGAACACATGATGTTATTGGATGTTTTGCAAATATCCACTTACGTCTCTACTTACAATTTGAGTTGAATATGAATCCGTAGTCCCAAATTCTGTAATTGTGTGGACATAATGACCAATTGCGTGTACCTTGTAAGTGTTGATGTTGAAAAGGCATTTGCGTCGACCATCTGGCATTTGTGGGTGAGCTATGGCCTTTGATTGTGCTTTCAATCCAGTGGTCTGTGTGGAGCGTAGAGCCTGGGCCGCTGCTTGCTGCTTCTTTTGGCGCGCATACTTGTCCAGTGTTTCACTGACGTTCATAGTGTTTGTCAATTCAGCAAAGCTGCAAAGCTCAGAGCCAAGCTTTGCAGTGAGTTTCTTCATGATTCCCAGGGTTTCTGTGGTATGACAACAAAGTTTTGCAAGGCCATGCCATTGTGCAAAAATGAATACAAGTCTTTGCACTTGGGCGTTGCATTGAGCAGGAAGCAGTCCTTCAAATACGGGAAGACAGCACTAAGTAAAATACAAGAAATTGTATCTGGATTAGAATTAATGGCAAACGGCTGAAACCTAATTGTGAGGCGTACCTGAAGAATATCCTCAAAATTGCGTGCTGCCAATTGTCCCATACTTGCAACATCATATGAAAACATTTGGATAGTCAAGCCAAATGTGGGGACACTTTGGAACCTGGCCATTGATGAGATACAAGCAATTGACTAGTAGCATTTATCTTGCCTTTTATTGAACTCAACTATGGTCTGGCTGCCACCAAGATGGAGGAGTTGAATTAAATGTTGAAACAAACTTTTCCATACCCCAAGCTCAATCTTGTGAAGTTGGTCAACAACAAATGTTTCAAAAATATTAAATTTAAAAATCCTTGGGCTGAGTCAACAAGAAAATGCATTCTAATCATTGTAAGTGATCCCAGTTATATTTAAAAATAAATAGAACAGATAGATACCAGAGTAGGGACATAAGATTTGGCTTGTAAGAGCGCCTCAACTTGCTTGCTCTGAACTGAGTGACCCAATTCATATATCAGGTGTTGTGCTTGTTGGACCTTCTGGATGCGTTTGGCACTCTCAACACAATGTTTGAATACCCAAATGCGTGTATCATGTGAGGTTCCCAATTTTGAGGCTGCCTCCTTCTTAGCTAGGCAACTGGGACATAAACAGACTCCCAGATTACAAATTGTTGCCAGAGTAATCCTATTTCATAGTCAGACTGGATTATAGAACATGTGTTATAACCTCCTTACATATACCATTGAACTCGCATGATTTTTCTCTTATTTTTAGTATTTTTTCCGAACCTTATACCTTATGTTTTTCGATCACGTGATCTCGGCGCAATAAGCGGCGAGATGCCGCGCCGAGATGCCGTGCCAAGGGCGCTTAGGAGTAATCCACGCTTCTGCGCAGCCCGCAGCACGCTTCCTTTCTCACACGGACTCTTCCTTTCTCACGAACACAGACCATGTAGATAGCGTGCTCTTGTCTATATATACAGCAGGAAAATTGCTGGGAAACCCCAAGTTGATTTTACCTTGTCTCATATCCATTGAGGAGGCCCCAGCCAGCTAAGTAGTCGGCCCCCAGAAGTTCTGCTAACGCACCTCCCCTATTTTTACTCACCACACCTCCAGGCCTAAGGCCCCTTGCGTTACCAGTAAATAGTTAGTCGTCGCCTTAAGCGACTTAGTCAGTAGTAGATAGCCTTATATAGTTAGATTACATAACCCTGTGTAGTAGTACGGCCACAAGCGCCCGCCTTCACCAGCGTGTACTCACCTTACAGTGGTGTACGACATTGTAAAATTGACTTCTTGTAGGCTTAATCAACAAACGAGAAGACTCCTAGTACTAGCACAAGGGAAAAAACCGTGATCGGGGCTACCTTGTGGGACATAATAATCAAAAGTCCCCCACCCCCACGTAGTACCAAATTGCTATAAGGCTAACGAGTCCTATTGTCCGCATACCACGAGTTTTGCCGGAACTCTGCAGTTAGCGACCCTAGTCAGCCAAAGTACCCGCTTGCAAAAAACCCGCTCATATCACGATCGCCAGATCTGTTGATTTGTTGTAGGGATTGTCCAACGCTAGGTATTTGACGCAAGGGTTTAGCGTATACATACTGTGTAAAAACCGCTCCTAAGTCCTGTATCAGGCACTATCACTCCCCACACCGTTTCATTATTCCATCCACACGCTCTGGCGTCCCACACCCCTACTCCCGTCCCTCTAGTTGCTCCAGTCGCCGCTCAATTCCATCCCATTCCCAACCACCCACTCGCAGCCCATCTCCCGCTCCGCGAGACTTGTCAAGGATGGAACCAGAGCCGTCCACTTCCGCTCTCCTCAAGGCTATCACAGCCCTCACCGCCACAGTCGGGTCCTTGCAGGCCCAAATCACATCCCAAGGCCAACAGCTCCTCGAGCTCAAAGCCATATGCAAGGAAACCGCGGACCTCCTTGGGGACAAAGACCAGGGAGCCCCCCAAGCCCAGCCTGGCCCATCAACTGGGCCTGTCACTCCTCCCACCCACCAGGGAGGAGAAACCCACACTCCAGGCACAATTAGGCCTGGGCTCAAGGCCCCGTTCCGGCCTTCTAGGGGAACAGGATTTGACTCAGAGGACAAGGAACCAAGGGCTCCCAAAAAGGAGCCTCAAGGAACGCCTAGAAGGCACCTGGGGTCCCTCACCCCCTTCGATGCAGGGTCCAGTGTAAAAAGACCCAAGATGGACCTTCCCGACCCTATAAGGGTGACACTAGGGGACGAAAGGCCACTCAGTGGCTTGACAGAATGATGCTGTGGGTAGCTCTCCACCGCGATCAATTTGACAAAGAGGAGCAGATGGTTGTGTGGATTTTATACCACATGACAGACAAGGCTGCCGACTGGGCTCTCCCCATCATTGGGAACATCATCAAGGGCGAGGGTAACCCCCCCACCACCATCCAGGCCCTGACAGGCAAATTCAAGGAGGCATTTGCTGACCCCAATGCCAAGCGAGCGGCCGCCAGAAAAATAGCCGCGCTCTCCCAAGTCACCACAACCGCCAAGTATGTAACGGAGTTCCGCAACCTTATGGCAGAACTTGACTGGAACGAGGAGGCCTACATTGCGCAGTTCACGCAAGGCCTCCACTGGAAAGTCAAGGAATTGCTGTCAACCAAGGATAGCATTCCCGACGAACTCGAGGCGATTTTTGCGGCCTCCATAAAAATTGACAACATCCGCCGCAAAAACAAGGAGAACCGCCCCAAGAAGGCACCTGCCAAATCCCCGGCCACCATGGCCACTACTTCCACCACTCAACGGGTCCGTCTATCAGAAGACCCCAATTACGTTACCCCGGAAGAAAGGGATCGCCGCCGCGCGTCTGGCCTCTGTGTCAAGTGCGGCCAAAAGGGACATGGAATCAAACAATGTCCCAACGGATGGAAAGCCACAGTCAAAGAAGTGGCTAAGGTTGCCGAGGACGTTGAGTCGGGAAAAGATTGAGGTCGAGGACTGCTGCCAAGCCCCCGACTCCAAAAATGGACAATTTAGTAGATAGTTTTGAATTTGTATCTCTTGCTTTAGACTCAAATAAGAAACCCCTATTATTTATCAATCTATACGTCCAAAACTCCCCGGCAGAACCCCTCAGAACACTCATAGACTCCGGAGCAACATCAAATTTCATCTCCCCCTCCGTGGTCAAAAAATGGAAAATCCCAAAAACCCAACTTGAAAATCCGCGAGTTGTGAGGATGTTAGACGGTACTATATCACAAACTGGTCGCATTTGGCACCAGGTTCACCTCACGGTCTTGGCCAATGGCCACTCCCACTCCATTCCCTTCCTTGTTTGCCCCATAGGCAACACCCCGGCTATTCTGGGCATGACATGGTTAACAACAGAAGCCCTCTTATTGACTGGCAACAGGGATTAGTCACATTCCCTGAACAGATACAGATTGCCTCCAAAGAGGAGGCGGACCCAGATCCTCTAGCAGACCTCCCCCCTCAATACCATGAATTTGCTAGAGTATTTGGCAAAGAAGAATTTAAGGTCCTCCCCCACACAGGGAGTATGATATATCCATAGACCTTGTTCCAGACGCCAAATTATCCCCAGGTCCCATATACGGTATGACGGACGCGGAATCCAAGGCCCTCAAACAGCACATCAATGAAGAACTAGCCACGGGCAAGATCCGCCCCAGTACCTCATCTGCTGGAGCCCCTGTCATGTTTGTCAAAAAGGCTGATGGTTCCCTTAGGCTTGTCGTGGATTACAGAAAGCTCAACAAAGTTACCCACAAAACGTCTACCCACTCCCCAGACAGGATGACCTGATGGCTAAACTGCGGAACGCCAAGCTATTCACGAAGTTAGATCTCCGCTGGGGGTACAATAATGTGCGCATCAAAGAAGGCGACGAATGGAAAACGGCCTTTAGAACCAAATATGGCCTCTTTGAGTACTTAGTCATGCCCTTTGGCCTTACCAATGCCCCCGCAGCATTCCAGCACTTCATGAACGACCTGTTCAGGGATCTAATTGACGTGACGGTAGTAATCTACTTGGATGACATTCTCATCTTCTCGGAAAACCCAGAAGACCACCCAAGCCATGTCAGAGAAGTGCTATTGCGATTACTAAAGAACCAGCTGTTTTGCAAGTTATCAAAGTGCCATTTCCACGTTACTACGGTTGACTACCTAGGCATTGTTATCTCTCCCTCCGGCTTCTCAATGGACCAGAAGAAAATAGAAGCCGTCACAACATGGCCCACTCCCAAAACGGTCAAACAGGTCCAGGCCTTCCTAGGATTCGTCAACTACCTCCGCCGATTCATTCCCAATTTTAGCTCCGTTGCACGCCCCCTGCATAACCTCACGAGGAAGGAAACCCCTTGGTCATGGGGTAACCTAGAGGAAGAAGCATTCCAGGAATTGAAGTCCCTTGTTACCCAATCGCCCGTCCTCATCCATTCCAACCCAGACCTGCCCTACTACCTAGAGACAGACGCATCAGGGGTAGCTATGGGAGCCATACTGAGTCAACGAGGGGAGGACAACCGGCTTCACCCAATTGCATATATGTCCAAGTCCTTCTCAGGCGCTGAAGCTAACTACGATACGCACGACAAGGAACTTCTAGCTATCATTAAGGCATTAGAAGAATGGCGCATTTTCCTGGAAGCAACAAATAGACCAATACAAGTCTTCACGGATCATAGGAGCCTGGAATATTGGATGCAGGCTCGAACCTTCAACCGCAGGCACACACGATGGCGCATTTTCCTGAGTGACTTCAACTTTGAGATACATTATCGGCCAGGAAAACAGTCAGGGAAACCAGACGCGTTATCTAGACGGTCCGATTACGTAGATACGCCTGCAGAACCAGAAGTCATGTTACCAGCGGAAGTATTTGCCAACACATTGGAAGAGGAACTTGAAATCGTCACGGAAATCCGCACCAAACTCAGGGATGATCCATCACTAGAACCCATCATCACATTCCTGACAGAAGATGCAGACGACGCGCCTCCCTCCATCCAAAAAGCCTATAGGGACTATGATTGGGAAGAAGACCTCCTATGGTATCGCGGAAAACTAGTGGTCCCGGACTCAGAACCTTTGAAGGAACGATTGTTAAGGGAATTCCACAACTCCCCCCTGGCAGGACACCCAGGGCAACAAAGAACCCTAGAACTCTTGAGCCGCAACTACTGGTGGCCAGGAATGAAGTCATCCGCTAAGGAATGGGTAGAATGCTGTCCCACCTGCCAAGCCAACCGTCGCGCGCACGCCCCCGTCATTTCCCTGAAACCCTTAGAAGTCCCGCCGTTCCCTTTCCACACAATATCCTATGACTTCATCATGGGATTCCCTAAGTCTAACGGGTACAATGCAATTCTAGTTGTGATTGACTCCTTCTCCAAGTTTGGCCACTTCATCCCAACCACAAAGAAGGTCACAGCCAAGGGCCTAGCAGAACTGTTCATCACCCATGTTTGGAAGTTACACGGACTACCAGTCAAGACAGTCTCGGACCGCGGAACCACGTTCACAGGGAAATTCCTAAGGGCACTGTACCAACGCCTTGGGATCAATCCGGCCTTCTCCTCAGCCTACCACCCGGAATTGGACGGCCAAACAGAAAGGGTAAATCAGTTCATAGAATTCTACCTCAGATCATATGTTGCCGCCGACCACTCGGACTGGGCCACCTGGTTGCCCTTAGCGGAATACGCCTACAATAACGCGAAGCATTCCGCCACCGGGAGAACCCCTTTTGAATTGGTTTATGGAAGAAATCCAGTCATGAATCCGTCCAATATCCCTGCCAACGTCCCAGAAGCTGATCAAGTGGCCAATACACTAGCACGAGAATGGCAAGAGGCGGAGTCAGCACTCAGGATGACCAAAGAACGCATGACAGGCACAAAAGGAGTGGTACCAGAATACTCAGTGGGCAAGAAGGTCTGGCTGGACGGAAAAAACGTAGAACTTAGAACAAACTCCAACAAGCTGGACCCCAAATGGCTAGGACTGTTCGAAGTCGTTGAAAAAATCTCCAGCCACGCGTACCGCCTCAAACTACCAGATACTCTGAAAATTCATGACGTATTCTACGTAGGATTACTATCCAAAGCGCATGAATCCCCAAGTCAGCCCTTTCCGGATCGTCCTCCCCCTGAAACAATAGAAGGAGAGGAGGAATATGAGGTGGAACAAATCATAGATTCCAAGAGGCAACAAGGAAGGTGGTTTTATCTGATCAAATGGAAAGGGTACGGTCCAGAAGACAACTCCTGGGAGCCAGAGGAACTGCTGGAGCACAGTCAAGAAGAAATCCGTCGCTTTAATAGATCACAACTGAAAAAGGCTCGTGACTCCGCCAAGAGCCTTTAAGGGGGGGCAATGTTATAACCTCCTTACATATACCATTGAACTCGCATGATTTTTCTCTTATTTTTAGTATTTTTTCCGAACCTTATACCTTATGTTTTTCGATCACGTGATCTCGGCGCTTATTGCGCCGAGATGCCGTGCCAAGGGCGCTTAGGAGTAATCCACGCTTCTGCGCAGCCCGCAGCACGCTTCCTTTCTCACACGGACTCTTCCTTTCTCACGAACACAGACCATGTAGATAGCGTGCTCTTGTCTATATATACAGCAGGAAAATCGCTGGGAAACCCCAAGTTGATTTTACCTTGTCTCATATCCATTGAGGAGGCCCCAGCCAGCTAAGTAGTCGGCCCCCAGAAGTTCTGCTAACGCACCTCCCCTATTTTTACTCACCACACCTCCAGGCCTAAGGCCCCCTTGCGTTACCAGTAAATAGTTAGTCGTTGCCTTAAGCAACTTAGTCAGTAGTAGATAGCCTTACATAGTTAGATTACATAACCCTGTGTAGTAGTACGGCCACAAGCGCCCGCCTTCACCAGCGTGTACTCACCTTACAGTGGTGTACGACAACATGCAAGCAGCTATATGAACTTACTTCTTGGGGTAATCAATGGAATGGATTTTTATCCGTGGAAAAACCTGTTGCTCTACTCCATCAGCGCATTTAATCACAAGTCCGTGATTCCAGGCATAGAGAAAATCATTGTCCAAAAGGTAGGCCCAAACTTTGTGCATCAGTTCACACCGGAGGTGTGTGATAAGTGATTCAGGCAGAGGCTTTCCTTCATGGTATGCTGTAATGACCTCTTGGACACAATCTGGGAGCTGTCAGAGCCGACAACTACCAGAAGGTAAAACCTAACAAGCTATTGCCTAATATAGGACTTATCAGCAAGTAGGGCCCAACAATGCTCAAGGCAAAGCCAGGAAAGGGTAGGACAAGACCTATATAAAGTAAAGTGCACTAAAGCTGTTAAGACAGCAGGGCAAGAAACCTTTGACAGGGACTGGTATGCTCTCAGGCAATACTCTTAGGTGTATGTCTTAGGGTAGGTAGGTGTGGAAGGGGATAAGAGGTCGAGTTCTGAGGCTTAAGGCTCTCAGAACCCTCCTTATATATTCAACAGAGAAGGGGAAGAGTAATTACATGTACAAACATCATAACAAAGATAAGGTCACATGACCAGAGATAAGAAAACGAGATCACATGACTAAAGGTCATGTGATGAGATTACATAATAAGCGCTCAGCGCCTAAACAGCATAAATATGCATATAACCATAAATCTTCATGAAAATAGCGCATATATTCACTATTTCTTCGACTTAGTGGTTTTTAAGGTGGTCACGCCTCTAGGGCATGACACTTCCCCCCCGTTAAGGTCCAGCTGCCTCTGGATGTTCACGGTGAAACTTAGCCAATTTTTCAGGGGCATTGGCTAAGTGGGCCTTGGGCTCCCATGTGTTATCCTCTGGTCCATACCCTTTCCATTTAACCAAGTATTTGACTTGCCGACCCACTTTCTTGGAGTCTAGGATCCTTTCAACAGTATATTCCTCTTCTCCATCAGCTGTGACGACTGGGGGGAGTGGGACTGGATCACGGTCGTACTCGTCTACTGGCTTCTTGTGTAATAAGGCAATGTTGAAGACAGGATGGACTTTCATGGATTTAGGGAGATCCAGTTTATAGGAGTTCCTGCCAATTTTCTCCAAGACCTTATAGGGCCCCAATCGCTTATGTTCTAGCTTATGGGAAGGCCTTGAAGTTTTGATGTTGGCGCTACTCAAATAGACTTTATCACCAATTTCCAGCTTGGTTGCTTCCCTTCTGTTGAGATCATAGTATTGTGCGTTTTGTCTTGCAGCAATTTCTAAAGCAGCTTTAGCTTCAGCTTGGATCTCTTTTAGGAAGTCTGCTAGGTCATTGGCTTGAGGGACATGGCTTTCCTTGGTGTTCCCAACTGTAAAGTCTGGGTTATAACCATAGCACATGTAGAAGGGAGAGTGTTTGGAGCCTGAGTGTTTCCCATTGTTGTATGAAAATTCTGCAAGTGGTAATGACGCAACCCAGTCTGTTTGCCTATAGTTGATATAGTGGCGTAGGTAGATTTCCACAAACTGGTTTAAGCGTTCACTTTGTCCATCAACTTGGGGTCTGTATGCAGTGGAGAAGTGTGGTTCTATCCCCAGCCGCTTATAGACTTGTCTTAGGAACTTTGCATTGAACTGGGGGCCTTGGTCCGAGATGGTTTTCCTGGGTAACCCATGTAACTTCCACACAAAAGATACGAAGAGATTTGCAACATCAACCGCAGTTGCATCAGAGTGCGTTGGTATGAAATGGACCATTTTGGATAAGCGGTCCACTACGGTTAATATTGCATCATATCCTTCTGAGGTGGGAAGTCCTACAATCAAGTCATACGTTATTTCCTCCCAGGGCTTATTGGGTAAATCTATGTTTTGAAGGAGACCTTCAGGAGCCCGGTTGGAATGTTTACTACGTATGCATGAATCGCATGCTTGGACATATTTTGTTACAGACTGTTTCATCCCTGACCAATAGTAATCCCTTGAAAGGAGGTCTAGGGTTCTGAACTGTCCTGGGTGCCCAGTGGAAGGGTTATCATGCCTGCTTTCTAAGACGGCTTTCCTGATTTCTGGCTCATTGGGAACATAGATCCGATCATGATAGTAGAGTAGGCCATTATCAATCTTCCATCCTTTAACAGGTATATCCTCTTCCAAGGATTTAAGGATTTTGTGTACAGCTTTATCATCATGCAGAGCGTCCCTTATTAAATCATTAAGGTCACTATCTGTTTGAATGGCTGCAATAAAAAGCTCTGGGCTTATGAGCACAGGGGTTTCACCCCCCCCTTTAACCGCAGACTTGTGGTCTTCACGGCGAGAGAGAATATCTGCTTTTCTATTCTGTGCACCCGGCCTATACACAATCCTATAGTTGTAATCTGCCAAAAATCCCATCCACCTTAACTGCCTTCGGTTCAGATCCCTTTTTGTCTGGAAGTACTCCAGATTTTTATGGTCTGTCAGTATTTTGACAGGGATTACTGTTCCTTCCAGCAGGTGACGCCATTCCTTTAAAGCCCTTACTACTGCTAGTAACTCTTTATCAAAGATATCATAGTTTCTTTCAGCAGGTGCTAGGGATTTTGATAGGAATGCAACCGGGTGTAATTTATCATCACTGCCCTTTTGATTAAGGACAGCGCCCGTTGCAAAATCAGAGGCGTCACACTCAAGGAAAAACTCCTTGTATGGATCAGGTTGGATTAAAACAGGGGATTCAATTAGAGCCTGTTTGAGAGCTTTAAAAGACACTTCTTGGCGTTCACCCCACTCCCAAGGTATATTCTTTTGGAGTAATTGGTATAAGGGTTGTGCCAATTTTGAGAAGTTATGTATGAAGCGTCTATAGAAATTTATAAAGCCCAAAAACTCTTGAACCCCTTTGACAGAGCGCGGTGTTGCCCAATCAACCGCTTGAGTGATTTTCTTGGGATCTGCTTTTACTCCTTCACCATTGGCAATGACACCAAGGTAATCTACTTCCGACGCATAGAAATTACACTTCTCCAGGTTACAATAGCATGCATTGTCTTGCAGCCTTTTCAGTACCTCTTGGAGATGTTTTGTATGTAATTCCCTGCTTTCTGAGAATATTAGGATGTCGTCTAGATATACTACTACATAGACGTCCAGTATGTCTCTAAATATCTCATTCATGAAGTGCTGAAACGCAGCAGGAGCATTGCATAATCCAAAGGGCATGACTAGGTATTCAAACAGGCCATATTTGGTTTTAAACGCAGTCTTCCATTCATCACCTTCCTTTATCCGGACCAAGTTATATCCGGATTTCAGGTCAATGGTGGAGAAGTGTTTTGCGCCCCTAAGTTTCTCAATGAGAGACTGTATTAGAGGTAGAGGGTACGCATTCTTGACTGTATTTGCATTTAAGGATCTATAATCCACAACCATACGCCTTTTCCCATTTTTCTTGTTGACAAAGTGAACTGGGGAACCATATTTGGACTTGGATGGGCGAATCAATCCTTTGTCCAATTGTTCTTTAAGGAGTTTTCTAAGTTCCTCATCATCAGATGCCTTCAAGGGGTATACCATAGCCTTAACAGGTTTATCAGGATCAATTAAATCAATCCCTAAATCAAAAGGACGGTGCGGCGGCAGTTCCGTCACCTTCATGTCCTCAGAAAATACCTCCGCAAAATTGCGCAGTTCTACTGGGATACTTTCAAGTGGAGAATCCACAGTACCTCCAGTTTCCCTAGGGATGCCTTCCAGAGGTTCAATTACCTCGACACCTCCTAAGTCTTCTGGTATGCCTTCAAGGTGGTTAGAAGTCCCACCGACATTTCCCAGGATAGAATTAGAAACAGAAAGACAAGTGTTGTTACAATATTGAGAATTAAAAGTGATACGCTTATTAGGCCAATCTATAGTAGGGTTGTGTAACTTGAGCCAGGACATTCCAAGGACTATGCTATGTTTACCTATATCAGCTACGTTACATTTCAGAACCTCTTTATGACTACCTAATTCTAAAGTAAATATACATTCTGAATCTACCAAACCAGAACTAATGTCTCTTCCATCAATCACTTTAAGGCGACGTGGTACAGACTTTTTTGTAGTAGGTATACCATATTGTTTGATCAAGTCCTTGTGTATAAAGCAAGATGATGCACCTGAATCAATCATAGCCCATCCAAAGAAGGGCTTCATTTTCTTGGTAACCTTAGGGTTGGGAACTTGTTGAACGCGAGATGCTTGAAATATATATTTAAAGGAGATATATTATTTACAGAGAAATTTCCAAGCTATCTAACAGTCCATTGTTTCCCTCTGATACACTGTTCCCATTAGTGTTCAGAGGTCCCCATTTTCCGACTCATCCTCAGAGATATGGGCCTCATGGCCAGAGTAGGATTTGGAGGGGCATTGATTGGCGTAGTGTCCCCTACCTCCACATGTTGCGCATATAATGGGTTTTTTGCCTTTTGAAGAGGCAGAGTCTAAGTCCATAGGGGAAGGACCAGAATTGCGCGAGGAGGAGGAGGAGGAAGCCTTGGGGCAGGAGTGGAGGTGGCAGTGGCTGGGTGGTTATCCTTCTTGATAGTTTTGAAGGTAACGTCCATGGTGGTGCCATCATTCCACTTAACAATTGGAACTGCAATCCCTTGGCATTTTGGCCAATTTTTTGGAGGACCCCCTTCTTGGCCTTTCCATCCACAATTGCATACACCTGTTCCCCAACAGACAGTTTATCCCTGGGCGCTCCCTGGGCTGCTGCTGACGTAGAGGTGCTGGATTTGCTTCCAGATTGGTTTGAAGAGGGGGAGGAACCCTTGTGCTGGGCCGCAAACTGCTCTAGGCGCTGATCCACCTTAAGGGCCTTCTCTGCAAGAGTTGCAAGAGTTACTGAGGCATCTGCATGGTCATAATCTTGAACCATGAGAGTTTCCTTAATTTTGTGGGACAGGCCATCATAGAACATGTCCCTGAGAGAAGGATCGTTGTAACCAAGGCCTTGAGAATAGGTCTGGAAGTCCTTGTAATAATCTTGGACTCCCTTGGTTTGCTTAAGGGTGCGCAACTTGGCGCGGAAGTTCTCAGTCCTATTTTGGACATTCCAGCGTGCATTGAATTGCAGCCAGAAGGCATCCAAATTGTGGAGCCAAGAAACAGGGTTCCCTTTTACAACGTCCTCCTCCAGGTAGGGCTCAAGCCACTCATGGGCCTTGCCATCCAGGCAGGAGATAATGAAAGCAATTTGCTCATCCACTGTTGAGCCAGGATATGAGATCCTGAGATAATGAGATACAGCAACTCTGAAAGAGATTGCCTTATTCTTGTCAGACCCATCAAATTTGTCTGGCGTCGCAAGTTTGGGAGCCTTGGTAGCCGAGGCAAGGGAGGAACCAGAAGCAGCAGCGGTGCCTATTTTGGCAATATCAGCCCCAAGTTTTACAATCAGGGCGTCAAGGTTGGTAATGCTACTGTCATGGTTTGAGAGGGTAGCCTGAGTGGTGCCAATGTCTGTATGATGGGCAGCCGCTTGTCCTATGACCAAGGAGAGGTTTTGATTCATAGCCAGGAGGAGGTTTTTGATCTCCTGGGCCCACGCAGGTATCTCCTGGATATTGGTGGGGACAGACAGCGCATTGGGGTCGGCATGCACATAGGTAGATGGTTGGGTCGACATAGTGGAGAAAAGGGGAATGGGAAAATAAGTAATGTCCTTGCTAAATAAGGCAACTTCACTACTAGTTTAGGAAAGATGGGAGGCTAGATGATTGGCCCCACTAAGCTCACAGTTTATTCTTTACGCTAATCACTGTCTCAATACCTAGCGTTGAATGCTCCTTACAACTGATCAACAAGCCTTGGATGGGCGTGATACAGAGGCAGGTTTTGCACAAGCGGGTCTTTGACTGTCTGTGACGCAGAAGAAGTCGTGGCAGACTTTTGGGTGGACGTTCGCAATGCTAGCCGTGTAACAATAACCCCCTAGTGCAACAATCACCAGTTTTGATATTATCTGGTTATGCTGGATCACTGGTTCTTGATGGGTCGTGCCAGTACTAACACCCTAGTTGTCCACAAGGGTTGGTGATGAAGAACTCAACCTAATGTCAGAGCCGACAACTACCAGAAGGTAAAACCTAACAAGCTATTGCCTAATATAGGACTTATCAGCAAGTAGGGCCCAACAATGCTCAAGGCAAAGCCAGGAAAGGGTAGGACAAGACCTATATAAAGTAAAGTGCACTAAAGCTGTTAAGACAGCAGGGCAAGAAACCTTTGACAGGGACTGGTATGCTCTCAGGCAATACTCTTAGGTGTATGTCTTAGGGTAGGTAGGTTGGAAGGGGATAAGAGGTCGAGTTCTGAGGCTTAAGGCTCTCAGAACCCTCCTTATATATTCAACAGAGAAGGGGAAGAGTAATTACATGTACAAACATCATAACAAAGATAAGGTCACATGACCAGAGATAAGAAAACAAGATCACATGACTAAAGGTCATGTGATGAGATTACATAATAAGCGCTCAGCGCCTAAACAGCATAAATATGCATATAACCATAAATCTTCATGAAAATAGCGCATATATTCACTATTTCTTCGACTTAGTGGTTTTTAAGGTGGTCACGCCTCTAGGGCATGACAGGAGCTGTTTGAGTCAATGTCAGTTCATTTGTACTTGTAGAACCAAAATTAGGATAGTGCTTACCAAAGGAACATGAGCTACATGGAAGCAGGTATTGGATGATGGTTTACATTGCTGGTATTTGCTCTCATTCCCAAAAAACCCATAGATTGGGTGGCCTTTGGCATTGCTAAATCCCCTTCCTAACAAAGTTCCATTGGAGCCAAACATGAAGTAAGCAACACAGCAAGGTCAAGTGCAGCTAGAGTCAGAAATTTTCAAACGCTGGACCTCACAGTGAGCATTCAGCATTGAAGGCAATGAATATATTTCATCAAAAATCTGTAGTTCAGGGCGGGATCCCAAATCTGGTTGCTTCCAGAACAATTTGAAAGGTGTGTAGTGAAACAAGGTGGTATTATTCTGGGAGAAGGCCCTATATACAATGTCTGTAAGTTTTTGTGCATGGAGCCCATGGACAGTGATATAGCATTTTGGAGCAGTTGTGTCTTTATTGGCTTGAATGCAGGCCTGTGTTTGTCAAAGGGGGGTATTTCAAGCTGAATGGGGACGTTCTTCCAGCCTTCAGATGGTGGACAAATAGTGTTCCAGTTGTGCTCTGCCTTTGCTAGCTTCTGGTCTAAAGCACAAAAATTATAACCAACAACATCCTTGTCATAACCCATATCTGGAGGGGTTATTACCATATATATCCACTGTCAAAGATATATAGTATATGTGATGCACAGTGATATATGAATAATATATATTGCTGGGGGATGTTGCACTCCCCCTGCCCCCCTAGCTGCAGGCCAATGTTAATGCCTGCAGGCAAGGTCTGAATAATATATTGTTATAGAAGAGATTATGTCATCCCCCCCCCACCTCAAATCCATAGTAGTTTAGTATAGTATTTGATAAAGGACTGGAGGGGGGGATCATGTGACCCTGGTGGACTGTCAGTCTCTAAGTCATGAGCGCTTAGAGTAATGACAGTTCTGACTGCATATATGTGAGTATATGCGGCCTTCTAAAGACTGTGGAATATCCTATTAGTAGGTGGCTTGGTCAGGAGACATGCCAGCAAAGGCATGGGTCATGACAATCCTGTGGACAAAAACCTGGTTGCACAAGCACATCATTGCACAGGGATTCACGGTTGTTCAGTGACTTTGAGTTTCCCATAAGCCAGTGATGTTGTTGTATATAGAAGACTGAGAGATTAGGACAGGGGTGTATAATCTCCTTGACTGAACAAACATGTCTTGGTTGGGATGGAAGAACAACAGAGTTGGACAGGGAATAATTGGCATCAGGTACTTGGAGGGGGTGTGTATTGTAAATGCAATATTGGCCAAAAAGATCTGTTGCAGTAATGTATGCTCCTCCAGGTAGCTTGGAGGTGGTAGCAATGCCACTGGACAGAGCGTGTTCTTGCTCTTGGTGAGTAGTCTCAGTAATAGCATTGGAAGGGGGGGTTGCATCTACTATTGCAGCAAGTGTGGAGGGCAGTCCCTCTGGCAGAGCATCAGTTTGCAATCTGAACCCTGTGTGTAGCAGTTGTGTTTGTGAGCAAGTTGTTGGACAAGTATGATTAAGGGTATTGACAGCTGGATGTGGCTTGGGTGTGGTAGCAGTTAATTTCAAGTTAGGCAGGGGGTCAAAGGTGCAATTGTTGAGTTCAGCACTGGGCATAGGTTGAGGATTGGAGGAGGTGGTATTTGATTCTTGCTCCTTTAATATAAAGATAAAATTAGCATAAATGCAGATAGTTTTTGCTTCAGCTAGTAAATATACCTGAGTTATTTTCTTATCCATACCATCTTCAATGCTAGTTCAACGCTGTTTGGCAGGCGGCTCTGTCTCATACAAGTATGAGCTGTCCAACAGTTCAACATCATACTGTTTAGCTAGCTTGCACCAACTGCAGTGGTTTGAGGCGCTCTTTGTATTGTCAAAAGTTTGAATGCATCAAGGAACACAAGAGTATACTCTGGATGACATAGATACGGAGAAAGCTGGCGGTCAATGTAGAGAACAGTCTGACTCTAATATTATGGGAACATAGAGAGGAACCAAAGAGGGAGGAATTTGTAATAACAAGCGTTAGATAATTTGGCATACATGTAACATATCTGACATGTACAAATTGTCTAAGGGAAACTTAGACATGACAACGCCCACTTGAAAGAGGCTTGGCGCGCCAGGAAGATAGCAAGACAGGGCAATGTAGAATAAATAAAGGTGAGATGCACTGAAGCGTCTCTAGCTTGTGCTAACTTTCCATCCCTGCTCCCAAAAGCCCAACCTGACTATGCCCCAAGCAGACACTAAGTTTGTATACTTTGACACTCTCTACCTAGCACAGTCACCCAACCTACTCTTTCTAGCACCAACTCTGATGGCACTGGGAGAACCATACCTGTCCTCAGCCGCCAAGTCACACATTTATACAAGATGTTCTGGCCACCAATTGACCTTGTTAACATGGGCAAGGAGACCCCCAAATGTCTGTTGAAGAGAAGAAGAGTTTTCGGGCATCATTATCTAAAGAGTAAGCGCATTGCTTGATTAGACGGAAACATAAAATATTAACCCGGTATATTACAGTCAAAAGCGGTTGCTCATAGTACTCGAAAAGCTCTTAGAGGAAGAACCTTCTCTCATTGAGAAGGTGGTGCGTGCCCCTCGAGAGCACGCGGCCGCGGTAACTTGCAACCTCAAAAAGCAGGCAAGTAAATGACCTTATATGCGCCTTAATCTATAGCTCACTCGTTGGATTTCAGCTGAGCACGGGTCAGAGTAATGGCCGATCCAAAGACATGGCCAAAGTTGCCCGGGAAATGCCCACCTGGGAAGTGATGGCATGGGACCCTCCCCTTGGCCCAAAACCTAGACGTGGTTTGTTTCATATCCAGTGCGCTGAGCTGCTATCGCCGATACAATACAACTGGAAAGATTCACAGTGAGTCATTTATTAGCTCAAAACACTTGCACCCTAATGCGTTGCTTATAGAGTTCAAGATGACTTCTGCAACATGAAGCTCTTGGCAAAACCTTCGCAGTTTCCTCGATATCTGTGGGTGGATAACGGGGAATACTACAACCCCGAAAGACCGTCAGAAGGGTTGCTCCGAAATGAGATTCTGATATGCGTGGGTAATTCCAGGATTCTTCCTAGGCATGGAACTGACATTTGCATTACATTAGGCCGCATATTGCTTGTTGTTCTCCCCCAGCTCTGCCAAATCAATGAGCGCGTCCACTACTCAAGTCAGCGGGGCCCGTGGGTGCTCGTTCAAACGTTCAAAGGGATCGATAGGCTTAGCCAAGGCGTATAACCTTACTAAGGTAACGCCAGCGTTTATTGCATACGTCGCTGTTGTGGTACGCCTTACCTCTATCTTTTGGTTCGCTTACTCAATTGCACTTTCGTTTTGGATAGGTGCGTCACTCTCTAACAACCGAGACCTATTTCTCGGAAATATGTGGAGGATTCAATTATGGCGACTACTACAATCAAATCCGCGAATTCCTTGAGGCTCCAAAGTTTGCTAGCCGTTCTAAAGTGCTACTGGAATGGTGGAACATGTAAGTGTTCTCGTATATACTCATTATCCTTTCTTACCCTAAGTTCTCATAGGCGACTTTTTGGTTCTTTCAATATAGGGATGCAGGTGGTCACCGAGGACGATAGAGATGCTACGCTTGACGCTCTCGATGCGGAGGTTGAAGGCGACCCAGGGTTGTCGGGAGATGAGGAACCGAGATTGGGGGAGCAGGAAGAGGATGAGGACGAATCGGGAGACGAGTAGTAAACGCATATTAATTGCGATTATGTGGTCTACATTGTTTCTGTATCCTACGTTTTGTTTATTGCGAATACCCGATTGGCCCGATCATTATTAGTCATACGGTGATTGATCGGACTATTATCCCATATATGATAGTGATCAGCCTACATTTAATCAGTCAAGCCGGGAGCTTTCGTCCTTCAGGTAGGCTAAACATCCTGCATTTAGGTATCCTCTTTCATGTAGTTATATATATACATAATCTACTCCTACTGAATCTGACAGAATGATGTCGGATGATCCGCTAGCTTACGCTGTATCAGCATGTCAAACGACAGGTCCACACAACCTGGTTGGTAGAAGACCGACAATTATCACTAGTATGACACCAGAAGAGTTGTTTGTACTGAGATACAGCCGACCGACGCATACGACCTTTCTGGAAAGGGATCGGTACATATCACTGGTCGACATCAGCAGTGATGTTTGTGTCAGAAATATCGCTGATGGATTGACAACGCCAATGAAGAACTGTCTCGGGAGATCAGCCAGAGTGACAGCAGCGATTTACACTTCACCTCACTGACAGTACTTCTTCCTGTTCGCATGCTGTTGGAAATGAGCTGTCTCGGATATGTCTGTCCTTATGTATCTTACGGATAAAATTCCGAGGTGATAGGTCTGCAAACGATCTGTGTATCATCAGACAGATGGAAAGTATACCGACATTCATTACATAATATACAGGTGCGGATTATATTTCAAAAACAGACCGACCCCAAGTTCGTGATGATGGTGATCCCATGGGCTGCGGTCTTAACAGCGTATTTTTCTGACAGTATCAGCACCCATCACTGTCCGAAGAGTACCGCTAGATAGGCTTCTTGCTATTCAGGAAAGTAGCAGTCCAGGTATTGGGTATAACCCTGATCTACGATCACGAGACTAGTGAAAAGCATGGATATGTATACAGTTCTGATCAATTGTGTGGAAAGGCTATAAGATACAATGCGGTTAAGGTGTTGATAACACGTTGGAAGACAGGATAAGGTGCTATATTCTTATCGAGGCGCGGTTTTATCACAACACGTTGCCATTGGCATTCTACTTGGATGAATTTAAAGGCGCGAACACTTCCAGGTTTTACTCACAAACATTAGCGTCTTCTTTAAGAAATGGTACGTTAAAATTCATATATCATATGTGTATCATCCTTTGAACGTTGATTCGAACTAGGTTCCGACTCAAGCTAAAGAGATCGAGCTCAAACTCGTTGGTCAAGAACTGGGAGAGAAACGGGGCTACGGGGTAAAAGTGACAACTGCTGAATCTACATTGACTGAGTTGTTAATAACGGTTGATGCCTAGTTAAACCAAAGCGACAAGCCGCATTGGCTGAATTCTAATAATTTTCGAGCTGAAGGTGATAGGCAGCCTGCCTTTGACGCTGATGCAATGTCAGGCGTTCCGGATGGTTTCTCTCTAGTCTACAATGTGGAGGTTATACCAGAAAGAGGCAAAGGAACAAGATCAAGAGCTTGTGAATGCTACGACAGTAATCTGAATACTATGCTTTTATTCGTACGTACCCCCTGGAAGCAGTGTTCTAATCCGGCCGTCAGTAGCTGCTCGCTGGGTCAACGTTCTTTGGTTTCTCTCTCGTACTGTCAATGGGGGCTGCCATGGTCGCAATGTTAGCCAAAGCATGGCTCAGTTGGTTTCTCACTTATACAACCAAGGATCCCCATAAATATGCTCTGCAGCGCCAGCTTCGCTTTGAAGCGTTAAAATCGTGGCGAGCTCTCCTACTCATCAATCTTCTTCCCACGCTACTGCACTTCTCTCTGCTTCTATTTACAGGAGGACTAATTGTTCGACTTTGGCTGATCGATACTATCGTTGCGATCATTATAACGGTCACCAGCGGAGCGGTTGCCCTCTCCTACTTAACAGCTACAATACTTGGTGCATGCTATGAGCTTTGTCCATATAAGGGGAGGATGTCAAAGTACATTCGACGTTTACTCCGATCGAGGGGACTGGCTGAGAACCCACAGGCGGAAGAGAATGCGAACGAACAAACAACAGACCGATCGAAGAACAAAAGCAATGAATACAAGAGCCAAGTGATATACAATTGGAATGCACTCCAGTGGTTTTTTGATCATGCGAGAAGCCCGGCCGATGTGAACGACATGTATCAGAGCCTTTCGGCAGAAGATGGATCCAATTCTTTTATCAAGAAGATGCTCGATTTGGTGGTGGAAAACCCTAAATATCACTCGCAACTGTTGTACATGGGGTCTGAGGCGATCGCAAAACTCAAGAAGGCGCTGGCTGATGGTGGAAGGGAGCTAGTATTATGGAATGGCTCCAACGCAGCAACATATGCACTTTTGATAGCTGATATTTACCCGTACATACGGGATGTGATAAATGAGAAGGATAGGAAAATACCTGAAACCGGAGGAAATGAAAAAGCTCCAGACAACGATACAGAGGCTAGCTCGGTTCAGGAAAAATCAGCTCGTCCATTATGGAATGCAAAATGGATCAAGATTTTCTCCCCTCGCAATGCTCAAGACACTATCACTAAAGAATGTAACAAGGCAGTAAGTAGGGAGCTTATTTCCCTGACTGGTTTCATCTGAGCTTTTCAATATAGAAAGAGATGGAAGACGAAATACTCTCGACTATCACTAGCTTATGGGGAGAAGATCAGCGACCATACTTTATTCCTAATGCATGCGCAGGACTTGTTACCGCCGAGCTCAAGTTGGTTTCATGTGTGATCCAAAAAAGACTATTACTGGCTTCCAATGGTTTAAAAGATGCCCCGCAAGGCCATACAGAGATCCCGATCCTGTCATATGACCGATCAACTGAACTGCTTTGCCACTACAAAGAGACTCACCAGATGGGGTTGAGACGAGCCTCGCTTTTGTTATATTATCATATCAACAGACGAGCACCAATGGGGGGTGCTTCGCTTAGAGCCCTACTGGCAGCTCTAGACAATCCCTTGACTCCGCCCACGGCTCCTGCAACTCCTGCCCCTGGTACTGGGTCATTGGAAGAAAATCGTCTATCTTCGTGTACATACAAGGTCACAATTGCCAGAGTTAGTACGGAGCATAAATTTGACCTAGCAGTGATAGACGAAGAACATGGACTCTTGGCCTGCTTGATAAATCTTCTGGGCGCAAAGGATCTCCCTAGGGAAACGCAGATAGCTGTCATTAACGCACTGGTACGCGTCGTGCCGATGCGAATAGAACAATGGGCGACTGCTTCAGGCATCACCACACCTAAACTCGGGATGCGGCCTTGTGAACTATCCGCTCCCAACCTCGATGAACACATCGTCTCTCAGCTAAAATCATTTGCATGCAGTCTTGAGGATTACTGGGGCTCCAAGGGCATCAGAAGATTGGCATACCACATCTTTGTAGCTTTGCAAAGCCGATCCAACCACTCTTCGATGGTACGAACGATGATTCAATTACTTGTAGGTCGCCCCAAGTTGTATGGTGGCTGGATCGCTTGGGCAGCTCGGCACCTTGTCTACGGCGATAGCAAAAGGACAGAGGATCAACTTAGATATAACTCTTCGACCATCTGCACGGTTTTACTACGCTTGAATCGAGAGGAAGCAAAAGAGAGTAACCTTGACGAGGATGTGCTTATCCACTTGGCCAGTTTGATTCGATTAGTGTCCGAGCATCCTCCAGACCTATGGGAGATAAATATGGGGCTTCGGTTCTGGGATTTCCTGAAGCATATACTCCAGCACCAAGAGTGCAGTAAATTGGAGTATGTAGGTGTTTATTATGAACTTAAAGGAAGTTTAGGTGCGTTGCACGGCGCCTTAACGAAACAAAACTCGAAGGAAGGTGGTGATACCAAGGGAACGAACGATGAGAATAAACGTAATATTGATCAGTGTGATCTCAATGTCATCATTTCCCAGGCGGAGGCTCGAGAGAAGCAAACTCCCCAAGAAATTGGTGGTAACAGTGATCGTTTGCGTCTAAGCGATTGAATATTATTGATATGTATACAAATAATGTAATCTCCGATCATCACCCCTTATTTACCCTATTTGTACTACAAGGTTTGTAATCAGACCACACACCTTTGTGGAGTTTTGCGACGGAGCCTGTGTAGGCCGCAAAACTTATACTGGGCCGTTCAGGCCGGGTTTGCTCGTTTATCCTACGTCCACATGTACACTCCATTGGCAATACATAGTCCGGCGCTTGCCCCGTCGTTCGTTTTTCCATCCATACCACACCCATCGCGAGCCCACCATCACTCGCAGCACCATTCACTGTGTTTCCCCGTTTTTTCTGTAAGTCCCGCCCACCCGCACCTTTTTCTGCAGACGACTGGGTTTGGCCGCCCACCCAGCTCGCTCGGTGGCGCGGCCCCGGTGGCTCCCCGGTGCGGCGTTCCGCCTCTCCGGCCCCCAGCTTGCTTCGCCCACCGGTCCCGGTCGTGCTGTTTCTTCTCACTTTCCTAGCGTTTTCTTCCTCCCCCTTTTTTGCTGTGCCGGCCCAAGGCCAAGTATATATTTGGATGAATAAACCCTTCACCCGTCAACAGCTACCGCAGCCAATTTTATATCTTGATCGCTACTCTCTGCGATATGTCTGCAACTAATCAAATCAAACCGGTTTCCAGCAGAACAAGACTAGAGGTAATCCTGAAGGAGTCTACCGGAAAGCTTGTGGTTAGTGGGTATGCTTTGCGATGATCGGGTCCATGATTGATTAAAACTATGCTCCAATAACTAGTTAGTTAGATACTTTAATAGAGAGTATGCAATTCTTACCTTTTCATCCATTTCCTAATAACCTATGCCAACCATCATGACAGCTCGGATCTGGTGGGCGGAGGCCGAAGTACCTAGAATATTGTGTCCGATGACTATAAAAAAGAGTCTAATATAGTTTTTGTGGAGATGAGTTTGGACTTTGCTCGTGGTGAGCTTCAAACATCCACCACGGTACACACTTTCCTGACCGCAGGTTGTACTTGAATGCTAATATCCTCTTGCAGATATATAAATTAAAGAAAACGTAAAGTTGTATCTAACGGTTTGTGTAGACACTCCGCCGACTACTCTTTAATAGGGACATACCTGTTATCAAGTTTATTCAAGGCGGAGACCCATACAAGGAATTACCGGTAATTATTAATAGAAACCAGACGACACCCAATAATTCACCTTGTTCTCCAGGGTTACGAGTTGAAAAGTGGTAACATAAGGTGATGCGTTGAGAAATCATCGACAATGGTAGTTTGCTCAGCTAAAATGAGTTAATGGTTATAGCGTTACTCAGATCAAGACGAAGATAGATTCAGCGAAGAAAGTGATCGGAATATAGTTACCAATTAATGTCCGCTCGTTATGACCTTGCTGCCCCCGGAGTAGATGCTCAACTATTGGTCTGATTTAGCGGTTTTCCGGACGCCTATAGGTAGCTCATATACCTACAATCAGTATGATAGATATGAATCAAAGCATTAATTCTAGTAATTCTTGATTTAACACACAGCAGTTACCTGCGGGTGAGGAGTTGGTAGGGCATCGTATAGCCAAACCCGTCCTGGAGCGTTTGTGGAGGGCTGTGCATATTGTATGTGTGGCGAAAGGGCGTGGACACGTACCACTCAAACCAGCAAACCCAATGCCCAAGGTGAGAGTCTGCCGTTATCGATAATATGGCCCCTCTCTTGTGATTTTAGAAGATCTAAAGTTGTATTGGACCAATTCTATGGCTCGGTGCCGTTATCGCAGCATGGAACCACGCGTCTCGGAGCCGTTTCGAGGGAGGCTGTTCGGAGTGCCGGGTAGGGCTCCGTAAGAATCGATATTCGTCTACTTGGAAAGAGATGTAGTGATTCTGTGAGAATCCTGTGCACAACGAGGTGCGAAGTGCTTTGATGAGTTGGTGATGTGTGCATTTTGGGGGCCCGGAACTGCAGGAACAACATTGATCCGGGACAGCTCGGATTGTGCACTTGAGCGTCTTGACCACGACAAATTAGGTTACAGTATCGCTAGACGCCCGGCGCTCGGATAAGCCGCGCTTAGTACGCCCTGGGGCTAAGCGCAGACAACAACACGCGGACATTTGGCGATGAGCGCACAGTTTGCGCTTGATCCAGCGTTGGCATCCAACTCGGTACGTTGATACTCGCCCGTATTGTGTTTGTATACCAATACTCTGCGTACCTAGAGTGGCTTTGTTGTTGCATGTGGATTTTTTCGAGGCACCAGTGGCGAGATGATTGTGTGTTGAGACAGGTGGCGACAGGGAATCAGAAACAAGATTATTAACGTTTTCTTTTCTATTTCCAGACTTCTTCGACGGATGCGGCTCCACCTGCAACTGCTGCTCCATCCAGTCTCACCAAAACCCTACCGAAAGAGCCCACAGTAGCAAACCACAATCCAAATCCTGCACATTATTCTATTTTCCCTGCTTTGCCACCCGTAAGTTTCTACCAATCACTGGGTTACACAACACCAATCGGGATTTAGCTGCCAGGATGGGGTCCGTTCCCAGGCCCGATATTCGCTCCCCCCGGCCCGATGCCAATGCCAGTGCCGATGTACATGGTCCCCGGTCCCTGGCACCATGTCGTTAACCAGCCGCCGCCTATGCAAGTTGGTCTTCCACCTCAGCAAGTCCTGCCTGTGGCCGCACCACCGACACAGGCGCCAACCCCGGTGACAACGGGGGCCCCTGTACAAACGCATCTTCAACCTCAACTCAATCCATCTACTCAATCTCGGCCACAGGGGTTATCCCAACCCCAATCTCAGTCTCGTCCTCAACAGACACAACCTCAACTCAAATCGCACTATCCTCCCGAACGCAACAAACCCCATTCGACATTCCCCCTGGCTAGCAAGCTTTCTGCAACACAACCCGGAGTCAAAGCTCGTCCAAGGCGACCCGAGCCTCCCCCGCTCAACCCCGCTGCTACAGCATCTCCTCACTATCAAAACCCGGGTGGTTTCGGAGGCGTATACACTCCTCCTTCGCACACATCCACCGATACAACCTCGGCGCCTTCTGCTCATTCCCACTACTCTGACAAGTCGCTCGATACTCCCACTACTTCAACCGGGGATCTCGGTCGACCATTTGCTTGCGGTACATCTGGGTGTTCGGCGGCATTTGATAGGAAGAGCGACTGCGAAAGGCATCGAAGGACGCATGCCAAGGGTGCAGCCGAGAGTCGACCGTTTAGGTGCAGCAGGCCAGGCTGCGAGGCAGCGTTTGACAGGAAAGATGCTCTGATGCGACACGAGCGAAACGAGCGGACGCATTTGGTCAGGCAAACCCAACCTGGGTACGTACACTCGTCTCTATCCCGGGCTGCTCTCCAGAATTTCTAATCATGCTATGGGTTAGAAGAATCAAACGCCCGACCCGTCCTTCTTCCAAGTCTGATGTCAATCCCATGCCACCGTCTCCTCCACGAAGAATGAGCACCCGAAAGCGGAAAAACATGACACCGGGAGTCTACGCTGATCCATCGGAATCCGATTTTGAGGACGATGAAGGCGACTATTCCGAGGGGAACAGTAAACGACTCAGGGGTGGAGACTCGGACGACGATAATCACGACGACGGAATGGAGATGAACGGCCAGAACCATATCGGGCTCGGGAGTCAATCAAACTTGAACCTACCCAGCCACCCGTCTACGCTGGGACACAACCCCATCTCCAACACACCGGCCTTTCCGGACCCTCGATCGACGGAGGGATGGAGGACCTGGTCGTCATCCCACCAGACGAAACTCGTGATCGATCCCCAACTACGCGCAGACGGAAACTTCGATCCTTCGCTTCGGACGGACGGGTTCGGCGACCCGCAGGGGCGTTCACGGGCACCGACGAGGATTTCGCAAACATGCAGGCGGTCGAAGCTCTTCAGGCTGCTTTGCAGCAGATCGAGGCGGAAAAGGGGCACGAGTCGGTTGTTTAACGAATGTGATTCAAGTCGTGAGGTGTACGATCAAGGAGTGTCGCTTATGGGTAACATTAATAATGTGCGTCTTATTGAATGCGAGTGGTTGGCTCTGCTCGTTTTTGGGTCTGATGTCTCTTTGTGTTAGGTTTTGTAAGATTTTAACTATCGATTCTTGTAATTTTGTGGGCTCGATGATTAACAGAGATTTTCTTGGCTGCCAAACATGCGTTTATTGGTTTTGATGAACCGTCGCGTGAGTGAAGAGGGAATTGGTGAGTTGGGGAATAGGATCAGTGAGAAACAAAAACCCAAGGCCTCGGTCTGAATATGGGATAAGGGATATAGATTTTTATAGTCGAACTTGTTAACACGAATGGCCACAACCGCATATAGGCCAGTAGACTATACGCGCGCGTTCAGCCACATCAATCTATACCTAACTGAGCAATCGATAAGCTTCAAATAGTTTCACATGGCCAGGGAACGAGTATAGATCATACTTGGTACTAGATGCGCTTGTATATATGATGCCTGGTCTCTGTTAAACATACGACGAGTACAGAGGCCGGGTGGTCAAAGAGCATTCAGTATGAACAACTTTTACTTTCGTGGATGCACATCGTACTGTCGGCGAAACCGAGCGAACAAACTCGGTTTGTCATTGAATGCTGTAACTACAGGTCTAGATCCTAGTTTTTTAGCTACAGACTTTGATACTATGATATAAGTTCGGTGGGTTTCCCGCGAAGAGTTGCGTTGGGAGGATTTTAATCGTTCCACTGTAACTCAATGTCCCAGTCGTTGATTTCGCCTCCCTCGGGCTCCGGCGGGCTTACTATAAGCTTTGGGCCCTCGGTGTTACATACTGGTTTGGACGAGGAATAACAGTTCTACTCACAGCTGATGAATCTCCTTTAACAGTCCAAAACAAATTGGACTGGATTGTGTGGATCCTAAAAGCGTGTTATTACTTGTTATTCTATACATTTCATAATTCGTCCAAGTATGTTTACCTATACTTCTCCGGGTTACGCCCTTGAGTAATCATCCACTCTCCAACTTCGCGGCCAGGCGATGCAATCACCTCGCATCCTTTCTAAACCAAACTCAGCTTATCAAAGAGACATGGAGAGAAACAGACTCTAACTTACGTCAAACTGGTTCATTTTATAGCCGAGACTTTGTCCGCCATGGTGGTACAAAAGAAACTCGTATTTTAGCCCGTCAAGTAGGCGTAGCTCTATGATCGCCTTTACGACGACGTGTCAGCTAATAAGCAAGACAAGAGGACCACACCCACGTACAGAGGACGATTCAGGTCCAACGATCACTGGGAAGCCTCCCGCGACATCTGGAGATGAGTCTGGGCGGACACCGACAAATAATTTCCCATTGGGTGTCTGGGTGGAGATTTTATAAAGGCCGCTGGAGAGTGATACTGGCATTTTGCTAGACGGGTCGTCGATAACTAAACGCTGTGACCTCTTTCAGTTTTTTAAATACCACAAGTCGTGGCGAATGATGTTATATGCGTCATGCAAACCTATCAGCCAAACCGGGAACGAGTTTACGATGTCACAAACTGGCTTTAGTGACTTTAGTTGCGTCACCTACCATTACATTCCTTCTATTCGAGTCTGCGGTGCTGCTGAAATCAGACAAAATGAACTTCCGTGCGGGGAATACGAAATATTGAACACTTGATTAGATTGGTGCGGATTTATACCAATCAAGTAAGGTGGACATTATTGGTTATCCAGAAACTCCAATATCCATTCCTGTATTGGGAGACCTCCGATAATTTGGGGATGTAAAACAATCTGGCAGGTAGTAGGGTTCAATTAGACTGTTTGGTATTTTCAGACCTGACTTTTGACCTACTGGAGACGAACGCGAGGTATCTGGATTAACACTCCAGTAGAGCTGAGATTGAGGGATGTATATCCTATGAAACACGAGTTGTACATGTGCAAGTGCTATATCTTCAGTTTGTGACAGCACTTACCGATACCTTTCTCATCCGTCCCTCTGTTTGATTATCTATTCTGTATGTCCATTTTGTGGACCAACTGTGACATTAATTTCACTCCGAGGGAATAATGTTAATGGTAACACAGGTGGTTTCGTAGATTTTGGTCGGACTGCTTCGGATTTATCGTTACCATAGCCCAAGGCCAGCTTGCCATGGTACGAGAGGCAAGTCTGATACCGTTCCTTGCCTAGCTTTTGCAGCTCTGTAGGCGCCTACAAAATGCATTGAGTCAGGGTTTTAGCCTACCACTTTCAGCAGCCTTGCACCTCTGTAGATTCAGGCCCAGCGACCACCGGGACACCACCTTCATTTGTGGAAGACGCTCCATCGCCAGAAATGCCAACGTGTAAACGCGTGTTACGGAATTCCGTAGAGAGCTTGTCTGGACCATCCTTTCAGTAACATAGCTGTGGGCGTGAGACGATCAAGACGCAAGTTCCCAGTCTTATTCTATTCGAAAACAGGACCGGATTATGGGTGTCTCATTATGAGGCCTACGCCATTCCCGCTTTGACGCGGGAAATTGCGACGAAAGATTTGCATGACGAACATGATTGTTTGACACGTCATGGGAGAGAAATATTTGCAGATAAGGATATACGAAGCTGCTTAGAGCAATCAGTGATATAGGTGGTGTACGTAATTAGCCATCTGGGAAGGATTGATTGAAGATACGATTTATCATGATCTTAATATACTATGCTTGGCCTGAAATTATGATAATGCAATTCGACTTCCGTCTGTTGAAGGCTCGCATCAAAGAGTAAAAGGGCACTACAATCAGTCAACCAGAATCAGTGAAAGCAAACATTAAAATATCTCGTACGAGAATCCCTATGATAATTACATGAAATCACTTTCTTAAAGGGCCATGATAGTAGTACACATTCAAAACAACCGGGAGCTGAGTCTTATTGATGATTCCGTTGAGAGTCAAAAACCCACTCTTCGGCGGGCCTTCCTTCGGGTGGACGTAAGGTAATCTATGATGGCGTGTGAACTAAATTTCGATCGTGACTTTTTTTATCGAAAAACCGGGACTTACTCGAGTCTCATCCTCTCTTTCTGACACAATGGACCAATATAAGCCGGAATCTGGTATGCTGATTCTAAGTATTTGTTGGCCACAATGAGCTTCGCTAGTCCCATATGTCTGGATAAAAAGGAAGCGTACTTATATCGGTTGGGCCGGCTTCTTCCTCGATACACCATTCCAGTGCATTCGACGTCGCCATCACCTGAGATCCGTACTTGGAGAGTTTTATTTCAAAATCGAACGAAAAGAGGAATACGATTTACCGTTGACTTCACAGTGTTGTACCCAATGCCGAGGCCACTATGATACCATAAATGGAGTCGTATCGATCACTCCCCACGTTCCGTACTTCCACAATGGTCTTTATGACCTATGAATATTAGGGCTGGCCTATTCTGCGAATGGGTTACTTACTGTGGAGGACTCGGAACCGGCAATTATTTGAATTCCTTCACTGACATTTGACGGGTCCGGATCTCGTGACAAGCCGACATAGAGCTGACTGTTCTCGTTTTTATTGAAAGTTTGTACAACCCGTTACAAATAGTCATTGCGGCCAATTAATTGAGGTGAAAAGGTGGAGTACAAGATCCGATGGCACTTTATACATCTTTCCGTAGTTATGTTAGAAACAAATTTACGCACCCCTGCATTCAAGGCATGCTGCATACAACTGAACGATGACCTATTCTTCGTCATTATAGAGGTGCGTCATAAACATGTGGCCATTCACAACTTACGACAACCGTGATCGTGTGCGGAGAAAGCGCATATATCAGGTAAATCAAGCATCGTCGTTGCCGATCTGTGCAGAGAGAAGTACTCGTTACATTGCCAATTATGAATTTCTTTAGGAGTGTCCTTAGCATCAGCTTCTAGTTTGGTCGTTTGAACTATCCGATGGTGAGGCTTATCACAAACAGATATAAATTGTTGGTATAGTGGTTTGGGCCCTTATCTCAAAAACCAGCTAGAATATCTTATAGTCTTGAACGATCCTCGTACTCATCCTCTGAAGTGAGCCAAAAGTAAATATAAACAGAAATCAAATTTTAAGCCATGGTTATCTACAGTATAGGTTTCAAATTCCCCAGGGATACACATCACCATAGGATATGAATTCTAAAGGCGATACTTAGCAGCTGCGATGCCAGCATACTCAAGGAGACATACCTTAGGGTATCTAGATTTATGCAGTGTAGGTAGAGTCGAGGTCACCGAAGCGGATGTTCGAGAACTTGACGGTAGCGCTACCGGAATTCTTTTCGACATCGGAAGGAGCACCGGATGTAGTAGCGCAAGTACCACGAGCAACGCCAGGTTGGCTAGCATCGCGGTCGGCGGGGTAGTTGCTGTCGAGCCAGAGCATGTTGGCAGCGTGGTCGTCCCAGATGCTCATGACCAAAACCATTCCGTTATCAAAGGCCTTGCTCATGCCAGAGAATCCACCGCGAGCGGCGAAGGTGTCGTTGTCAGAGAATGCCTTCTTTTGAGCAGTGCAGAATTCGGGGGTGATCGAATCGTAAGAGTCCATGCCGGAGATTTGTGTCTTCGAGTTTTGAATGACCTTGCCGTTCTGGACGTAGATGCGCCTGATCTCGGAGAGTTCACCGGTAGCGGTACCGTCGGCAGTGATGAATTGAGTGACGACAGTCACCTTTTGCTTGGGGTCAACGGTTGTACCGTAGAAGCTCTTGTCTCCCATGCGGAACGAGTTGAAGTCGCATCCAGCTTGGTCGCAGACGGAAGCACAGCCATCTCCGTCGCACCTCTCCTGGCCGTTAGCCGAGCAAGGGTGAGGGGTATATGCGGTGGAAACCGAGTTCGCCTCCCAGATATCCATCTCCGTGCAGCAGGTACCATACTGACCGGTACCGGAGTTGGGGTCACTGTCAGAGCCCTTCCATCCGCTGACGTTGGCCTATGTTACGATTATAAACCATGAGTATAGTTAGTGTGCGGAATAAATAGATGCTTACCTCTCCGTTGATAAACTTGATGTCACGAGGGCATTGCGCATCGCAGTACCCAGTGCCGTACTTGGCACCAGCCTTGTTGGTTGGGTACTTGACATTCCACCATCTGCATCCATCTCCGAGAAGTAAAGGGCGCCGTTGAGTCCGCAAGGGAGCTGCGAGACATCGGTATCGAAAGTGAACTCTTGGTTCTTGAGCTTGAACATTTCGTATGTGGTCTCGTCCTTGAGCAAGTAGACACGCGAACCAACGTTGGATCCGGTGACGAACCTGAGGGAGAGTTCGTTGCCGCTGGTGGTGATACCGTAGGTGCCGCTGTAATCAGCTCCATCGACAGCGCAGTTGGTAGCGCAAGTCTTGGGATCGGGGCAGAGGGTGGAGTCCCAGGCTTGGCCAGTATAGCAGTTGGTGTAGCCCCCGGTGTTGTGGACCCAGCGCCAGTTGGCGTCGAGGACGACCTTTGCGTTAGATTGGGTAACGCATCCGCCGGACTTGGTGCATTTTTGCCAGGTCAAAGACGGATGAACTTCCGCGTGGAGGTACCGGCTTGCTGAGCGCGTACAGACGCCAACAGAGAAAGGGAAAGGGAAAACAAAGCAATAGTGGAGCGTGCCATTTCGAGAGAGTGTTAAGAGGATATTAAATGCAATGAATGGACTGCTGAGATGCCAAGAGGCTGAGTGTTGGATTGAAAGGAGGGCGACTGGAAGTGTTTTATATTCGTTGGTGTCGGGGAATGTCCGGCGGACTCTTCATGCGCCCAGACGACCCAATATCAGACTCCAAGTAACAACCCAAGCATTATGCCAACTATAGAACCCGTTGGACAACGAGAAATTATTTTCAGCCGTAAAGCTTGGCGGCATGGCGACTCTTCGACCAATCGTTGCCACTTCCCGCCACCAAACTAGACAGGAAAAACAAGCTACGCCGAAGAGTACCCGTCCATCGCGAGGATAGGCGTTCAAGCGAGATGAGATTGTAATTAAGAGTGTGCAGATGACCTCGCAGGTGGTCGAAGAAGCGAAGCTCTGCAGCTGCATAGTACCACCCTTATCCTGACGACACGACACCTGCAGTACGACGAGAAGCCATATTTCGTCATAGATCAAATGTGTGCGAAAAATCAAAGGTGAAAGAAATTGAGAAGTGACCGACGGCGTCGCTTCGTTCGGCCAGCATAGGAAAAACCAGGCTTCCGCTCCACAATGAAGCTGCGCATTGGTTTAGTTCTTCCGCTGCTTGAGCGCACAAGGGCAAAGTGACCGACACATTCTTTCTTGCAGAGGTTCGGATTCGGCCGACGGTGGTCCGCAAAGTCTCTCAGCCCTACGAAGACTCACTACAATACGAATTATGTCCACAATCGACTAGGAATAATCATTCCGAAGAGCCCGGGAAAGCAAGCGCCCGTTTCAGCTCCGTGCCGGAGCCACGTGACTCCCGGCAGACGATCTCGCCGAAGGCTCTCATACGACAAACGCTATCTTGCGAGCATTAGCCTCGAGTTCTTGTGACTTTACTCGATGCATCTTCGTATTTTAGTTTCACCGAGACATTCCGAACCTACCACGTCGACACGTCGTTTAGTAGATCTGCCAACAGCCGCAGGTTACAGAAGATCGAAACAGTGACCAATGAATTTCGTAATTACATGACTTTGCAACAAGACTGTGGTTGCTATATCCAACTAGGTGTGAGCTATAATGGTGCGTTTCCGTAAGGGATTTAGAACGGTTGAGCCGTTCTAAAGCGGTCGTTTAGAGGCAAGGCCCAGCCCGGATACATTTTGCACCGTGGAACTCGATGTGAAATGCGTCGGATACAGATCTAGACGCTGAAGGAGGGGTGTTCTAAATATCTGGACCACCTATTTAGCAGGGGGGGGTCGACCCCCCCCCTGCTATTTATTAAGGATGTATTTAGCTATGAAATGACACTTGATTGCGCTGATAAGATAACATCCCGCCGATCTCTTACCTTATTGGGATGTTGCTGACTTAAGGCAATTGCATATATTTGTCAAATAATCATTATTTCTTGTCTAAGACATGGGATAGGGGCCGTTGTCAATAAATAGCGAGCGCCCCTATTGTAGCTGTCTCCAACCGACTATCACGTATGCTTAGCTGCAATGTCTAGCACAAATCCTTTGTCTATCTCCAACGCAACTTGCGGCCGGAAAGGCAAAGATTGTGCCTCCACTCCATCTAAGCCGCCCTTGACTTCCGTACCAAGCAACGTGGATGTACTACATATATATACAACTTCAATGGCCCAAGAGGTGTTTTTATTAGGTCTCACGCATAGAATCAATATTTCAATTATGATTTTAGAAGTCAAGTCTATTTTACATGGACCGTTCCTTACGGAAAGGCGATACATGAGGTCCAAGCGCTAGCACAGCCTCCGCCGTGCGGACCAAGTCCGTCCCGTCCCGACGGACCGATTTAGGACGACGAATTTAGAAGAAATCCTTACGGAAACGTACCCAATCTCTTTAGTTTTCTAAATTAGAAATATGTATGACAGATAGTATTAGTCCGGGATGAGTAGGTTGCCACCGAGGCATATACCCTAATCACATATGTCAAGGCCCAGGAAACACCAACAGCGGCTCTCATAAGGCAACCATAGCACTTCAATGCTCAAGGGAACAGCTTTTCATCCGTCTGGGTTCGCCAAAGCATCTCATTAGAGTTACAAAAGTGCATATAACCGGGATTCAACCCACCTCGCAGACGGTTCCCGCTGGTGGGAGCTCTCCGGCTGTAAAGTAATTGCTGGTCGCAGCAACAGTGCTTTGGGTGGTGGTCAGTCCTAGTGGAAAACGTTGATAATGATACATAATAGTACATACCAGCTGGAGTGCATGAATAAAGAGGTGTGCTAAGCGTGTGTCAGGGATGAATTAATCAATTGGGCTATACAGGCACGTACTCCATATCCGTTATGCTTCAATAACACTGCTGAATCTCCGAGACCTTCAGCCACTGCTTTGGCTGAGGCAAACGGAGTGATGGGGTCGTATAAATTTCCTGTAATTGACGCAATACAGATCGGGGTCCATCAAGCTGAACAGTATATAAGATCAGGTTACATACCAATCACCATTATTTTATTCTGAAGTGTGTGGTTGAACGGTCCAGTGAAACGCTCCACAGCGCGAACAGGCCAATGGTGGCAGTACATCTCGCCCTACCCGGTCATGTTTTAATACACGGTTGTTCAATTTGGAGTCATTTTTCAACAAGCTTACAGAAAACCATATGAAAGGCCCGACTAGACAAAGCAAGTTAAAATCATAAGATACTCAAGGGTAAAAGTCGAACTCACACATCCGAGTATAGTTATTAGTAATATCCACAATAGTATCGAACCCTTGTTTAGTGGTGCTGTTCCCTGCATCAACAGCATCGGCACAAGTGATCGCTTGATAGGCGTAAACTTTGGCCGGATCAGATGTGCTCGCATTATTGTCACGTCCCACAAGAGGCACCGGATGGACCTGACGAGAAAAATCGCGAACTTGATGGGTACCGGGCGAGCTAGTGGGATTGGAAAGCGCTGCTGAGATTTGAGCAAGGCTCTGAGCCAAATCGGGCCACTGTCTTGGATGATACAGGCTCCCCCACAGGAACGCTGGTTGTCCCAAGAGAGATTAGAATATTTCGAGTAAATCCATTCAAATATTTATACCTCTTAATTGTCCAGAAGTAATGACTGTCCCTCCAGTAGCCACTGTATGATCGTATGCAAGCTGTACCGCTCGTAAGTAAAGCTCCAAAGTTCGATCGATAATGTGGTCGCTTACAGAAATCAAATCAAAGACCCAGTTCCGAATACTTTCTGTGGTAGAGTTTTGCTGAGAAATAGCACATTTAGATGGACCGGCAGCGGCGCAGTGGGAAGCAAATGCGTTGAAGTTGGCATCACTCGAGTTTATTGAGCCATACACAATCTGAAGAATTACGTCAATTATTTTTCATGCAACAAATAGGGTGCCCTCACTTGTAGAGGCTGATGCACAGCCCAATCCCATGGATTGACGACACCATCGATGATAATCCGTCCAACTCGTTCAGGAAACACTATGGGGCCAATATTTTAGAGAGTTTGCAAGTACCTTTCAGAGTTTTAACTCACTATTTACGAAATAGCTCCCAAGTATGGTCCCATATCTATGCAAAATGTTAGACAAGTTCCGGGACAGAAGTATGCATCGCTCACGAAACTCCCCAATAGTTGATCAGACGGGTTCCTTCCAAGTAATCATGCAAGGCAACCATATCCCGAACTGTGGCAGCCGTTCCGACGTATTTCAGCATATCCTTACTTTGAGAGTTGCATTGCTTTCCAAACTTGATGAGTATCTCGTCCACCTCATCGAGGTGCGAATAAAACTCGTCCCGTGCGGTGGTGTTTCTAAGGTCGGTCCGAACTTCAAGACTATCGCTACCACGAATGGATCCGTTCCAGAACTTTTTCTCCTCTGCCCTCGATTCAAAACAATCAACCCTGGGTACGGTACTTCCGACTCCGCGAGGGTCCCAGCCTTTGAGAGCCATCCTTGAGCTCCCACTCCACCATGATATTTGAAGGTATACTTACTAACAATGTCATATTGGCCGCCGGTGCCGTTCAGAATGAGAAACATGTCATCACTAAGTACCCAATCGACACCACTTTCGCCTTGATGAAGAAATGTGCTCAATAGGAATTACTTTTTATTCAAGGGCCAGAATGAACGAACCTGGGCCACCAGGATTGATAAAAATAGTTCCCAGACGAGGTGAAACTGTAGCATTGAGCCTAGCGACTGCCAAAGATCCAGTACCGGCCGCATTGTCTGCATAGTCCAACGGCACTTCAAATCGCCCACACTCGCGGGGTAGAGTTGCATTGCCACAAGGCGTCCATGAAATGCGCTGTGTGTTGCGGATAGAGATAGCAGAGGAAAAGCGAGCAAGACTAGCTAGAGTCACAATGGTAATAAACTTGAGAGAATTTCTCGGGGTCATTTTGGGTGCTGAAGTTAAGAAAGATCACAGTGAACAAACAGTCGTCGAAAGGAATCGGTATTTGTAGTCAACCGTCTCCTACTTCTCGATCAGTAAGAGTTATAATAGACTCTCAAATCGCATCATATTCTAGGGCCAATGCGTTTCGATGTATTGAAAACACAGCCCTAGATCCCGTGCTACCCGAGGGCATAGGTATGCGCAGTGTATATAGCAACATGTACCAAGTTCCACGGGGAATAATGTCGGCCATTTAATCATTGTACAATAAGTGTGAGACGGACATTGCCGTGGATAACAAGGACAGTTCGCATGGAGCAGCTCAAGTGTGGATAGAATAAGACCCAACGATGTGTTCACCCGATTACCACGTAATATGCCAAAATTCGAGGCGTCTATCTTTTTCGCATATGGGATAGCCCACATGTACTAGTTCGCACTCGGCCTAAGACGTTGGTAGTCCAGTTCAGTATCCAAAACGGAGCAGAAGGAAGATTGAGAAATGCGCTGTGTTTGCGCGCGGTTGCGTATACGCCACACTACCTTAGCCACGTGACCTGGGGCGGAGGAGCAGGCTTTCCTCATCTACCCACAGGAATGGTCTCTGAAGAGTTTGCTATTGACCTCAGTAAAACCTGACCGAGCTTTATTTATATAAAACCTTATTTATATCTACGAACCCAATTATCATTTGTGCCCCTCTCATTGATCACGTAACCCGACTCAATCAACTTCGCCTTATGGAGGGATAGGCTCTCCTAAACACACGGCGTAGCAATCGCACCAAAAACAATGGGTTGACTAAGTCCATCAACTGTGGACTGTGCAGCGCAGCGGAGAGCTGATCCACGAGTGGAGCACATGGCTTACCGCAGCAACCCATCAAATACATATTGTTCTATGGCCGAGAACTCCAGCCCTCCTGTGCTTCACTCACTACCACCCATTATCTCAGTCTCAATGATCATTCCTGACTCTGAGAAAAGTGATTCCAGCCCTCATAGTACTACTGCTCGTAGTCAAACATCTTTTGGACCGGTGGATGCACCTCCAGTGAGCTATGGGTCATCATGTGCTCAGTGAAACTTCTAATATTGACTCGATTATTATAATATCAGAGTCCTCCTTCGTACAGTGAAACCATCGCTTCGGATGAAGATCGCTACCGAGACCGAAGCCATTCACCGCAATCCGGTCGTTTCCGCACAACTTCGTTCACCCGACCCGGCCTTCCTCCTCGGTGTAATCATGCTATTGACCGGAAAATTCTTAGTAGCGTTACCGGATACTGGCACGTTGACACTGCTCTCGAGATTCCCGAACGTCTGCTACCTCCCATCACCGATTTTGACGGTCGTTGGAATCGAGAGGCCCAGCAAACTCGTAAAGCTAGAGCCGAGGCATCAGGAAGACCCCAAGTATGGTCCTCGAATTCGAACAGAAATCCCGTTCCCCCATTAGTTGAAACACGTCCGAATTTGATGTTGGCAGCCACGAATGGAGCAATTAGTGGCGACATTCATGTGGTATCAAGTGATGGGCTAATCCGTCAGTCGACGATTGTCGCCGAAGGTTGCAATGGATCGATAAACTTGAGAATTGTAAGTCTGCTCTACATACTACAGTTCCCTCTTTGATTCTCCTGTCGTTAGCATGCACCTCCGGATCAACTTTTACGAGTATTTGCAAGTTCCACAAATGGTTCTATCAACATTAAAGTTCCTTCATCCTTTGAGGGTGCGATAACAATGTCAACCAGTTGGGGAAATGTCAACGTATCTCAATCGATCAGGGTGAGTTTGGAACATCCTTGCGTTTACGGTGCTAGACTGACTTCCCCCTAACAGGCCAAGCTAACGACCTTCTCCTCTACATCCAATGCATCCCGTGGGTTTATCGGCGACTGGCAGGCCCAAGGCTTCGGAGACACTGAGAGTCATATTGACGACCCTCCTCGTCCGGGACCGAGGGATCCGTTCGCCACTTGGACTGGTCCACTCGTTGACTTGTCTTCCACAAATGGCTCCGTTAACTTGTCTTATATCGAAGAAGATACTCCATCTGCATCCGCGGGACAATTCACAAGAGCAATTCAGGGATTTATGAATAGCTGGTTTGGCCGGACAGGACAGAACGATAGTACGGGAAACAGCGGTTCTCCCCAGGCCATCCGTCCCTTTTCCGTCCGCTCTCACCAGCTCCCCCAATTCCCCCAATTCCCCCAATTCCCCCAATTCCCCCAATTCCCCCAATTCCTCCAGTCCCCCCAATCCCACCCACGTTTCATTAGTCGCCCTTGCCTGTGCCCAATCTACCTCCATCTGGTGTCTGGTCGATGCACTCCAGGGGTTCGGTGAGCAGCACTGGGATGGGCGGCCTTGAATTGGACTGATGTCTGTTTATGTTTCTCCCAAGACCGGGCTGATGTATTTTTTGTAGTCTATTTCTGTACTCGCATCTCATCAAAAAAATTTGTATTTTAATTGATTAACCAGTGATAGTTTAAATGAATTCGATCCCAACGACTGTAAGAAGCAGCTGACAGCTGACTAATATAACCAAGCACCTGTGAGAACTTTCCTTAAGACCACATTCATCCAAATGCGTGTAGCAATTGTGACTGGAGCTGCTCAAGGTATGTGGATGTCCTCAGCCTATAATAGTCATTTACGAGTATGTGTTCGACAGGAATAGGACGAGCAATCGCATTGAGTAAGCATACTGACGATGACGCCCTAATGTATACTCATAGAAAATATTAACCCACATGTCCGCAGGGCTTGCCGCGGATGGCCTGGCAGTCGGAGTCAATGACTTGTCGTCCAGTTTGGAAGGGCTCAACGGGTTAGTCGACGAGATAACGTCTCATGGCGGTAAAGCATTAGCTGTCCCTGCCGATATTTCCAAAGAACCAGAAGTTATTGGGATGGTGAAGACCGTGTGTGACGCTTTTGGCGGACTGGATGTGGTACGTGTTTATAATTTCTTGGTACTCTCGCTCGAATCAGAACCGAGCTATGCAGATGGTAGCCAATGCAGGAATTAGCGGACCGCAGACTACGTTGGTTGAGAGTAAGTACATAACTCAGTCAGAATAACAACTGGTCAGAACTCATTGTAAACGCACATCCCTAGTGTCTGAAGATGATTTTGATAGAGTGATGTCCGTTAACTGCAAAGGGACCCTTTATAGCTATCGGGCGGCCGCAAGACAGATGCTAAAACAAGGGCCCGAGCGAGGTGGTCGCATCATCGGAGCGAGTAGCATCTGCGGTTTAAAAAGTCGATGCCCCTCCTCCTTTGCACCTTCGTAGCAACTTGACTAAGTAGAAACTTTGGGTAGGCCTAGCTGAGCGTACACCTTACTGCACCTCAAAGTTCGCCATAAGGGCGATTACTCAAACTGCGGCTCTGGAATGGGGCAATATGGCATTACAGTAAATGCCTATGCCCCAGGTCCCATCGACACACCGTTAGGCAAGCTGAACAGGTTTTTTTAAATAATAATAATATAATAATAATAATAATATGTAACTGGCCCGTTTCGCAACAGTGGCTTCCGCTGATCAGGCCTTTATCCAAAAGGTTTATTTTGCTTGCGCCGAATTCATGCACGGATACTAAAATTTCGGCTATGCTCTAGTTGATTCAGGAAGTTCCTCTGAAGCGTATGGGACAACCCGAAGAAGTTGCGGATCTCGTCAGCTTTATTGCATCTCCTGGGGCATCTTATATTACAGGTAAGGATGTATTTAGTAAGCAATATTTATGTACTAAACGCTTTACGTATGGCGTCACCGCATGTATGCGCACCTTCAGGACAAACATTATCAATCAATGGGGGGCACATTATGTCGTGATCGAAAACAGCCTTTCATCGAAGCTTCCATATGTCCCTATGGGGTTGTAATAGATGGTAGTATGAAGCAAATGTGAAAATCAACCTACAGCGACAGCAAAGATGCATATGAGGAAGTCATAGTCCAGCGACTAACCACTTGCAAGCATGATTTAATAACCATTCCAAGAGTGAAGCCAGAGGCTAGCTAGCACCAAATGTATCTTCTAGACGGTTAGTATACAATGGTACATGCTCATCGGCTTGTCAGCGCTCGTAAACTAGGGGTGTGAAATAGCCCATGATCTGAAACTCGAGTAACGAAGCTTTTTAAGATCCAGACAGGTGTGTCTTTGGCTCGATTGTTCTGCATTTATATATATTACAGGAGCCATATATACTTAGTCACTAGAATTGATAGCTTTGTTTGCAATAACAAATCTACCAAACTCTACGTATACGACAGGATATTGGAACTTCACTTCAGCGATGTTACTTAGCCTACGCTTCGGTGTGGACCCGTCCATGTCGCTGGACAGATATGCTTATATTTATATAGTCCATTGAATTTATATGTTTAAGTACAAAGCCTGTCCTCGTCGTGGTACGAGTGGGGGAACCCAGGGGTGTCGGCCGGGCCACCCAAGGCTGCGACAGTCCGGATCGAGGGCTTGGGGTGGCAGAGAACTGTGCTTGTCGGCTTAAGTTGTTGAGGGGGATTTTGGGCGGGGAATCATAAAAATAACTGAGTTGTATTGCGCCTCACGTTCGGTGACCGGTCGAGATGGTGAGAGGGAGTCGTGTGTGGTTGGCTCACGTGACCAAACTTCTGTGCCCCGGCTAAGTATCTCATGTGAATCCTACGCGCGCTGCGGTTCACCTGTCACTATTACGGCGACATAATGATATCTACAAGTACTCACGTTACACAGGAAGAGCATTCACAGTCGTCAAATATGGCGCCAACCCTGTTCTGGCCCCCGGGAGGGGGTCCCGTACGCGTGCGTGGGAACCGAGTATAACACACGGATCAGTGGCGGATCTTTCGTCAGCATGAGTCTTATCGGGCAAACGTCGCAATTGATACCATCTGACTAACCCAGTTGTCTATGCACACTTCGTAACATCGTTTCGCCAATTAATTGTTTCCGACATCTGCGTGTAAGGATATGCCTGGCCCTCGAGACGCATTCTATACTTTGCTTCTTTTTGCGCCCGTCCTCTTGTGGGGCTATTACCGGAAAAGATCTAATGAGAGGTCTAGTCATCCGCCTTCTCCAACATCACTGCCTCTTGTTGGTAACTTGTTCTCCCTACCATCTGGACCAGAGCATGTCATGTACATGCAGATAGGCCGCCAATTGAAGAGTGAGTATTGCTAGTATTATACCGAACCAGCTGTGGTGGCCTCTCATATGATAGGTGACATCGTTTACCTAAGCCTACTTGGTCATGAAATTGTTGTTTTAACTCTTCGAAAGCAGCATCAGAGCTGCTTGACAAACGGTCAGCATCGTACTCCGATCGGTTCTGCCCGCTGATCATCACGGATCAAGATTTGTGGGTATAGTCAGTGTTGGGTTAGGGCAAATTGGGACATCTCATAAATTATACAGGCTGAATTGGTCGAGTGCACCAACAGTTATGAGATATAATGATGTTTGGCGGCATCACCGTCGAATGCTAAATAAGTGGTTAAATATACGAACTGTCTTACAATTCCAAAAATTACAGGAAAATCAAGCTCGGGCATTACTTCGACGTCTCACAGGAGTGTCGGCGGAGGGACATCGATTTGATAACCTCAAGGATGAAGTTGTTTTGTAAGGAGAAGCTTAGCTAAATCCAATGTGTGACGCAAAACCGGTGCTAATTGTGCAGCTCCATGACTTCTTCCATTTTTCAATTAGCGTATGGCTATACTGCTAAAGAGAAGCCTGACCCTTATTTTGATGCCGCTCACGAATCGGATCATAACGCTGCAAGGGCAGCTATGATAACTAGTAAGTCCAAAGCTTAGGCTTGTGCATTAACTGAATGAGTGGCCAGCTTTTTACGTTAACATATTCCCCTTTCTGAATTACATTCCCGAATGGATTCCGGGGACTGGCTGGAAACGCACGATTCGAGCATGGAGAAAGCAGAAGGATTATGCGCTCGATGCGCCCTTCCGCTGGACTCAGGATCAAGTTGTGAGCCAGTTATCCATATGTCGAGTTTTCTACCTTTTTAAAATAACGTATTCACCCAGCGTCAAGGCACCAACGCCGATTCAATCATAGCCGACTTGCTACAGGATCACAGCATAACTTCGGGTTTAAGCGTTGAAGAGAGAGATATTCGGCTAAAGGAACTTGGACACGTTCTTTTCTCAGGTATGCCTTCAATTTGAACAGTCAGGAAAGCTGGAAATTGACCAGGTAATTTACGGCTGCTCTTCTCGAGGGGGCACCGACACGGTACATGGAGCCCTCAGATTGTTCAAATAATTATACCCCTAACACTACTTCACTGTGTAGACGGCACTACTAGTTTTATCATTTGTCGCCGCCATGGTTCTCAACCCGGATGTACAAGCCAAGGCACAACAGGAGATTGATTTGGCCTTGGGGTCTGGAGTGTTACCTCAGACATCAGACCAGGAGCGGTTGCCTTATGTGAATAGGTTAATACTCGAAGTGCTGCGATGGAGACCCGTACTCCCGATTGGTACGTATCTTGCGGACTCACTCGTTAGTTAGAGCATGATAAAGCAAGCTAAAAAAAACTACGTTTATCAGCGATTCCTCATCGGTGTTTTCAAGATGATGTTTACCGTGGATACCGGATATCTAAGGGTACCATTGTGTGAGTCAACCTATGAGTCTCATTGCGACATGAATATACGCTAAATTTCTTGTCTCACGAAACTCTTGATGATTCAAGAATCGGAAATGTCTGGTAGGCTATTGGTTTGATGGTACGCACCTGGATGAGCTTATGCATATATTCAGGGCTATTACTCGAGATGAAAGCGTCTATGTTGACCCTGAAAAGTTCAATCCTGATCGGTTCCTGGACCCAGATGTTCCACATGCTCCTGCATTTGGCTGGGGGAGAAGGTGCGCAGGAACCCTGGAGATATATAGCGATGTCCACTGACGGGCACGCATAACTTCAACTCTAATAGAAAGTGTCCAGGCATTCACTTTGGTGAAGCATCGTTATTCATAACGATTGCGTCCTTGCTTGCAACATTCACGTTCTCTAAAAGGAAAGACTCGAGCGGCGATGACATCGAGCCTGTTATCGAAAATACATCTGATTCCATTCTACTGTGAGTTTTTCAGTTGAATCGAATTTGAGATACTAAGAGCAACAATGCGTACTACCAGTGGCTTGAAACCGTTCGAACTAGAGTTTGCCCCTCGGTCGGACGCGCATCGTCAACTTATCAGTGAGAGTGACCCATCTCATTGAGAGAGTACTTGAAATTTGTGGGTGATTTGTATTGAAATAGAAGTCTTGAATAGCCTTTCTAGACTGTGCTAGTATATGTGTGGCTTTTTTTTTTGGGGGGGGGGAGAGGTCATCTTACTTGAGACGAGGTTTATTGTAATCTTGTGGAATATCATGCATACAGTAACATCCCTAGTTGAATACAACAGATGGTGTCGTCGAATTCCAAACACGTTACATACACATACAACGTTGTAATTCAGCACTATTTAGATATTATTCATACATGATAAAAAGTAAGTAAGGGGTCTATCACGCCAGGTTCGCGAAGCCAACACGGCTGTTCGCCTCATCAAACACCGTATAGACGTTGCGCATGAAACATCCCCGACGACCCAAGCATGATCAGGGACGCCACTTGAACCAACGATTCCGCCTACACATATCTCGCCAAAGTTATCGACTGCTCCGACTAACACAATATGGTATTAGATGGTAGGTAAAAGAAGCAATGACTAAATACTTACTGCTGAAATAGTCCGGGTCAATATTGTAGGATGCCCCACCAAATGCAAAAGTGATATTTGGCGGAGAGCTGCAGGGGAACAAATAGTATCCAGAAGTCCCGCATACAAACGAAGGGCAGCGCATAGCGTTGTCTACCTGCTTCCACCAAGCTTCGACTGATCGTTTTTCGCCAACGATGAGAGTAGTCCCAGAATCGATGATCATGGGTCCGCTATAGGCCTCCGTCCCAGATACATTCGAGGAACCATTAGTAAGCCAATAAGATCTGGATGTGAGGTTCGTATATGTAATGTCGCCAGTGTAAAGAGTCGAGTTGGTCCCGCCAAGGTAGAGCTCGGAGTTATTCGCCGCGAGGTACATGGAGAAAACAGACGAAGATATAGCGCCTTGGGATGCAAGATTTTCTATGAATGTGGGAGCACCGATCGAAGAAATGGAGGAAAAGGCGAGCCCCATAATGCCGTCACTAGGATCATCTGAAAAACTGCTCGATTCGGATGTGACAGCCGAGAATGACTGGCTATCATACACCGATAAGAGGTTATTTTAATGCAGGTGAGCTAGCGTGGTTGATTCCTGAACGTACTTTGTGACAGAGAGACCACCAGCAGAGACAGTGTCGGTGTAGATTGGCCCTGATGCAGTGCTCCCATCTCCATACGAGATGTTGAACTTTTGGCTACTTGTTACCTTCTTCGCGGTAGAGGACGAAGAGAAAGTGTACACATTCTTGTTTTGGCACCCATCATCCCGGCAGCTTGATGAAGGAACCCAGAGATCGGCAGAACCTCTGAGAAGAAAGTTATTAACGGGCTCGGAATAAAAATAATGCACTTACGTGTCAAAGTCAATCAGGAATTTCTGCCCTGGAGTGCCGATTGATATCTCGCCAGCCCACACTACAAACATAATTTAATTCAAAATTTCATAAAATAAAATGATAAGCCTACATTCATCCTGTTCATCAGTCAACAATACGCTTTGGCGCTTAGATTTGCCCCTTCCAAGGTTTGGAAATAGGTCAGTGCCAGTTCGTTCTTTGTAGGCATGGTTTCCTCGAGTGTATTTCCTAATATAGGTTCAGATGGCTGAAATAAAGAACGCCAAGGGATTGAACCTACCTTTCAACTCGTTCGATGTGCCGTGCTAGAGCGTCTGGCTGAATTACCCCGTTTTTAGCGAGAGATACCCGCGAGCTTGATCGTTTCTGGAGTGCTATAGAGATTCCTTGAGCAGCGGGGCTGGTCACAGGCACCGCAGAGGCAATTCCAGCAGCAGTACACACAAGGGCGAGAGTCGAGGTTTTCATATTGAGAAAAAGAAAAGGTGAACGTAGACAACTTCAGTCAGAGATGGAGAGTCGTGCTAAAGCCAATAAGCGAGGCATTATATATCAAGAGCTGGCTTTGTGAGTACTCAATGCTGCGGAGTCGCTTACACGGGAAATGTGCTGGCATCTCGAGTCGTTCTATAAATAAGTGTTACGTGCCGCTCCATCCAGTATGTCATAATCGTTGGGTTCCGAGTCTGACTCGTGGCTGTGCTGATGTCTGGAGAATAGTCACGTGACTATGGGGCTCTAAATTCATGCTTGTTACTTCGGATTCTCCCTTACAGTACAGTAAGCTTGACCGAAGGCGTACTCGCCATAAATGTTGAAATAGGAGTCGATCAAGAAAAAGCTCCTCTATCTGCGTCGTGGTTGGGTATCTTCTGTAGTATTTTCCCCTCAAAAATTAACAAGCAGGCCTCTCAAACTCTGAAGGAGTGCATTAGAACTTACTAGGCTCTGTACTAGACGTGTATATTGATGTCTTCGGGGAGTCTTTTAGACATGAATCGGACTCTTCTGGTCGATCTTGATATCCAAAACGTCGAGGAGACTTTTTTGTTAGTCCAGAAATTAGGCTACGTCAATCGTATGTCTCACATATCTAACGTCCTAGATCGATTCCCTCCACGGAGAGTGCTCATTCGTGAGTACTGATTCTATAGTCAACTTTAGGTCTTACCTTTCGCCAAGTAGGGTATCGAAGTTATGGACCAGCAAGCCTCACCTGGCTGGGTCTCAAAACGACTATACGTCTGCACTCGAACTGCTTCGTGCTTTCCAGAGTCATCTTGGTCTTGATTCCACAGGCCCGCCTCCTGTCTACGAAGCCGGCAGTGCCGAGTCTCAAAATGCAATTTTAGGCATCGGACAACTTGAAAAGCCGAAAGCTTGGATAGATACGTATTATCCACTGCTTGAAACTCCCGGAGAGAGGCGGCTGGAGTTGCTAGATGCTGGTGGTGCTGTATCTTGGAGCGCCAACCTTGAGGAACATCTTACGGGAGCAGGCAATGTAATCGGAGCATGGCATGCGTTCAGTAAATCCGGGGAAGTTAAGGTGATTTTTGACTGTACAATGACTACAAACTCCATCCTCATCATAACTAAAAAGGCAAGAATCGTCTACGCAAATTATGGTTTCAAGAGTGATTTTGAAGCACTCAAGGAAGAAGGTAGGATTTACTCGCGAATTGAGTATATTTGGCTGACTCTTCTTAGGATGTGATGTGACCGGAAGTATCGTGCTAATTAGAGAGGGTTACACTTTTCGTGGACTTCGGGTGAGATTTTTCTTGCCTCTGCTTTGCTCACTAATTTAGGTGCCTACTTTCGATAGATCAAGGAGGCTGCTAAAGCCGGTGCGATAGGGTGTTTGACGTTTAAAAACCCCAGGACAGATGATCCTGTCACCGTTCAAAACGGGTATAAGCCGTACGTTGTATCAAAATCGCAGCCAATTATATTCCAGACAAATCTAACCCAATAATAGCTGGCCAGAAGGTCCGGCTCGTAATCCACATGCAGTCACAAGAGGTCATGTTTCAGATATCAGTCACCAATCTGGTGTGGTGAGTTCTCATCTAAGTCAAGGTGTAAACTGAATTCCGGACCGGACAGGCGACCCTACCACACCTGGCTACCCCTCTTACCGAGACGCACCCCGTGTAGAGCCTAAAGGTCTCCCTTCGATCCCATCATTGCCGATCTCGTGGCATAATGCATGCATTCTCTTGAAAGAAATCGAAGATTCCGGAGGCAAGAAAAGTAAACGCGAGGTACGCTTGGTGAACAATGTTCATCGCCAAATAGGGCCAATATGGAATGTTATGGCTGTTATACCTGGTTACATTCGGGATGAAGTTGTTGTGGCAGGCAACCATCGTGATGCTTGGGTAAGTACGAAACAAAACATCGATATTTTTGTTTTGTTAAATTTAGACAGGTTTTTGGTGCGAGCGACCCTACTAGTGGGACGGTATCTTTGCATGAGATGTCCAGGTGAGTTAGAATCGTGAAAATCTTCAAAACCTAGTTGAGCATGATTTGAAAGGGGCTTGGGCCAATTGCTTCAACTCAGGTGGAAACCCTTCAGAACAATTTTGCTAGCAAGCTGGGACGGCGAAGAGGTCTGTCTTTCTACGTTACCCAGCAAAGATTTCGAATTAATTTATAAATTATCTAGTATGGGCTATTTGGGAGTACTGAGTGGGGGGAGGATTTCCAAGGTTGGTCTGTTATATTTTGCTTTAAGATCACTACGAATAGTCTGTTGCAGATTGGTTGAGAGGGCACGCTGTTGCATACTTGAACGTTGGTAAGTATTTTACATAGCTGAACTGTATGTCTTAATAAGTCCGGACAGACAAATCAACGTCCGGAAGCATGCTACGGATTCGTGGCACCCCATCTATCGCACCTCTTCTTCGGCAAGCTGCGCTTGATCTTCCTCATTATAGTAGACCTGAGTCAGGGCAGACTTTATGGGATGCACGGGACGACCGTGGTCCATTTGCAGAGCCCATCAAACAAGAAGAGCATAGTAGTGCTACTCAGCCGAAATACTGGACTGGTATCAAAACTCTTGGAAGTGGGAGCGATTATACGGTATTTCTACAACAGCTTGGGGTAGGTGTTTAGCGGAGTGCCTTTAGGCTCTGAACTCACTTGTGCCCTTGTAGATCGCATGCGGGGATCTTTCATTCACGAACACAGGTGGAGATGCTGCTTACCATTATCATTCCTTCTATGATTCCGAAGATTGGATGAACCAATACGGAGACCCGGGTTTGTATTCCCTTAAGTACTATAATTTAGGTCTAATCACCTTTTAGGATGCTTGCGTAGGGTGGCAATTGCCAAGTATTGGGGATTAGTTTTATTAAGAATGGCCAATTCGTTTATTCTTCCTCTCGACGTAAGTGATCTTGATCCATATAGTCGTACTAGGATAATTTACTTTCCATAGACTACCCAATATGCACTGGAGCTGGACGATTACCTGGACAAGTAGGGACTATAATTACTTATTTTGGTACTAATTATTGAAGGTTGGATACAGGATCGTCAAACTATACCCTCTCTTCCGAATGAGCTTGATATCTCACAATTGCGCAAAGCGATTAAAGAAGTGCAAGCTGCGAGCAAGAATCTCGACCGCGATAAGGCTCAGGTCACTATCAGACTGAAGGAGTACTTTAATCGGGTTGGGGAAAGTGGTGGTCAAAATACTAGGACAATACTCCAAGAAGCTTTCTCCTGGCTTGATCGCAAAGAGGTTGCAAACTCTGGGTTAGCACAGCTTATGATAGATGTAAGCTCAATAAACAAGAAGCTTGCTAATTTCGAGCGAGGATTTATCTCGGAGGCTGGGCTGCCTGGGCGTGAATGGTAAGTAACTTTTGCACTCAATTTGAAACCCGATTATTGAATTTCCATAGGTACCGCCATTTGATAGTAGCACCGGGGAAATGGATCGTAAGTAGACATCTATGCCCTATGAGACGAAGTCGATGTATGCATGTATCTCTAGGGCTATGGTGCAACCAATTTCCCATCTTTGACCGAGGCAATCACCGAATTTCGCGATCCCGTCCTAGCGGCAGAGCAAGTTCAACGACTTACTCACCTTCTTTGTAATTTAGCTGAGTCGTTGAATGAATGAATAGATTATACCGCTCTAGATAATCAACGTTCATATGTGTCTGTGCTATGCGCCCTCTGTTATATTCTAGCTGCTATATTGTATAAAATGTTTCTTTGCAGGAGGCTTTGTTTATATCACACGATTCGCTCTGAGAATGCGCTAAAGATTGAAGGCAGGAAGACGTGAGAAGTACATAGGGTTTTCCGGCCCGAAGGCTATTACGGTATACCCAATGAACTGGCTCGAATGCTTATTCCCTTTCGCCTCGTACTGAACTCGGTCAGCAACCGTGTAAGATGGTCCGTCTAATTCGGTTCGAATCTTGGCTTAGAATACGTAGGAGACACCACCTCATTGTTGCCTTGGCGCTGTTATGCTGTAGGCTGACTCTAACATCCGTCAATTACCAGGCATAGCCCACTCCATGACAAACTTTTATCGTTTCAATGCGAATTGCTATGCATTCCTTCCTTTGGGCTTTTTTCGGCTATTTAGCCAGGGAGACTCCTGTTTCTACGTCATCATGACGGTGACGAGGAAATCTTCTGCTGCGGGAGTCTATAGAGCAACCGTCAACAAGCTTTGCCAGAAGCTTGGCTGGAATCATAATTCTTCGTATCGAAATATGATGCGGGATTTATTGTGTAAGGTGGTTACCATTTTTGATTTTCGAATCCCGAACAGTTGCCAAATGCAGTACGCGATGCGTTGTATGTGACCGGCAATTGGTGAACTTAAGGCATTTATACGAACAGAATGCACTATCTATTTAGCTTGAGAGGGCTTTTCTGCACAATATGACAAGAACCGCAATAGTCGAACTGATCGAGAAGCCCGATTATTTACATACCTATACTAAGCTTGGTAGTCGTTGATGAGGTGTCAGTTATGCCAAGCCAATTTTTCCGGTTTTCATTTTATGTCTATTAGCTCCTCTCCAAGGAAACACTAGAAGCCATTCGACGTACCAGCATTACCCAAGGTAATGCATAAAAACAGGACTTTCAGATTGGTGACGGTCATCACAGTTTAACCCACAACTTTCTTTTACTTCCAACTATACAACATGCGCTCTGTTATTTCTCTCCTTTTTGCTACCGCAACCACCGTTCTTGGGCACGGTTATGTTCAAGAAGTTGTCACATCGTCCGGAACATACACTGGGTACCTTCCTTACAGTGACCCATATACCAGTCCTGCACCTGAGAGGGTTATTCGTAAGATTCCTGGTAAGGTGTCACGTTGTTTCGCATAGTACTCTTGAATTAAATTATATCAAGGTAACGGTCCTGTTGAGGATCTCACGTCCATCGACATCCAATGCAATGGCTGGTCATCGGGCGGAGTGGCTGGATCTGTCCCTGCAGCTAGATGGCGGTCGCTGCAGCTGGTACGCAAGTCGCACTGTGAGTTAAGAACGGGTAGTCCATATATCTAGCAACGATTGACCGGATACAGCAACTGGACAACCTGGCCTGACTCTCATGTCGGCCCTGTCATCACGTATATGGCACGCGCACCATCCGACATTACTAAGTGGAATCCTGGAAAGGAGTAAGATACTGCCTTTGACTAAAGGAGCGAGTACTTATATCAATATCTCAGAGCGGTTTGGTTCAAAGTTGCTCAGCAAGGCTATGAAAATGGGAAGTGGGCCGCCACAGACATCCTGACCGGCGAAAATAACAGCATTGCTCGCTTCACAATCCCTGCCTCTCTTAAGGCTGGGCAGTACCTCATCCGGTATGTATGCTTTTTTTGGTACCGGATATTCCTAGGTAACATCCGTTTCCATTTATTTCAGCCACGAGATTATTGCTCTCCATTCCGGTGCGTTCTCAGTTCTTCTGTTCATAACAAGCCTAGTTCTCATAGTTTGATCTAGCTTATGCCTATCCTGGTGCTCAATTTTACCCGTCCTGCATTCAAGTAGAGGTCACCGGCTCTGGCACCGAGACTGGTCCTTCCGAACTTGTTGCTTTCCCTGGAGCCTACACCGAGACTACACCCGGGGTTAGTATCTATGATATTTACACAGGAATCAAATAATGAGAAACGATCATAGATTGTATTTGACGCATACAAAGGGGCAGCGTATCCCATCCGTGAGTACCAATCACCGATTTTATCCAAAATACTTGAACTCATCTGATTCCGATCCGTAGCTGGCCCTGCCGTGTAAGTCAATCACTCCCGCTCAGCTTTATTTTTAAGGGGTGTTCATCTATATTTTCAGTTGGACTGGAGGTGCTGGATCTCCTGCTAGCAATGCACCCGTCGCTGCGACTAGTGCTGCATCAACGCCGGTTCAGAATACCAGTGTTGGCACCCCCACCACTGCCGCCGCTGGCACTTCTAAAGCACCTTCAAGCACAGCTGCTGCGCCTTCATCTACTTCCCCTGCTTCGGTAGGTTTACTTAGGAAGATTCTATTGTATACTTTCTGACGCGTATTTCAGCTCCCATCCTCAGCATCAACATCAGGAGCCGTGGCACAATATGGTCAATGCGGTGGAACGGGCTACACTGGGCCTACTGTAAGTATTGCTTCTGCTAACACCATTGATTGTCGTTCACTGACGCATCCCATCTCAGGCCTGTGTATCTCCATTCACCTGCAAGAAGAACAACGATTACTACTCTCAATGTTTGTAATCAGGAGATAGTTTCTGCTACTTCCATTACCGGTGACTTCTCATCTATTGGATGCGATTATGTATATAACCATACGCATTTATTGATAGCATTGACTCCACGTTCCATTATTTTAAGTTGAATCAGAGAGAATTATCGATCGCATTGATATGGTGAATCAACGCACCCAGATCTGGCGAGGGCCTAATTACCAACATATGGACCCGTTGGAAGTATGGCAAACCCTTACTTGATGACATCATTGGTCACTTCGAGTATCACTTACTATATGCAGACTATGTGATTCAGAGTCACAAGGGGAGCAACTCCTGCGAAGTAATCCCAGCTATACATGATGAGTAGAGATCCGACAATTTTGCCGGTTGCGTAGACTTCAATTTGATCGTCTTGATTTCACATCTTAGCCCAATCGGAGTCCAGTCTGAATAACCTTGCTCAGATAACCTGCCTCACGCTAAACCATATCGGGCATGATATAATTAAACTGCATCCTATCTCATTTATATCGTGAAGTGTACTTAATGGGATCATCAACCAAGTACTATACGATCGGGTAGTAATAAAATCAGTCAGCACGTGAGACCGAGTTCATCACCTCATACCTCGTTCACCCATCCCAACCCGCGAACCCATGGCCGGAACAACTCCTGGTAGACAAAAAATCTCCAGACGGTCAACCCAAAAAGACCGCGACCAAAATCATCTCGAACGAAACCGAAATAGCCGAAGCCAACCCTAACGGAAATATAGTCCATAGTTTCTCAGATGGACACGCCGGCATACTGCGAGGCGTCCCGAAAGTAGGGCTTGGCTATATCGTGAAATATGGGAGAAAAATACTAGCAGACGAATCACGTAGCATCGGACCGAGGGCGAACATATACGACGCGGAAATGCTAGGCATCACTATGTGCCTAGGCAGATCCGTCCAGATCGCTGAACAAGTCCAAGCGTCGCAGATCATCATATATTGCGACAACTAAGCAGCCGTCAAGTCCATTGCAATGCTACATAGACACCCAGCTCAATACGCCGCTCGAATATTCCACCAGCACGCCCACTCCTTTCTGTCCAAAAAAGCCAACCGTCACATCACAGTCAAATAGCTACCAGGACATTCAAAAATTGCTGGCAACGAGCGAGCAGACGAAGCCGCGAAGAGGAGCGAGGAGCTCCGCCCCACCCCATATTCAACAGAACGATCACTTGGTCAAGAGCTAACGCAACGAAACGAGCAACGAGTACATGGAGGAAAACTTGGGACGAGCACGTCGCGGCACGGCCCGACTCTGGCACTTTCATATGTTGAATTCTTATGTATATAGATGTATATAAATGTATTACTAAACTAAACTAAATCGTATACAAAAGTAAAGACAGTAAAGAGAAGTAGAGATAGAGAGGGGTAAGGATAGAGGGCTCGTGTGCGGGCCTTTATATATCCCAAGAAACCTACCGAGTCATATGGTAAATTGCTGCGCATATGACTGCGCACTGAATGACTCGTACTTACTGACTCGATTACTGCGCATAGAACATACTAGAAGAATCTAGTATTTACAAGATATTTCAACACTCCCCCTTAATCGAGTAAGTGTCGATACATTCAATTAATTCAATCTTATTCATTTACAATCGTTACAGATCCCAGTTTCATTATTTCAGTTATTCGTGTAATTAAAATCTTCAGCTAATTAATTATCCTTCGCTCATCGGCTTGCCCATGATTCCTTGCATTAGATAACTAAACTGTGGTGCGGGTAACGCTTTAGTAAAAGCGTCGGCTAAGTTTTCTTTAGTTGGTACGTACAGTGTAGCTACCTTGCGTTTCTCTATGAGATCTCGCATGAAGTGGTGTTGGATGTCGATGTGTTTCGATCGTCCATGGAATTGCGATTCTTCGGACAGAGCGAGCGCAGCAAGGTTGTCTGAAACAATTAATGTTGGTGTGTCAGCAACGTATTGTAATTCCTCAAAAAATTGACGGAGCCACATAGCTTGAGTACATGCGTGAGATAACGCCATATACTCCGCTTCCATTGTCGATAAGGCAACAGTTGCTTGCTTCTTAGCTGACCAAGATATAGCAGCTCCTCCAAGCATAAACACATGACCGGAAACAGACTTACAATCTAGTAAGTTGCTTCCCCAATCGGCGTCAGAATAGCCTAATTCGCCAAAGTCTTTGTTTGATCGGCAATATGTTATCCCAAGAGCTGGTGTGCCCTTTAGGTAGCGTACTAGGCGCTTAACTGCTGTCACGTGCGCCGGACCAAAGCACAAAGTAAATTGTGCAAGGTGTGCGACAGCGTAAGCTATGTCTGGTCGTGTGCATAGGGCGGCATACAGTAGCTTACCAATGTATGTACCATAATTGAACTTTGGTTTGACTCCTTTGTATTGAGTGAGTTGTACGGTTGGGCTAAAAGGAGTGTCGGCGGGGTAAGCTTCTGCAAGGCCTGCATAATCAACTAGTGAGTTAATATATGCTGCTTGGTTGAGTGTGATGATGCCATTCTTACGATCGCGTTGGAATGCTATTCCAAGGAAGTGATGTATTGGTCTGAGGTCGCGCATGTCAAATGCGCGCAAGAGTTTGGATATTGTAATATCAGAGTGGTTTGGCGATGATATGACAATTGAATTGTCAACATGTGTAGCTATGATTGACACACACAGCTCACCGTTAATGTTGTTGATTTGGTGGTATACACATGCGTCGGTAAAGCATGGTGTGTATCCGATCGCTTTCAGCTTTGTGTTGTATAGTTTATTCCACATCCGTCCTGCTTGTTTCAGTCCGTAAATTGATCGCTTTAATTTTAACACTTTGTTTGTACCGTCGCTAAAATAAGGGATTTGCTGCATGTATAAATCTTTGTCGACTTCGGCGTGTAGGTAAGCCGAGTTTACATTGAGCTGTTGTATATCCCAATTGTACTGGTTAGCAATTGATACGAGCGTACGGATTGAATCAAGACGTACAACGGGTGCGAATGTCTTGTCAAAATCAATGCCGGGTTGCTGACTAAATCCTTGGGCTACGAGTCTTGCCTTGTGTTGGATGGGTGTGCCGTTCTTGTCGTGCTTGAGTACAAGGACCCATTTGTTCCCCATCGCCTTGCGTTCGGGTGGTAAGTCTGTTAGTTCGTACGTTCCCATTTGTTCGAGGGTGCTGACCTCCTTGGCCATTGCCTTCCACCATTCCTCTGCGTTTGGCCCGGATAGCGCCTCCGCAACGGTAGGACTGTTGGTCGTCGGCGTCGGCGGTTCATTGTTGATGAACGTCCACGTTGGTTCCATATCTCCGGACGACGCCAAGGTGGGGTTTGGCTGTTCGGGGATCAATGGTTCATTGAGGTATAGCTGTTTGAATTGTTTGCAAAGTTCGTCGATGGTTGGTTTGGGTGTTGTTGGGGTGACCATTGAGTAGGTAAGGTCCGGGGTGCCGGTATCGGTGGGTAGTACGGTGGAGGGACTGTTGAAGAAGTTGTATGCGCTAGGTACAGTGTTGTCGGAGCTATTGGGGTCGCTGGGCGTGATAGGGACATTGGAGAACTCTATTAAAAGGTTAGCAGTTTCGTTCTTTGGCTGAGAACCTGACTGACCGGACATGGGAGGGTGCCGGATCTTGAGGGTAATCCCTCCTTGCACGTTGTCGAGTTCGATGGGAGCAACATTAGGATTCCAACTGCGGGTTTGGACTCCTGCGTTGTTGGTTCCGGACGTAAGTGTGTTGAGTTGTTGTAGTGCATTTGTAGTCGCGCTAGGGTTAATGCGCATAGCAGAGTGAGAACGAGTAGTATAAGGTTTAAGTACGTTATTGTGAGTGAGTTTTGTTGGTTTGTTGGATGCTTTTTGTTCAATCTTAGGCTCACTTTTTATATCTACAGGTTTGTTCGAGTCACTCTTTTCTTCCTTGCTGACTGTATGCACTCCCCCTGTTCCAGCAGGTTCTTTTGGTCGTTCCGCAGCGCTGTCGGCATGAGTCATCTCCCCCTCAGCGGGCGGAGCGACTGTATCTCCCCAATCCTGGTTGATTCCGGGTTCTTCACTAACCGTGTTTACTCTTGGAAAGGTAATGTTCCTCGAGTGTAATATCCTGTTCAGTCCTGATTTGTAGTATCTCCAGCTTTTGCCTTGTACTTCCAATATTCCAACAAATATTGCTTGGAATGCTTTTGCGTCTAACTTAGATCAATCTCCGGTTTGATCTAGTACGTAGCATTTACTTCCCCACGGTCTTAATGTACTAACATTTGGTTTCTTGCCCCAAAATGACTCGAATGGAGTCATCCAAAACGTTCTGTGCACTTGTGTCGGAACTCGATTCTTAAGGTAACAGGCGTATGCGATCGCCTTGTTCCATAGGAATTTTGGCGCGTTTGACTTGAGCATCATTGCTCGCGCCTTATCGGTGAGTGTCCGGTTTAATCTCTCAGCTATACCATTTTGCTGAGATGAATGCGGGGCCGTTGTTTCTAATATCGTCCCTTTCTGTGCCGCATACTCAATCCATTCTTTGTTCACAAACTTGCCTCCGTTATCAAAACGGACTTTCTTTATTTTCTTTTCTTTTTGTGTATTTAACATTGCTTCAAATGCCTTATATTCATTCAGCGTTTTGTCTTTGTGCCTAAGGAATCCCAAGCAAGTAAATCTTGTAGCTACGTCTGTGAATGATACATAGTATCTGTATCGGCTGATTGAGAGTGTACGCGCGGGTCCCCATACATCGGTAACTATTAACTCACCAATATCGGATATTTTTGTTGCCAATTCATTCGGATATGGTTGTGTATGTGCCTTTGCTTGTATGCATACTTTGCATTCGAAGTTGAGTCCTTCTTTGTCTTTGTTTATTTCCATTCCTTTGATCGCTTCGGTGCTTTTCAGGCGTTGGAGAGCTTGCGGACTAATATGTCCTAGCGCGTTTTGTGCCATTCAAACCAAGTTTGACCGGTTTGTTTCATCAGCGCCAACTCATTGGTTGTTTTCTTCATTCTTGCTGTTTCCTTACTAACTGCTGTTCCACTGATTTTCCATAAATTTCCGTGTTCGCAATCACTCAGTTTTGATCCGTAAGTGATTGGATCATTGTTTGCACCGTATATGACTAATCGGTCCCGATCCATTGATATCCGATAGCCTTTATCGGTTACTAGCAATAAGCTGATAAGGTTTGCCGGGGAGCTCAGCACATATGCTACATTAGTAAGTTTGATACTTCTATATTCATCTTTGTCTGGGTTGGCTAAGCATAATAGCTCCACTGTACCTTGGCCCAATATGGGCTCCTTACCAGTCACGCCTGTAACATATCCTGTCAATCAATTATACTCACTGAATAGGCTTCTATTGTTTGCTATGTGAGTTGTTGTTCCACTATCGGCGATCCAGGTGTTCGTTGGCTTACTTCCATATATATTCGAATTCTCAAGGGTCAAGAACGCGTAGTCGGCACGGCTGTTATTGTCCTCAACGGCTATATGCGTCCTTGCATTGCCGTTTCGGGCTTTGTTTGGTGCATTGAACTTTCTATTTGTTCCTTTGCCATTGTTCTGACCGGGTTTGTATGCACCTCCACCTGGGCCCCTACATTCGGCTGCCCAGTGTCCTATCTTACCGCAGTTGTTGCATTTAGACTTGGACTTATCTGGTCCCTTACTGCCGGTACGTATAGGTTTATTGAAGCTCGCTTTGTTTGTACTAAAGAATGCTTTCCCTTCTGGGTTTCGGGCATTCTTTCTATGTGCTTTGGCTGTTATGCGCAATCTAATGTCATTTACTTGGTTTGATAACACGCTGTTATCTTGTAAATTGAATTGGAAACTTACTGATTGGGAGAATGAATCCCATGAGTCAGGTAAGCTCGCAATCAATGTTGTGATCCAGTCGGCTTCAGTGCATGAGCCGGGACTAATTGTTTATTGTTATTCGCTGGAACCATCCGCGCATGCGTTGGATGTGTTCCTCGATGTCTTCGCCATCAGTCATTTGGTGACTGAAAAACTTTCTTCGTAGGTCAATGAGTCCGACCGTTCCCTTGACTTGGTAAGTCGTTGCGAGGGCGTTCCAAGCGTCGGCAGACGTTGTGCATCCTTGTATTAGGTTTAGTACACTTCCGTTGACTCTTAATCTTATATTAGATAATGCTTTTCGGTCGGCTTTAACCCATTTCGTGTACTCGTCGTTAGTTGCTGTATATTCATAGTCGGGCAATGGTTTGCCCTCGTCATCTTTCCGGTTTCTTTCGGTTTTCAGTACAGTCTTGCTAGGTGCAATAATTGTCTTGTTTACGTAGCCATATAGATCAAGATCTGATAATATGTCTTCCATCTGTATGCGCCACATATTATAATTCTCAGTTCCCCGAAGGGGTGCAATCCGGTGCGTTCCGCTAGCTGCACCGGGGGCTGAAGTGCTTGCTACAGCTTCGGCCATGTTTAATGTACTCGAGTAAGTGTGTTATATATCTATCTATCTACAGTTGGTTATTGAGCGTACAATCGGGGCTCATAACCTGTTGAATTCTTATGTATATAGATGTATATATAAATGTATTACTAAACTAAACTAAATCGTATACAAAAGTAAAGACAGTAAAAGAGAAGTAGAGATAGAGAGGGGTAAGGATAGAGGGCTCGTGTGCGGGCCTTTATATATCCCAAGAAACCTACCGAGTCATATGGTAAATTGCTGCGCATATGACTGCGCACTGAATGACTCGTACTTACTGACTCGATTACTGCGCATAGAACATACTAGAAGAATCTAGTATTTACAAGATATTTCAACATCATACCCAGCAACCCTTCGCTGAAACTACACCCCATATTCAACCACTCGAAATTCCCACGTAACGTACAATGCCGGTTAGTCCAATTTCTTACCGGACACGGCTTCTACGGAGAATACAGCGCTCGCTTCCACCCTCACGTTGACCCACAATGCTCTTGCGGCGAACCCAAACAAACGCCCGAACACCTACTAATGTTCTGCCCGGATACGGAAGAACACAGGCACATCATCACAAGTGTATCACCTGATCGCTCCTGGGAGGAGATTTTCGGAACACTGCCGGGACTGGAGGCAGTATCTGAGTTCATACTCAAGTCGGGCATTGGAAAGTGTGGGGATCCGCCGGCAACCGCTCAACCTCTGTAGGACCTTACGTCCACGTCCATACGTCCCTACCAGCGTCGCTAACGTGACCCCGGTGCTCTTCCCTCTACCGTTTCCTTTTTACCTATCATCGTTATTACTGTATTTCTCCAAAATATTTATACATGGATCTCTTACTGTCTCTTATTTATCGCATCACATCACACGCGAGCGACGACATGGATCAGGATAAGCACAATAGGGGCTCGGGGCGAACGAGGCAAACCGCTCATTATAAATCAACTTGGAACAATCTTATTACATCTCTTCGACTTTCAAAGGGCACAACGAAAGAAAGGACAACAAATAAAAATAGAGTTAACAAAAAGGAAACAGCCTTTCACTGTGGTGTGATAAGATCCTGAAAATCAGTACATCAGTAAAAGATTCCTTTTTTCAGTAGGATATGGCCTGAAAATTACAATGTTACTATGCCTCCCTCAGCATGAATCAGACTATGGAAGAATTGATACCTAAAATCAGTATGTATTGACCTTGATTTCAGCTCAATTCTCACTTAAATACACGCACTGATTTTCAGCATTATAACCTTGTACAGTGTTTCTGGCTTGTTCGAGTCTGGTCACATAGGGTGGGTCCGGCTGGTCTACACAAGTTATCTGTACAGACCAACACTCGATCAGGAGTAACAAATAGAATCTGAAGCAACCTTGAGCACTCCTGATCATCCAAAGAGGTCGTTGGGATTGAGCTATTGTGAGCTATTGTGCTGATTGGCAATCAAAACATAGCAACCTTGGTAGCGGATTTCAAATTATCCTGCATCGTAACCCCACAGCTTCTTATGTTCGCACACCACAGTGCACGCTTGATTTAGGGAACTCATATCCGAGTTTCGCGAACCGATACAATGGACTGAATTAGGTTACCCCTGCTGGTCTATCGCTGTGGGCTGTCGAATAGCAACATGCCCTACTAGCTCACTGATAAATACGGAGAACCAATCGCTTATGGCAGGTTGGCACTTGCATCTTCCTCCACGTATCCTCTCTCCAGCAAGAACACTCTAACAAATCTTCGCATTTGAATCGAATATATTACCTGACAACTGTTGCAATCGGGTTCTTCGCTGGTCAGTTGCAGTCTTACTTGTGAAATGGGATGGACGTGGTTTTTCGTATGCCAATAAGCTATTTTATTTGTATGATCGTCATATTGATCATATGAAGAACTCTTTGGCTCCACTTTCCCTTAATTTACTATCAAATGATGCAATGCTACAAGTCTCGAATGGTTGTTGTAGATTCAGCTTCTCATGGACCGGACCGTAGTATCACTACGATTGGGACTTTCACGCACACCACGCTTCCTTGGCATTTGGGGTTACGATCACCTGTGCTCTAATACCTCCCACTAATCTCCGATATGTCTTTATAAATACCTGTAGCTTGCACCTCGTTCGACATCATTTTTCATTCGATCTCATTCACTCACTCCTTAAACCTGTTCACTTCATTATGAACGCCATCAACATTGGCCTATTGTTTTCTTTATTTGCATTCCAAGTTTCTGCTGCACCTGGCCTCGCTCTTGACATTGCAGGTAATCATAAATCATTCTACACTTTCCCTTGGATATCTTCTCATTTTGTTACTATCAAAGCCCCTTCTTCTGCGGTCGACGTCGACAGTTTGATCGTAAAAGCGTCACTTAAGAACACTGGAGATGTCACTCTGAAGGTTAGTCACTCATTTCTTTTATTAGAATTATCACCAATAGCCTTCTAGCTCTTGAACGACCCTCGCTCAGTACTGTCCAAGGCCAATACCAACACCTTTAGCATATCATCAGCGTCCGGAACGCCCAAGTTTACAGGCTTGAGGGTCAAATACGTTCCATCCCAAGCCGCAAAATCAAGCAACAGCTCTGCTTTTACGACTCTGGCACCCGGCCAGACTATCGAGATCGACCATAATTTGGCGGGAACCTACAATTTCACGCGATGCGGCGAAGGGGCTTATAATGTATGGTGTTACCTTACTCGTGTCTCTCTTCTAATAACCCATTGCCGCTCCTATAGTTCAGTACATTGAATACCTTCAATTACATAGACGAATCCGGAGAGCTAAAGACTATTGAGGCCTCGATTAAATCGCATCAACTCAAGGTGGCGGGTAAACTCGCTACTACTAATCGCTACACCGTAACTGCCTCTGTTACTAGGCGTGCACTCTCCTTCACCGGTTGCAGTGCCGACCAACAGTCCCAGATCAAAGAGGCCGCGACGTACGTTTTCATTTATTTCACTGCTGACTTACAATATAATAATTTGATTTCAGTGCCTCGGATGCTATGGTTTCCAATGCCAACTCTTACCTCTCAGGTCTCGCTTCAGGCAAACCACGCTATACGACCTGGTTCGGGACATTCGACAAATCCCGTTATAACTCTGTTGCATCTCATTTCAAAAATATTGGAACGGACGCTTCGTCGATGAACTACGATTGTAGCGACTGCTTGACTCACCCCAGCATGGACTACCCAAACACCTATGCGTATGTTGACCCAAACGTACCTACCAAGATATATCTCTGCGGAGCATTCTGGCGGGCGCCCACGTAAGTCCTTTATCATACAGTGTCTGGGTCTCGTAATATAACCATCATTTTAAATAATGCAGTACTGGCACTGACTCCAAAGCCGGAACTATTGTTCACGAAAATTCACACTTTGTTGCCAATGGGGCGGTCGAAGACCACGTTTACGGTCAGGGTGACGCGCAAGCTCTGGCAAAGTCCAATCCTGCTCAGGCTATTATGAACGCTGACAGCCACGAGTACTTGTAAGAATAATTTATTTGATTTAGATGTTAGTAGGGCACTAACTTCTGGAACCCTAGCGCGGAGAACACACCAACACTTTCTTAGGTTTCCGAATAGGCTTCATCATGTTTTCGCATCCACAATACTGTATTCGCATTTCCGTTCAGTGGATGCCATCGTCTCTGCCATACGGTTTCAGAATTAATCTATGTAACTTCACCCCAGAGCCCGAGCACGTTTATGATATAGCTCTACGGAAAGGTTTGTGTGAGAATGAATATTCCCTATGTCACAGACAAGGCCAACTTACCGCTGCGTTCCACAAGACTCACAGCAATCCTAATGTGTCTGCTCGCTGAGGTTCTCTTCCGGTCCGAATTTATTCAAATCAAGATCATTAGACGTATCAGCCATCGTTTATAGTAGCCAGACTCATAGTCTTTCAAAGTGCTTCTCTTATGACATATGACCCAAGTACTATGCCGCATATAACTAGGTGATACCAGCTCGGAATATGTTAAGTTGAATTGAAATCTGCCAAAGTATTCCAAATATTCATTGAGGCATTCTCGTCAAAGGCTTCTGTTGCACAAGGTTCCAAGGTTCGCCATCATCAAAAGTTTTGCCAAATGATGCCTTTCAAGTGTTTTGTGCGTTCAGCCGACCATAGCTCTGCCGAATGATGCTCAGGTGCTATGCTCACGTGCACGTTCGGAGCTTCCTCGCGCCTCTATCGCTATGTTATCGACGACTAATTCCCGTAGATATGTCCTCGGAGGATATTTATAAGCAATATCATAGGTTGGTTGCTATCAAGCAAATCTTCAATGGGATGCCTAGCAATGCTTCTTTACCGTAAGAGTGGTCTCATGCTTTCCTTGCTTGGAGTTAAGCGTGAAATCCGGGCCACATGCACAAACAAATTTGTCGGCATGCACCCCTATTGGATCGTCTCCCAATATCTATTTCTCAGGTGGAGGTAGAGAAATGCTTGGCGAATATTGTATCAACATTAGATTCTCCGGGTTTCAATCCTATGCCCTCGTTCCATATCGTGTATGTGAGCTCAAGGGGTCGTGCGCTCAAATGACTCTTGCACGATTATATAAAGAGCGGAAATAGCTGTAAAACCATCATTCCAAATGGTATATAACCCGGTTGGAAGGTAGGACAAACCAGCATACCTCTCTCGGGCTCTCTCTTCCTCGACATGTTGGCTACTCTCTCGCTCCTTTTGGCCACTGCCGCCTCTGTCCTGGGACATGGATATGTCTCAGAAGTTACTACTTCTGCAGGAAAATACACAGGATATTTGCCTTACCAGGACCCGTACACAAACCCCGCGCCTGCAAGGGTTATCCGCAAGATCCCAGGCAAGTATAGACGTTGGCTCTGACTGTATGCACCCTAACTGTTACTTTATGCAGGCAACGGGCCCGTTGAGGACGTCAGCCTCATCGATGTACAATGCAATGGATGGTCTGCAGGTGGCGTAGTTGGATCCGCACCTGCCGCCGCCGTTGCCACAGCTGCAGCTGGCACTACAATCTCTTTGTAGGTCCCCAAACGATACGTAGCTGCAGCGTTATCTCATGCATTTGAGTAGCAAATGGACCGAATGGCCTGACTCCCACGTTGGCCCGGTTATCACATACATGGCTCGTGCGCCCTCAGATATCACTAAATGGAACCCTGGAACCTCGTATGGACATTTCTATAACACATAAATGATGTCTCACACTTTAGACTTAGGGCTGTTTGGTTCAAGGTCGCCGAGCAAGGTCTTGTAAACGGCAAATGGGCAGCAACTGATATCCTCAAGGCCAACAACTGGGTCTACAGCTTCAAAATTCCAGCCTCTCTTGCTCCAGGCCAATACATTATTCGGTAAGCCAAGTCCATGGCAGATTTTTCTTTCAAACCTCATTAATCTGTTAAAATTAATATAGGCACGAACTTATCGCATTGCATGCTGCATATTCATACCCTGGAGTTCAGATCTATCCCTCTTGTCTCCAAATTAGCGTCACTGGTTCGGGAACTAGTACAGGACCAAGCAGCAAGGTTTCTTTCCCAGGCGCATACACCCCGTCGACTCCGGGCGTAAGTCGATCTTTTGTCTTGTAATCCCCGCCAGTAACCAAACATATGACCTAGATCGTCTATGATGCATACAAAGGCTCGGCTACCTATCCCATCCGTAAGTTATATCTCCTACGTCCACAACCAGGTTAACTAAACTCTAACAATTCTTCGTACTTTCTCACATTAGCCGGTCCTGCTGTGTAAGTCTATATCTCTTGGCAATTTGTTCATTTCGATACTAATCCTTGCCTTTCCAGCTGGACCGGTTAAACGTTGCAATTAAGCCAGTGTGGGGGAATTATTATATTGTCATTCTCTCTGCCGCAATGTTATCGTCTGTATATTAGTCATAGGCACAATCAAAGCGTTCGTTATCAGTTTATGAAATAGAAGAAACCGTGAGGTGTCGACGGCCAATGACCGATCATGGCTCGGCCGGTCGCCTTTCCAAAAATCACCAGGGTTCGCGAGCGCTCGGGGGCACGCATTGTTTTCCGTAAGTTCGCCGAGCTCCACAGATGCTTAGTCACCTAATGATTTATCCTATTGTGGGATATTGAAGTGACATTTGGGTACCCAAATTGAGTAAAGGATGTGATGACCAAGCCTCCTAAATTACTTCGCGAGCCTCAGCGAGTGTACGGAGAACCATGGGTACTCCCAAGCACTCGCGAACTCGGGCGATTTTTGTAGAGATGTCCCCGAGTGTTGTTCAGGGCCGGTCAACCGGCCCGATAACAGCTCCATAACCCGGAAGTATTTCACCTAACTTGACCTTCCCCACATTCCCCAACGCTTGATCTCATGAATTCAACGTCATCTAAGCAACTATATAAGACAAGTCCGAAAATGTTGACTCTCCCTCGCTTTCACCCAATACCTTACCCGGAATGCAGCTTCTTGAAGCACTCTCCGCACCTCTCACACAGGCTTCTCAATGGCTCACTTCTTTGTTCTCTCCTGAAGATGCTTCACAATCTCTCTTTCCTTTCATTCCTAGACCGGTTAAATTGGCGGTTTTGCTGGTCTTGATTCTAAATGCAAGAAGTTGGCCTGGGGTTTGGCATTGTGAGTCTAATTATTACCTCGTCAGACTTTCATTAATTATTGCCTATGAACAGTCCGCGTGTTCAAATCGGTCATCAACTATCGACTGAACGAGCTTTTCACCAAGCGCAAAGACAGCTATAAATTTATTGCCAGCCTTAGCCCTATTGGACGAAGCGTCTTTCCTACCGCGGACGGCGCAGACCCGGGTGCCATTAGTGTGCTGAAATCCTGGGCTGGTAAGGAATTTCCCGTTTTTGTGGTGGAAACGGGTGTCTGACTGTAGCGGAATCTTAGCCTTGGACGACTGTGACTTTAATGGACATCTTTCGAACTCGTGTTATGCGAAGAATTTGGATCCCGCTCGGATGCAAGCTTGGGTAGAATGGTGTCCTTCTTTGTTCCAGGACGGAGCATGGGTTGCGTTGGGAGGTTCGTGACTGTGATTTGGCTATGCATGATAGAGTACTAAAACGATTTTTTTTAGGTGCACACTACCATTATATTAGGGAAATACCTATGAATGCGTCGTATGAGATTCGAGTTAGTATTGGTGGATGGGATGAAAAATGGGTATGTGTACAGCGAGCATGGCTCCTTACTTCAAACTAAATGTTTTGGTTAGATCTACCTTGTAGCCAAATTCGTTACTCGTCCTAAAAGAAAGTCTAAATCAAGTACACCAAATGCTCATTCGGCCACCGCTACCTCGATTCCATCTATTACTACTCCTTCGACTCCCCTCGGCACCGAGCCTTCGACTCCGGGCGAGCCAGCTCTGAGTTCGAGCGGGAAAGTTACGCCCCTGGACGCATCGCGCGTGGACACAAAACTTACCTCCAAGCCTATCCTTCGCACTCATGACGACGATGGCGCATTGATTCACTGTGTCGCTGTATCAACCTATTGTTGCAAACATGGACGGGTGACCGTTCCCCCCAAGATCGCTGGCTATCTCTGGGTTCTCATTGACCGAGGGTATGTAAAGTCACAAATCACAATATGTTTATCACTATTTCTAACGTTTATTCTTTACTTTAGTGGGTGATTCGAGCAACTGGGAGCATGCGACGCATCTGCGTGAGCGTGGATCGGCTCGTATGACCGAGTTCCTGCGTGGTGGATGGAAAACAGAAGAGAACAAGTTCTGGGAGTTGGGTCCCGAGGTCGAGGCGGATCGAGCAAGGCGGATCGCAGACTTGAAGAAGCTGACTGAGGGATTGGATGGGTTGAGGGCTTATTAGTCTAGCTGAGCGTAGCGTCTTGCTATTAGAGCCCCCTAATGAATGTGCATTGGTTCAGATTATTAGCTTTTGTGTTCGATCAGGTGTATCTATGATTTAATATTTTCTTAAAATGGATTGGCGTTCATCACGTGTGGGTGGCAACAGAACAGGACATGCTTTAGGACTACCACCTCGATTGAGATTCTCGATGAACCGCGCCCAAGCTCCACACTCCCCGAGCAGCGCGACTTATAGTCCCCCTTCGCTTCCAGAATATCTTTCGAGGAACCATGCTTTGAACGTGATTGTGGGCGTACCCACAGACGAGGAAGTAAGGGCCATTCACGATACGATTAGGGCAGTGAACAGTGTGTCGAACTGTGAGTATGTGTGTTCGATACACGCTCCGTTGATGACTTTGCGTTAGTCCCTGCATTATATGACCATAAATTATCTACCCAGCTAGCGCAACACCTCTTTACTGTTCAGATGGGTGGGTTTGAACTGGTTTGTAGCAATGATAATGGTTTCATAAATTAACTGTAGCTATACCGGAATGAGTATCCATCTAGTATCTTTCCAGGGGTAAGTGTGCTATTCCATCATCCCGATAGTGCATTGCTGAGCGAACGTCAGGAGAATACATATACACCCCCGCTCATCCCATTACCATGTCTATATCCTTGGAACCGGTTATTGGGGCCCATCGGATGAGGAGTTAGAGTCCGCCTATGGAGTAGTCCGTGCTATGGAGAATTTGGCCAATAGTAGGTTTCCAAGAGGCTCGCAAGGATCCGATTGTGACTATGCATGTAGGTCCCTTCTTCGATCCAGTGTTGGGTGTCAAACTATCTCAGCATTTGTTCAATATACAGTTTGGTTTGTGGTACTTGCTTTTTTTATCACGCGTTGGCTGCTCATTCAATAAATAGCTCGCTATGTCCAGGATGCAAATCAGGGGCAGTTTACTCAGAGCCAAATACAGGGTCGACCTTCCCCTCCAGTTGATGAGGTTGATATTCCGGCTGTTACAATATCTAATTCCGTGTCCCATCAAGAAACACTGAATCCGACACACACCGAACCAGAATCAGCCACTCCCTCTCTGGCCGAGAACGCAACACACGTGCAACCTCGGTCGAGGCCAGGTGTTGAATCGCAGTCGAATGACAAACTCGATAAACTATGTGCCTATCAGCAAGAGACAAACAGGCTGCTGTCTAGCAATGAAGAATTACTAAGGGTCATTAAACTAACTTTAATTAGTGGTAATTCAAACACTAATGTCCGGGTATGTGGCTATTGAACATAGCTTACTTCGAACATTATGCACCTATGTGATGCTAACCGGGAATTAGTTTAATAGAGTTGGTAGTTATACCTCATACCAGACTATGAACGAAAAGGGAGAATTTCCATGGGTATGTTTGTTTATCATGGTAGCTACTTATAATGATTTAGTATCCCAACACTGTTAGATGTACCACCTCCAAAGTACATCCGGTGGGAGTTCAGGTGAACTCTACAATCCTGTTGTAGGAAAAGAACTTGTTGCATATCTCAAATTCTATAATATTGGCACTGAATTAATCGAAGAAGGGACCGAAAATCTCAAACCGAACAAAGAAGCGGATGCGAAAAAGGCCTTGGGGTATTTTTTATACTATCTCCGTCCGCTTGAAACATAGGTTCCGTTACGCTGAGAACGGAGCCATGGGATATTTTGATGTTCCACAAAGCCTGTTGTGCCATTCCAGAAGTACGTCTATGAGCAGCAAATGGCATTACAGCGAAGTCTAAAGTTTCTAGGATACCGTGTATGATCTGCCCCCCCCCCCATGTGTCATGTTGGAATATGCCAGTGTCTGATTGAATGTCACGTTATTTCTAACGCTTTTGGCTACGAACAAGGAGTGTTCACGCTATGATCACGTGTAGGTGGCAATCGCATCTAATTGATATTAATTATAATGTGAATATTCACGCCAACCACCATCTCAACCGAAGTTCCCAATATGACCCTGGCCCATCCAAGCTCGCCAACCAATTGTAATACTTACACCCCACCTCCTATTCCAGAATATCTCTCAAGAAGCCATTTTAAATACGATTGTGGGAGTACCACAGATGAGGAAGTTGAAGCTATACACAATGCAATTCGGGCACTGAATATCGTATCAGCTGGTGCGTACTCACTGAAGCTACTCTGGTGCTATATTAAATTGCCTTTTTCAGTCCCGACCTTGTATGACTCTAAGCTGTCTACCCAGCTGTCGCAACACCTCTTCACCGTCCAGATGGGTAAATTGTTTTACTACGAATAGTAGCCCTGGTTACATCCAGATTGCAGCTGTGCATAGGAATAAATACCCATCTAGTATATTCCCAGGAGTAAGCGCCACTCCGAAGACGACTGGCACCTACTAATATCACATCCAGGAAAACACGTACGATCCTCCGTCCATCCCATCCCACCTACCGATTAGGCTAGAACCAGTCATTGGGGCACCTTCAGATGAAGAGATAGAGTTGGCGCATAACGCGGTTCGCACTTTGGAGAATCTAGCAATAGTAAGCGATTGCAGGATGTTCATTATTTATAACTGATTAATAGAGTTTGCGTAGGTCCGTTCTTTGATTCTGCTTTGAGTGCCAAGATGTCTCAGCACTTGTTTAACATTCAGCTTGGTGGGCGCGATCGCTTTTCAAAACTGACCGAATAATTAAATGGTTATCAGCACGATTTATTCAGGACTCTAATCGCGGTCAATTCGCCCAGAAGCCGGAGAAATATACTTCGCAAAGTTTGACAAATATTAATAAGCCTCCAGTTCCTATTCCTGTGTCGGCAAACCAGCAAGAACCGCAACCTGTGGGTTTGAAGGACCCGAGTTTGAGTCCGACCATCTTTTCTCCCTAGGCAGGGCTTCCTAAGAACACCACGTCAGGACTGGAGACCACTTTAAAGGCGGATTTGAATGATGGAATCGAGAAAACCCCTGTTTTTTGAAGCTTGAAGAAACGAATCGACTGCTCAGCGGGAATGAAGAGCTATTAAGGAACATTGCGCGGATTTTATTTTCAACTTATTACTTGGGACACTGGAAGGTGCGGTATTGCCGATAACACCTTATTCATAGTATAATGAGAACTACTTCCTAACAATCACGCAGCGGTCAGAATACTCATACTATCATATGAACTAAAGGGGCGAGTTACCGTGGGTATGTGTGAGCTGCCCTTTAACAAGGGTACATAGATCAACCAAAGTCTGTAGATGCACCAACTCCGTGGCATTAAGGCGGAAAGCTTTGGACTCTTCAACTCTCCCAGGGTAGAAAACGTTATTGGGCATCTCGAGTTTTACAATATCGGTGCAGAACTAATAGATGAAGAGAGCGGAGAACTCAAGCCAGGCAGGAAGGGAGATGTGGAGAAGCTATTAAGCCACCGTCTGCGTTACGGATACCCGCCCATATCGTAGGTGGCATGACTTGTCATATGGTTATGAAGTGGCTTGTATTTTACCTACTAATCTATGTGAGCATTAGACCAGCGCCCTCGAAGATCTAGGTACGAGTGATTATAAAGTGGTCATTGGGGTTTAGAATTATTCGCGGCCGTGAGAAATCTTCCTGAGTGGCAGCCAAGGATAATTTGATGACACAAAACGATGCACCGTCTTCTGCCAAAATGTCACAGTTTATCGGAGCCTTTTACCCTTGTTCATCCCATCGCTAACTAACAATGGACCTAGAACTCAGCTGATTTTGTACCACTCCTATTCAGAACATTTTCCCATAGTATCTGGCTAGCTGTCTCAGCTTCTACAGGATACTAGAAGATGGTCACTTTATGGACCTCAGATCTGACGAGGGTACCGATGCTGAACAGCTTTTGCCCCGTCCGATTAGGCATCGCGATCGCGCACCTATATAGAAAACTGTTGTAAGCTCCAAAGCTAACAAGGTGAAAGTTACTACTCAAGTAGTATTGTTTGGGAATATTTGTCTTTCAAGCCGTGAATGAATAATTATGCACAACCCAATCTAATCAATTGCTTTGCTCAGATATCCAAGCGTGACGCTGCAATAGGTGGCGCATGGGGGTATATTCCCGAGTCGCATGCATATAGCACGTACCCTTGTACATGGACATTCATGTCTTTCCACCACTACGCATCCCCGTCTCCAATGCTCGTCTTTGGGATACGCGGGAATAAACCACGTGAGGATGGCATTTCGTGAAATTTGAAATTTGCTCGTGCGGGTGGCTATATAGGCTGCGGGTGGCGACCTCTGATTTTGCTGATTAATGTTGTCTACTACGCAATATTAGGAGAATTTAAACAGTAATCATTAGCAAAAACAATGGTTTTACGCTGCCACCCGATTGGCCGATCCCACAAGATTCGATTTGCCGAAGTGTCGTGTAGATGTGAAGTGGCCCTGTCCAAGGAGCCTCGGGCACGATAAGCTACTTCTAGCCGAGTGAATAATTTATTCATACTTCTTCTTGGGTTCATAACCACTTGGCCTGCCCCAACAAAATGGAATATCATCTCTTACCAAAACGAATAAACTGAATGGTAATTTTTATTATACACTTAACTAATTCTAAATAAATCGACACTCTACTCGTAAGGATCTTCTTGTCATTCGCAGACATGTAGCATCTGAGGTTGCCATATAAATGTTTACTGGGTTGTACGAGGTTGTATCGATGGGCCACTGGATATACTGCACCCTGACCCTACTAGCTATGCGATAGGCCCTTTGATGCAATGACTGCTGATCACGGACCGGCTGTTGTTAAGAACCGGTAACTCCACATGAATGCGTCTGCCCCAACCCTCTTGTATTCGTTATACACCAGTTCCTAGAGGTATAAATTGATAGGATATACTCCACATACGTGCTAGCATTGACGCACAATGCAAGTCCTCGATCTCCTATCTAACGTATCAAAGGAGACTCTCAAGCGGGCAAACCCACTGCCTTTACTTGAAATTACAAGTAGCTTCGAAAATTCATTCATTTCTAGAGCCATTAAATGGGTAGTTTTCGCGGTGTTGATTCTGAACGTCAAAAGTTTGCCTGGTGCTTGGCATGGTAAGTGTGATCTTTGATTCAGTTATCGTGAATAGAGAAGCTCAGGCCAGCTCAATTACTCATCTTTAGTACGCGTGTTGATGCCATTGTTGAAGCATCGATTAAGCGGGCTGATAAATAGGCGTGGTGATGGGTACGAATGGTGGACTAGTGTTAGTCCTGTTGGACGTAGTGTTTTCCCTACACTAGACGGTTCAGATAAAGGAGCTCTAGTTGTTCTGAAATGTCAAGCCAGTAAGCTTTCAAACTCTGAACTCTAGTTTGATTTTATTCACGGGTGCATGTATCTAGCCTTAGATGACTGTGACTGGATTGGCCACCTTTCAAATTCTTCTTATGCTAAGAATCTCGATCCAGCTCGCATGAACATGTTGTTATCGTGGTTTCCGGCTTTCTTCAATGATGGCGGAATGGCTGCACTCGGAGGTTTGCAGATTTCCTCAAAAAATCATATAATGACATCGTACTCACTATCCTCGTAGCCGCTCATTACCAATACATCAAGGAGATACCTATGAATAGAAGATACGAGATCCGCTTAAGTATTGGTGCATGGGAGGATAAATGGGTAAGAACGCTCGCTCAAAGAATTTACTAGCGCTTAAATACGATGCGATTGCCTCTGAACCCAAGGTATACTGTGTTGCAAAGTTTGTTTCTCACAAGAAACAGAAAATCAAATCTACAGAGCACAGCACCAACGCATCCACACCTCTAATTCCGCCCATCTCTGCCCCGACAACCCCGTTTGAAGCTGAAACCTCGACACCTGCTGAGCTGATCGACCGGAAAGTACAGGAAGAAAGGGACCTGGACACCTCTATCGTTGATAGCGGGCTCAAACCTGCTACCAAAAACAAAAAGACTCTTCAGACACACGATGATGATGGAGCTTTGATTCATTGTATTGCTGTATCGGCAATTTGTTTTAAGCACGGACGGATTACTGTACCACCAAACGTGGTCCTGGCTACGTCCGGATATTCATTAACAGAGAGTAAGCATTTTTTTAAGTAATGAGTGGTAATGATAAAGTATAATTCTTGATGTTTTCTAGCCGGCGACAAAAGTAACTGGTTGAATGCAAAGCGCCTTAGAGAACGCGGGACGGCGGCAATGACAGAGTTTTTCAGAGGGGGGAAGTTAGAGGAGAACAAGTTCTGGCAAGCTGGGCCAAAGGTCGAGGAAGAGCGTAATAGGAGACTAGCTGAGCTCAGGAAGTTGACCGAGGGAATGAATGGGCTACGTGTTTAAGATATTAACCCATCCGACCAAATGGTATCATAAAAAGCTAGAGACCACCCTTTAAACCTTGCAATATATTTTGTTAGGCTAAACCATATTGGATGCATATACTCATTTTCCAAGTTACCCATCGAGGTGTCCTTATGGTTAAAAGCATTTTGTTGTGGGGCGTCACGTGCTTATCATTATGTGGTGGCTGTGCCTACAACCCCAACGATTTTGTATCTCGGCACAACTGTCGCTTAGTCTTGGGTGTGGGGAGGGCATAAAACCCTCTCGCAGAGTTATCGTAATTACATCTAACGGCGACTTTAACAAGCAACTGAAAATGACATCTAATACGCGTGCGTCCCGCCGTTCTTCTGTGGCCCCTTCGCTTCAGTCCCTCCCCACACCGATCGCCCGGTTATTGCGACAAATCACATCTCTCTTGACTCCTGCAGACTCTTCTAAATCCATCTTGCCGTTTATTCCTAGGCCAATTAAATGGTTCATTTTATTTGTATTTTTGTTCAATGCAAGGAGTTGGCCGGGAGTATGGCACAGTAAGATAAGCACCCATTTCTGCTTTGCATAGCACTCACAATGGGGTCAAGTGCGTGTGTTTGCATCGGTGATCCGAATTCGACTCAACGGTTTATTGTATAAACGCGGTGATGGTCGCGCATGGTGGACGAGCGTCAGTCCGGTGGGCCGAAGTGTCTTTCCCACGGGATGGTTCCGATAAGGGTGCACTAATGTACTCAAGTGCTGGGCTTGTATGTTATATCCTCGCTTTCAGATTTCGCAGACTCAATGGGCATGTTTTGCAGCACCCGATGATTGCGACTGGAACGGACATCTCTCCAACTCTTGTTATGCCAAGAATCTGGACCCTGCCCGCATGCAAGCATGTATCGATTGGTTCCCTGCTTTCTTTGGTGATAATGGTTGGGTGGCGCTTGGGGGTAGGTTGCTGCACCAAACGACTATATTTCACTAACATTCCCACAGGAGCGCATTATCATTACATCCGCGAAATACCTATCAATGCACCCTACGAAATTAGAATGAGCATCGGAGGATGGGAAGATAAATGGGTAAGAGTTACTTATTGGCTGGTTATCAATTTGACCCACTTCATTTTATTCCAGATGTACTTTGTTGCGAAATTCGTCACCCACCCTAAAAAGTCCAAGTCAGGCTCTCAGGCCAAACCCACTCGAAATACCCACTCGAAACCAACGAGCGTTCCAGTCATAACAACACCTTCCACACCGCTAGTCACTGAGACTTCATCCCCTGCAGAGTTTGTAGCTGAAAATGGAACTTCTGGATCCTTTGATGTATCGACGGTCGACACTAAACTTGCTCCGGGAACATCCCCCAAACCTGTTCTGCGTACACATGACGACGATGGGGCGCTTATTCACTGTATCGCCGTTTCGACATATTGTTTCAAGCATGGTCGTATAACCGTTCCACCAAGAGTGGTACTAGCTATGTGCGGGTTCTCATTGGATGAAGGTATGTGCACATTATGACCAAAGCATATTGTGTACTGATTTATTCGTTCCAACCTCTTAGCGGGAGACAAAAGCAATTGGACGAAGGCCAATACATTGCGTGACCGCCATTCGGCTCGCATTTCTGACTTTTTACGAGGCGGGTGGAAGTCTGAAGATAACAAGTTTTGGGAGGTTGGTCCTAAGGTCGACGCCGAGCGTGCGAGGCGAGTAGCGGACCTGAGGAAACTAACGGAAGGCATGGATGGCCTACGGACATACTGAGTCCAATAGATTTGATAGACCACATGATCTACACCGGATAAGGGTTATTTAGAGACCTATTTGGACCATGATAGTATTGAATTCAATTGACACATAGCCTTATAGCAAGCGACGATAAGAAAAGTAGAACTTATTGATGAAAGCACGGATAATACATGTTAGATTTCCCCAATAATTGAACAAGCACCAAATACCAATATTGTAGAAGGATTAAATGGACTATAGGAAACAAGCTAAGAAACATATCCATTAGTGAATAGCCCGATACTTGCTCTTTTAAGTTTGACAAAGCTCAGGGAAGTTAGCTGAACTCAAGCGGCTGATACAGAGTTGGTCGTTCTCTATCGATTTTTCACGTCAAAGCAGCGGGTATCTATCGTGGAGGTCTCAAACCATTCCAAATAGGCAGATCAATATACGCGGGCAGTCCGTTGAGACTCATTAAACTCTTGTGGTATGCTAAGGAGAAGCATATTCGCGACACGGGGCTAATGATCATGCTCACCAAGTAAAGTTTCCCGGTGCACGTATATGTGAATTTCTCCAGCAAATATTGCTTGCCTATCGTCATTAATAGATTGAATGCGAGTATAACTTACCAACATAAAAACAGCAGACAATAAGGACCGACGGTCATATTACTCGGAGGATTGGCTGAAGAGGTACTCGAACAGAATGGTACCGAGATCGGTTCATACATGTTATGAAGTTTGATCGATGAGTTTGAGTGAGTATCCCAATTTTCATGCAAAGCTCTAACGGACTGGCAATTGGATGTGCGATGGGCCAGTGGTTTCAACCAACGCCTTGGTGTTGCTCGTGTTGATCATAGGCACTGACACAAACTAACGCCGAAGGATAGTGACGAGTGGTTAAAAGGATGGTTCAAGGGAAGCGTTTCCAGGCAGCATTACTCGCGTGTATGAACAAAGGAGTATGCTCAACAGCAATTTTATAAAGATAGTCTTGGTCTTCTGTGACTTCAATCGACCGATCAAAGATTGTCCGATATAATCGCGGGGTAAATATAGGTCAGGTGACTCAGGGCCCTCGTGTGTATATTGACGTGTCAAACTGGTCCTCGACCTCTTGTTCACGGCCTCGACGACCACAAACTATCTATAACTTTTTATTGTCACTGTAAAAGCGCCCCGTCATGCGTGTATCGTATCTTGTCGCTGGTCTCCTTTCTCTCCTGCCGGCTGCCTTTGCAGACGAGGCTGCTGACATTCTCGGCGTTGACGCGTATCACCTACCTAAGGAATGCCCGATTCGGTCGCGCAATGGCGACAAGTTGAGTATGCACTATGTAAGTACTATCAATACTAATGCAATATCAAACAATGACTAATATCAACGCATGTAGATTGGTACCCTTCAAAAGGACGGCAAGAAATTCGATTCGTCGCGCGACCGTAATCAGCCGTTTGACTTCACCATCGGCTCTGGACAGGTTATTCAAGGCTGGGAGCAGGGTCTCCTTGAGTAAGCCTAGTCCTTCCCAGCAGCGTTGCTTTTCATTGACATTTTGCGCTTTAGTATGTGTGTTGGTGAAAAGCGAAAGTTGACCATCCCTGCCAAACTCGGATACGGTATGTTGACACAGATAATGCGAGTCTAAAATGTGATAATAATTCATTATAGGTGAACAAGGCTTCCCACCTGTCATTCCTGGTGGAGCCACTCTCGTATTTGATGTAGAACTATTGGGCATCAAGGACCGCAAGCCCGGGAAGGAGGAGCTGTGATTGAGAGGTTCTGGTAATTGAAGTGTGGAGATAGCTCATGTTTCCTATTACGATTGTAGCACCACAGATGTTTTGATATCAAGTACTTGGTTTGTTATATCACGAGCAGGTGGTAATAAGCGTATAAATATCGGCTACCACCATCTCCAGGATCCTGAATTATCTCTGAGCATTCATGTTATCTGCACGCTTCTCTTGGCTTTGACATTGATGCGCAATAAACGAACAGTCACAGGCTTACGCACTATATTATTTCAGATTCAATTACCCGAAGACGACAAGAAATCCTGGCTACATCCGCATGTACAAGCCTACAGTGAAAGGCGGTAACCACATTGGTTCCCAGGCCCCACGTACTATTCAAGGAGCAGAGGGTAAACTCCTGATTCGCAGTAATTGCTTGATGCTATTATACCGAATGCTTGTATATGAACTCTGCACTGATCTACTTCGCAAAAGAATGCCTGATAAATACTTGTACAGATATACTATGCCTAGTAAATAACCGAAATATGTCTATATATGTCAAGAACCTCCTGGGAAATCTTAATTCATCTCTAAATCTTCAAACACCACCAGCAATGTACATTGTATCTGGATTTCTGTGTGTTCCGCTATCATAGACCAGCCGAAGAGTCGATACCTACGCGGGTCGTAACCAGTAATGGAACGTGCTCCTACGCGTTCCATGACAGCAGTCACGCGCAGACCCTCAAAGCCGCTCACGGACATGGGTGTTTTCATATCATTTAAAGGCGGCTGCCTCAGCCTTTCTTTGCTTGCATATGTTGTCCAGTCCGATTCAGACGGAACGGTCCCCAATAGATCCTCTTTTCAAGATTATAAGTAGAATCATAGGGGTTATGGATTGGTGATTCGAACTTGCCTCTATACTCATCGTCATCCACAAACCACTTGCTGCCAAGGATTAAATAGCGATTCTTCGGAGATCCCTGACCCTCCCTGGGGTTAATGAAAGCTTCACAAGCCTGGCCCCATCGAGTTGGTAAAACTCCGCATCAGCGCGTAGGTTTAGTAACGCTGCTTCTTGAGACATGGTTGCAGGAATGACCCTTTCATTGAGAGGAAGCACAGTGTAGCCACTCAAATAAGATAGAACAATACGAAATAGATCAGGATCACGAGAAAGTTCGACGCGCCGTGTAGAAGACTCGCGAAAATCACCCAAAAAACAGGTTGTGAAATAGTTAGGGCCGTCGAATTCGATTTGAGACTTGCTTAGTGTAAAGTCTATCCCTTGAATAGAGACGGTATACTTTTCGTTGAATTCCATTGGCAGTCAGAGAGACGAGAAGAAATGGTGTGGTAGTGGGAGCTGGACATCACCATAGGTTACCTTCGGCGCTTAGTTCATATCATCGAGCAAACATTGCACAACAAGGCCTTCATTATCCTATGCGCACGGTGAAAGTCTAGTTAGCTCGAACCATACGAATTTACGCAATCTGAAAGATAAGTCTATGTCAATTTATGCTTAAGCTTTCAAATGGGGTGTACACCTCGTACTCGGAGTATGAGTCGTGATGGTTTTATTTAGGGCTCCATCCCCATAACCGAAATCTGTGAGTCGTAATCTTCGATAGTCTTGGTTGTGAATCGTGCGATAACTCTCGCTATATTAATATCATTTATATTACCCGGTTGCTATTCCTTGATCGTCAACCGTTCTTACACGACAAGGTCCTCTGACTATTCCTAAATAAAAGAGCATCATGGGGCTCGTGCCCCAAACAGCCACATGGCAAATGTACATCATAGAGTCGCGGGAAGTGGGCTATCGAGTTCGATTTGGCATCTAAAGAGTGCAAACTCGCGGCCTGTGCGTATTTGCTCATGTTAGAATCAACCTGATTGGTGGAGGGATGTTGGTGTCCAGGCTTGGAACGCGTGCCTTTTTGGTTGGCAATTGGATATGCTTCTGGTCAAATTTCTGTACGACTGTCATTTGGTTACCACCCACTCCAGCTCCTGGGCAAGATACATCCAGTCGTTCCGATTGACCAACGTCTACAACTTCTCCTGCGTTTTTACCACTGAGCTTCAAATAAACAACTTACGCTGCACCAGGTTTACGGCTTTTCTCGTTCTGAGGCCCTCTGAGTTCTTAACTGGGATAACCGTTGGCTCTTCTGTATGAAACTATTGTGGAGAAGAGGCTCTGGTTGTTTGTTATATATGGTCTACCATTAATCGACCTTGTACTGTCCAGGGGATGGTTTAACGATTTCCTGCCTCGCCTTGAGATTCAATATGCAACAAGTATGCAGAATACATAACTCATGGTCCTATGATTAAATAATTATGTACAAAATTTGCCTAATTTATATACTGAAGGTATGTGCGTTTGGCTAATTATGACTTCTCGGTAAACCCACAGAATCCTACTCTGCTTTTAAATCCTCAAGGACAATCAACAGTCGGTAATCAATATCATGAAGGTCCCAGTCGAAGTTCTCGTCATCTCCCCCGAACCTAGATTCGTCAATATGCCAACCAACTAGCTTCCACCTACGAGGATCGAATTCTCCCAGTGTATGGGTCGTAAAACCTTCGACCTTGGCAATCGCTTGCAGGCCGTCAATTCCCTCATCCAACATTGATTCAACCGTGATCATATCATCAAATGGGGTCTTGGACAGAATATCCTTATTAGCGTGGAGCCTCCAACTAGAGGCTGGCTCTGTGTTTGTCTGAAGTTCGTCTGGAAAAAAAAACGCGAGTCCAAGTTAGTACCACCTGGGGGGGGGGGCGTAACGGACATACCGAACTCCACACTAAAATGACATCTGTACACGTTCCCTAGGACTAGATACTGATTTTGAGGTGTTTGTTTGATGCGTTGCTGTTCGATGAACTCATCACAAGCACAGACCAGTCCGCTGAGCTGGTAGAACACCGCGTCCGCGCGCAGGTTCTGCAGCACTGTCTCAGAAGTCATCGTTGGTGGGATAGACCTTTCGTCCAGAGGGAAAATATTGTATCCACTCAAGTAGGACACAATAATACGAAACAAGCCGGGGTCCCGATGTAGCTCGATCCGGCGTTGTTTAGAGTTTGCCAGAAAATAGAAAGTAAAGTAATTGGGACCATCGAACTCGATCTGGGATTTGTGAAGCGAGAATTCTGTACCACGATGGTGATAATGTAGGTGTCGTTCATCGGATAGAGGCACGCGTGTTGTGATTCCCGGGTACACGTGGTGGCGGGTTGAAGCCCTTCCGCTGACGGGAGCGCCTTCCTTTTTAGTTAAATTACCAAATCACCCAGTGAAAACGCCAAGATTTCGCTCTTCGAGCGATCTTGCCATTGTTCAAATTATGTTAATGATTGTATGAACGATCTTTATGTCCTGTTATATGTAATTTTATAAATATTCACTCAAGTATTCGTATACTAAGGGCCCGGTTTCATACATTTGCGATAGGACGAGAGATGTCTTCTTGAGATATTTGGGATGGTTTTGGCTCGCTGTTTTAACCCATAAATTCTTATCCGACTCTTATTCTAGCCAATGGTACACCTCGGAAATGGTATATTGAATCTTACACCATCTGGCCCCAAAATACATGTCCTTGTACACGAGCCGCATCAATCCCATAAGTAAGAGAGGTATCAATCTCGGATCTCATTTCCTCTTATTCACTGATCGAGGGGAGACAAGAACCATTAGTAAATGTTGTGTAATAAGTGAAACTTGAGGTACATACGCCCGAGTACTGGAATTCGCCCTCAACGTTTTGGATAAATTCATTTAGATTGAGTGCATCCTCTTCAGCATAAGATTCGTCGCCTTCACATCGGCCCTCGCCCTTTAGTAAAATCAACGATGGGGCGAAGGTTGTGTCAAGCCAGACATTTTTTGTCGACTGAGAAAAGTCAACTTCGCCCCAAGTAAGCTTCCCATCAATGTTTCCAATGAAACGGTCGAGGTCGATTGAAGATTGGTGCCAGTTGCCTTCCGAGTCTTGGAGCTCAGCTACCAGGTAATGTCCATCGGCAAGCTGGATGGTTGCAGGATTTGCGGATTCTGCGAATGACATGATGGAGTTTAGAGGAGCTGTAGTGGAATGGGGTGGAGTGATAGAGTCTGGTACGAAAAGAAGTGTAGCCCTTGGATTATATAGCCTAGCTTTGCGGATGGAGACCCGGCGTGTATGCAACGGGCGCCGATAGTGGCCGGTTGCATACCAGGTGCAAATACACTTACCTGTGCGTGGAAACCAACTTTTGCTTTGTGCCAAGTACATAGTTGCGTGATTGTTCGTCAGTAAATGTGTGGTTCGGGCGACGCGTACGTGAGTGCATGCATGGCTGTAGTAAGGCTATCTGACCATTATAGGGATATACGTAAACCCAAGACCAATCTGCTGATCAGTTCACGTAAATGATTGATTGCTCCTTTATGTGCATGGAGCAATCACCCCGTATGATCATATCGCTACCTTGATAACCGAGAATTTAATGTATCAATAAGAGAACGCATAATGCCTAATGCTTCCGCTAACCAATCCATTTGTTCCGACGCACGCCTAGAATTGATGAGTGAATTGGGTGGTTCACGAAAGTTTACGAGAGTTACGTGATGCTTCCCTGCAAAGAATGAACTCCAGTCGCAGGTACCTCCCAGACAATGCAATACACAACCTAGTTGGGTGTGACAAATCGACGCTACTTGTAACGAGTACTCGTATATGTGTTGGCGAATTAGGTATAGCATAGCACTTGGGACAGGATTATCACCCCGATCCGCAAAAGAATTCCCATGAATTTACAGCTTGAAAAACCACCAGTACTGATCAAGAGGTGGAAACGTCCATCATTCGTCTATAATGTTCACCCTGTCGAGTAACTACCGAAGAACCAGCGCGGAACATAGTCCATAGAAACCGTATGGTATCAACTAGGTCTTCGTACTGAGCCCAAGTCCTCTTGCCTCCAAGATATGCCCATATATGTGAGTGTACCTACATGGGCTGACCTGTTTCCACGATGCTGGTGCAAACCGACGAGTGGAGACGCCCCGAGCCGCGCTAGGGAACCCAGGTGGTGCGACGTAGCCCGCAGAGCCGTACGGCCAGACCGCGCCTAGGAAGCCGGCGCTTACGAGATTATATGTTCGCTACCTCACCCGAGCAATTGCGAACATCGATCGCGTCTAGCCGACGGACGTGTCGAGCAACGCGATCGATGTTTTTTTCTTCTTTCCGCCCTTCTCTTCTTTCACTAAGATGTCGAGCGCAGATGGCCTACTCGATCCGTGAGTTGTACTTATGTCTCGGGGGGCCCGGCTCACGTCTCAGACTGTTTTCAAAAGATATAGATGTACATGTAGAATTTAACAATAGTAACAGAATACCATAGTTACTTGCATTCCTTCGGAAGATCTGGAAGGCCGATTTCGTTTAGCGGGTGACTCACTGTACACGAATTCGAAAGAGCTACGACCAAGTTGTTCCATCCTTTTACGTTGGCGACGTTATCGTCTATCGGTAACCGATTGCTCTGCACTGTAATTGCTCTATCCCAATAGTAAGGTACTTTGAATTTATAATTATTTTAGCTGTTGCGGAAAGTCATCTACCCATTCGGGGCTAAAGACTATCTTACCCCATTGCATCTTGGTTCATATTTACGATGCTTTTGCCATGTATAAATTTATCTGATGTGAAACCACGCAGTCAAGCTTGCTGTTGAGTGGGTAATAATAATGACTCAAATGTATCAAGTGTTCCGAAAAGGTATTGTTCTCCACAACGCTCGAGTTAGATCCACATGCATTAGTAGAAGTTGTAGAGCTCTTGATAATACATATAGATCTAATTCGAGTGTTATAGCGAAGAAATCAACAAAATGTTTGCGAAATACTCTTGGGGGGGCACTAATATATCAATAGCGTTTCCATTTCAAGGGGAACCATCCCATGTTGAACATGCGTATAAATCGCGCTATTCATGACACAAGATACAGCGGGCCTAGCAGTGGCTCTCACACTCTTTAGTGGATTTCTCGCCTTTAGTTGTTTGGACAAATAAATAGGTTCTGAAAGTTTAAACATAAATACCAGTACGACCGACTCGTAAACTACCCAGACATCTCACCTACTTGCGGTAGCCAAACTAGCAATCAAACCGCGTGAGCAAGCAGTCAACATGATGAGACCTCTACGTCTGAACATTTCACAAGAATCGGTCATAATGCTGATACCATGAGGCTTGAGACTTACTCATGAGCGTTGTTCCGATTTCCGGACTGATTCCGAAAGGAGTTGTGTTGAAAAGGACAGAGATACCACTACCAAGTAGAAGGAAATTGACCACAGGAACGGACCGTCTAGGATTAAGCTCATTATGAAACCGTCCCACCCCAACGCCACTGGGTATAACCGACCAGGTGGCCAAATCGACCCATCGTCTTTGGGGAATGAGTATTCATTCCGTAGTCTTATCCCCAAATGAAACAGAGTACTAAGACTTCCAAGTCTCACTCCCGTGTCTCGAAAGTCATTTTCTCCGTAGCAATGTGTGCTGTTGAAGTATATTGACTAGCAATTAATATGCCAACTTGCTTCTTACTCTTTGTAGTGGTATTTGAATCTTGTGCAGCGGGTACACAACCGATCCTTTGTTCTGCTCCCTTCTGTGTGTGCTCTCGCAGGGCCAACTCGAACCCTAAATAACAACAATGTGACGCAAGCAGATTCTATTTAATGAAAGAAGTACGAGCCGAAGCATAAAACTGGTCCGATTGCTCTCCATTGAGCCCAGATCGATCGGATGGGGACAACCCGTCACAGGATACTCAACGACTCGAACCATTTCGTACTACCGATGTCACAGAAACCACTTGTTTCAAAACGAATGAACCTTGAACAAAGAACGCGGACACTGCTGCATATCACGAGCAGAAGCCGAGACTTTTGGTATATGCGCGATTAATGCTCTTTGGTTTTTTCGTTTTTGACAGAGAGTACATTCCCAAGTCATGAAATATGCAAACAAGTCGAACAGAACCGACTGTGTGAGAGAGAGGAGTACATGCCGAATATGAATTATTAAAGTGACTCCGAGGTATGATATCTATTCTAAATACAATCCTATAGCACGCGGATCGCTTCTTAATACGACGCGCTACCCATTTAATCACCCCGCTCCACACAATCAAGTAAGCTCCACACTCGCTCCACCATGAGAAGACTCCCACTCCACTCGTCCGTCATACGAGACCCCCCAAACGCGCAACCCACAAGCCTGTTTTCAGCCCTGCATGGCACACCCTATCGATATTATCCCTTTCGGAACGTGGTTTCCGACTTTGGTTGCGCCAGGCTGTATACGCGCCGTGTTGCCTGGGAATGGGAGTAAGTTTGCGCCGCTCCCATTAGGCTCTTCTTTCTCTCTGTTTTTCAAATGTTAAACTGCGTTGCGCCCCCCCCCCTCCGTCCGGTGAGATTGTGAAAAAGAGTAGTGGATCGTAGCTTTGGATTTGGGTGCTTCAGGTTCGGACCCCGACTTGGTTGGGAAGTGTACTGTTGTGCGTGGGTATCCGGGGTATCCGTGGACTGCCACTGATTATTCTGGATCGGGACATAGAGTGTTGTTTTGGGTGGTTGTCTGACTCTTTTTCCCTACCCGGCGCTGGTATCCGAGTCCGGACAATGAAGCCGGTGTGGTATTGTATGAGAGACGAACGAACGGGCCCGGAATTATAAGAGTGCATTATTGTGGTATTGTGCGTGGAGAAAAGGATGGGCCGGGTTTACCGGTGGTGAACGGCGATATTGTGATGGATTGGGCAAGACTGGGAGGGTTGATAGATCGGGGCTGGCGTTGGCGTATACGTATTGGTAGCGAGTTGGCTTGCGGCTAGCGCAACGCCCAGTTGATGACGAGCTTGAGTGACGACCGAGTTAAAATACGAGGACGACCGAATGTATTAGTTGTAGTAGTAATGGTCGTATAACATACACCCCTAGGATACTTCGGCAACCGCCGGAATCATGTCGCCTATTATTCACATCGCCACGGCTGATTGTGGCACAATGCTGTTTCTCGAACCCTGTGCGGTACACTCTATCCAGGCTGAAGCGAGTTTTGCGTCGCTGTGGGATGAGAATGAAAACCTTGTTCGGTGCAATGGCGAGGGGTGGGCTTGTGCGGGGACTATCGGTCATATGGTGTCCCTGAAAGAACGAGGGGGAAGAGAGCAAACAAGGGATACAGAAGGGGTTTCGCTACGCATCCTCGATTGAGCGGTGTGTGCGTTGCAGATCCTTGCCTCGTCGGAGCGTACGGTAATCAAGCGGGAAGTTTTCATTTTTTTTTTCATGTCGTCCCCCGCAGTTGGCCAGGCACGTTGAGGTTGATTGGTGGCACGACACGATTCGTGGCAGACGGGTCCGACGTCGAGGGTATATGCACCGGCGAGTTGTGGCCGGAGATTTGGCTGGACAGGAAGGGACGAGGGCGGGCCGATCCGCGCAAGAAACACGTGACGAGTGACGTCAAGCGTACCGGCGGCTAGACAAGGCAAAAGAGGGACGGATTAGCAAGACAAGCGGGGGGGAGGTCGGTGTTTCGATTAGAGTCTGTTTTCCGCCACCACCAGTCCCATGGAAGACACGAGTGCAGTGTCGACGAGCAGACCCGCCACGCCAGCGCTTGTGCATTCCCCTCTACCGCACGTTCCTCGTTTTCGTCGCGGGACATGCAGACGACCCATCGCCCGACACCGACGAGACAGCCATCCTGGGGCAAGCGACATGCCTCCCTCGACTCCCCCAGGGACCGCCCAAGCGTGTCCGGGGGACTGGCCTCGTCGCTGCCCACCCCGACCCCGACGCTGATTGGCCCGCCCCCGCCGGACCCACCCCATATCCACACGCCCCCGAGCTCTCCCTCGGCCCGCCCCTATGCATACCCGTTCTTGCCTTCGTGCGAGCCACGCGGTGACGCCAGACCCAGTGTCAGCGTCGACATCTTTCCCGACAAGTATCTTCTCAGCTGTCGGTGCGTCCCACACACACACTCTCTTGAACACTGATAATGACCGTTTCCTAGCATGCCCCATTTCGACCATTCCTCCATCACTGTCGCCACCCGCCGCGGCCGTCTATTGGTCATCACCGCCGACAGATGGGACACCATCGAGCCCGCACCCCTCAGCCTCGATCCCGCACTCATCCCCAATCCCCCCCAACCAGCACACTTTGAGCGCCGGATTACCTTTGGATGGGACGCTGAGATGGGCAGGATTCGCGCTGGCTTTGACGGCGTTACGTTGCACATCACAATCCCCAGGCGCTTACTCCCCACCGACTCGGCCACCCCCTCCCGCGACCGCTCTGGAGTGGCAGACAGACACCATGCCTATCCCCAGCCCCCGCCCCACCAGTCCGCAAAACGAGAAGTCGCCTGGCCACTCGGATGACCCACTTCAATCCCCTTTGCCCTCTCATCCCAACCACTCTGCCGATCCAAGTGCTGGATCGCCCCTCGTTTTCTCTTTTCTCTTTATTTGCATAAACTGGATATCGTACTTGTTCATACCCTCCCCATCCACTCGGCGATTCTCCCAACTTACGTACCAAAAATCTTGACCACGTCACACACACAAACACAATTCTCAAGCGCTCTCCTAGTCCTCGTCATTGCGTTGTCCCAAACTATTGTATTGAATAATAATTTTTGTCCTTTTTTTTTTTGGCCTCGGTCGGTTGGCCCCCACCCTATGCGTTCGATCCCCAGCTCGTCCTGGACTGCCGAGTAGTGGAGTGACGGATTCGTTTGCGCCGATCACTCTTCTCGTCTTCCCACCCCACTATGCATCCCTGCCATTCACACCTTTCATACGCATACTCATTCTCTATATCCATGTATGTAATACCACTCACTCACAATTCGATTCCCTGTACCTTTAAGTGTTTAACCATATATATACATATCTCATTTTTGACTAATATATCTATGTGTGTACGTGTTTGTGTTGGTAAAAAACAGTGCGTGATGTCATCCATATGGAGATGCTCGGCTCGTTTGGAAATAGAAACGTGGAGTCGATCCAAAGGTTGAGATATACTGGGGGGTTATGTCTTCTTTGGGCCGTCGTGTCGATCTCTGGTCGATATTTGTGTTGTCGACGATCTCTCAGTGTTTCGGATAACAAGTGCTTGCCTTGAACCATCCGCTTTGGCATATACACCACGACCCAATTTAGTCTACTCCATCGCTGGCCGACCTAGAACCGTAACCGTGGAGCCGTGTCAATAAATTTGTATACAGGGGACAACCCAGGACAAGTATAGTCATCCGGTACGCTCGAGCTACGAGGACGGAGCGAAACACCTATCCGCTATTCACTTGGCGTTCTCTCGGTTTCCAAGTTGTATCCACCCATGTGTGCGCGGAGTTGTGATCGGTTTGCCTTTTGATAGAGTTTACAAGTCGGGGGTTGGTGGTGATGGGCTTGGAGTGAGGTGATAGACTCGGAGTGAGGTGAATATCAACTACGGGCGTATGGAGCTTATCGTGAATATACACCGTGGAACACAGCGTCAATACAAACCGCGCCTGGGGCAAAATGCATACAACACACTTGGTTCCCCAAGCAACCCCCCCCCCCTCCCTTCCCCTTCGCCACCCTACACACCGGAAAATACACACCGAGAACGTCGACAACGTGGAGACCGAGTCATATCGATATCAGATTTCCGGAACTACCACGGAGCTTTTGATCGTGATGCGAAAACTAGGTGCAGTTGCGGTCGACCCGAGTTGTGCGAAATTCGAAAAGATAGGGTAGAAGTGTGTTTTTGAGAACCGTGGACTGATTTGGGTGTATGCGTATGTATATGTGATTCAGGAATGAGGAGGAGACTTCTGAGATGTATTCGTGCTGGGACAAAGGACGAGCCCCGAGAGTTTGTGCTGTGCGTCCTAGGCCTTTGCGCGGAATCCGGGAGGGGCAGGAATAACATCGTCAATAATAACAACCTTATGAACTCCCCCAGGTTCGTAGGCCATTTGAATCAACTTGTGTCATTGCACTTGCAACGCTAGCGCGGGCAGAACTCACTCGGTCGTGGATCGGCGAGTTTGTAGGGATCGAGTTGGGTGGCCAAGGTTCTGACTGGGAGCATCGACGCGTTCGAGGTGGGCTTGGTTCTTGTGATAGTGCTAGCGCTAAGAACATGCAGTGATGATCATACTTGATCACGAACAATTCGTTCCCCCAAAAGAGGTGGCGTCGTCTCCGAGTAGGTGGCGCGTGGGATACAGAACAGGCGCACCTTGAGCTTGCCGGCGGTTACGCTCAAGAATACTAGCTGCGGTCAAGGGAAGAGTCGCACTATCGCAACACGAGCCAGCAACTCTGTCCACTGTTTGAAATTCATTTCGCACACGATGAGCAACTGTAATCGAAAGATCAAAGAACCAGGTCGCGCTAGTCAGACAGAACCTTCGCACGCTTGATCTCTGGGTGTGTGGAGTTCCTTCTTGATTCGGTACGCCTTGCTGTCGTAGTCCTGCCAACCCGGCTCGATGTCATATATCTTGCCGGTTCGGAGAGATGGCCCGGAGCCCTTGACGTCGCTTGTCTGATCTGTCGGCCGTCTTTGTCGTAGGATGCTTGTGGGATCCGGGTTTCTATCTTGCGTGTTGTGCGGTATGGTTGCGTCATGGAATAGTTGGGATCGTCATGGGGTGTCAGTTTAGAAATAGACTTGGGTTATTGACGAGGTGTGTCTGTTGAAGTCTTTTATTGGACGGATATCTCGGTGTCAAATTGAAGGAATAGAGAGGGTACCTCGCAAGTAAGCGGGCAATGATACGAGATACAAATCATATAGCCAGGAAAGCGAGAATATGCACATTTATAATATGAAAACCAGACCTCGTTTGACATAGAGTCTCGCAGATGGACATTTTCTTCACGTGGCGATATACTGCCACTATTGACCGGTATCCGTTAGTGTCTTGTGTGCGATTTTCAAGATACAAGTAGCCTTAAATCCAGGTCCGTTCCCAGGATGACTATATTTCAGCCTGGTTGAGAGCGGCGAATAGGTCCTGGTATAGTGTAAATCACCATACCCTGCTTCGACGAGCAAAGATCTCAGGCCTTATTTGACACCTCGAGATGAGACCTTGGTTCGGCATTGGATAAGAGGGGCCTAGCCATTTCGGAACGCTCGGGATAAATACAAAATATGGTCCAATTCAAACATTCGTAGGGAATAGACGTTTCCGTTGTGATGCTGACACTACCAGGCTCGCAATCCCGGATATGCCATTGCAACCTCCCATACAATGAGCGCAGTAGATTATTCAATTCACTGATATTACTATAAAAGGCTAATTCTCGGCCAAATCCTACTACTGATTTAGGGGGCACCGGCACGTTTCCCCAAAAGTACTAACTCGAACAAAATGTATTGGATCTTTATAGTCATATTGCCAACCCTGAGGATATGACGCACATCTTCGCGGAGGTCCTGTCCCGGTACCGGTAAATCACTTTTGCTAGTATGGCCCAGGCCTGATGAAAGAAATCTGCCTCGTCGACAACACGTGCGCTCTGGCACCGTTATCGGACAGTTTCGACCAGTTCAGGAGAACACAGCTTTAAGGACTAATACCTCGGTGTGTTGAACCAGACCGACTGAAAGTGTGGGACTCAAACCTTGAACTTGGATGCTCATATTATTGTTCAGCAGGTCCGGGAGTTTTTCTTCATGAGGAACGTCAATCTAGGCGTCACACATCACGTTGCGCCCGGATGCCACAGCGGGAGTGTGAGGAGAGAGTGGTCGATTCGAACGGGGAGAAGGGTACGGCTTGGTCGGAGCTTAGGAGTTCGCGTAGACTAGCTGAAGTTCTCGTATTCGGATGAGTTCTGAGGACTAAGTACATGAGGAAACGGGTATGTATAGAATAACGAGTGTTGTTTGTCCATGTAGTAGAGATAATGAAATAACGATCGACAGTGAGTTATGAGATGAAACGTTTGAATTGAGATAGTCATGTGCTGGGTCGCTTGCGCGACCCTCACAGGGAGCATTCCCGACAGGACTCCAATGAAAACCAAAGGATTCAACCTTAAATTGCAATGGGTTGAGTACGTGAGGTGAGCGAAAACAAGAACGCGTCTTTGTTCGTAGGGAGTCAGCATATGGTTTTGCCCCGAGTGTGATAATATTCTACGTTGAATACTAAGTACAAAATTGAAGTGTCACGACATTATCAGATAATAGTTGGTTTCTCCGCTCTTGATAATCCTCCATTGATGATGTGAAGAACTACTTTTGTCCCAAAGTCAGGCCTACCAGACATCAATATTAACGCGATATTCTAAAGTACCACACGAGTTTGAGCTGTCGGGCAGGGCCCGGTGTGATTTTGGTCCCTTGATATTTAATGCTGAAATGGAACCGAAGAATTGGGTATCTATCGCTACCTCATTGGAGACGGCGCACCCATATAGTTGGTAGCTTCATTCCCCGGCCCGATTGTTCAGAGCGACGTGGAGTAGACAGCATTAATTTGACAACATCATCCTGTAGTTCTTGGTACATGTGCATTATCTTGACAGATTAAAATGTATCACTGCATAGGCATATGAGAATGGGTGTCCTACTTGACTCTGGTTTATCCATTCTTGATATCAGAAAGGAATATTGTATATACAAGGTGTCAGCGCAAGGCACCTCGGCTTATGGGTGAAGAACACCAGTCAAGTGGGCCAAATTCAAAGTTAATATTTACACGAGACAAAAGCAATCACATTTATAAGAATATGAAGTTATAGGAACCCAGTATGAAGATTTATAGGACAGCACCAAACATACATTCTATAATAATATCAGTGTATTACACATCAGTTATTGGTTGATACTGACAAAAATAATGTACTTAACCTACCCTCCGACCTAGTCTTGGTATGAGCCAATGTATGTATCCAATTGAATACGAGTGTCTACATATATGCGATCATTGGTTCTCGACGCGGTACGAGTGGGAGAGCCCGGGGCCGCCAAGACGGTCCGAGGTGTCGGCCGGGCCACCCAAGGCTGCGACCGTCCGGATCGAAGACTCGGGATGGCAGAGAACTATGAACGGTAACTCGTGTAGATTGTGTTATGGTGGGTGGGTTCTAAATGCGACGTCATGTATGTGTATCGTGCTCAGTACATAAACTGGGTGGTAGGAGCGGAGTCGTGTATGGTGGCTCACGTGACTAGGGATCTCCGTTCTTCGGTCAAGTATCGCATGTGAGTCCTCCGCGCGCTGCGGCTCACCTGTCACAATTGCGAATGATTTGGCAAAATTACGCCTTTATTTAGCCATTCCGAGCGAGCGTATCAATCGCAGACTCTCAAGAGGTATATATGCATACATGGAAGTGGACGCCCGAGTAAAGCGGGAGATGCGGGGCATGTCAATCGTTGTCAAAGACCCAAGATCCTCCGAAAGACCATACATCGAGTATACAGCAGCACGATGTATACATCCCGCGTTTCATTATATGGTGATATTGGCTGCGCACCAGTATATGTGAGGAATGAATGGGTGGATGACAAGTTACTGGCCGCACAGAAGTGAAAATCAAAATCGGTGATCCAAGGAGGGTCTATGCACCAAAAGGCCATCCCGCCCTTTTACGTGTACACGTTTATGTCCCCAAACACCGGCTTTTGCGCTGCGCAGAACGAGTCCGTGATCGAGTCGTACTGCGTCAGACCCGGGATCGTCGACTTGGTGTTCTGGATCACTTTGCCGTCCTGGACATACGGGCGCCTCATCTCGACCAGCTTGCCGTTGGCGGTGTTGTCCGCGGCAATGAGCTGGGCGACGAACGTCATCTTCTTGGTGTCCACGACCTTGTCCGATCCGTACAGGTGGCGTACCGAGAGTGTGGAAGGATCTAGTGGTGTCTCAAAGCTGGATTTAAGGCACGGATGGCGTCATAATTCACGAATACTTATGATAACCCTTACGATGAGCGACTTTACTTGTATTCATATGCCAAACTGAATTCTAGCCATTTTATACTTCATCCAAAGTTGACACACAAGCCTAGTTATACATATAGACAGGTCACGGCCAGCCCGTGCCTTGTTCAGTTGATTGCAAACCCAGGGGCAGTCCAAATCTTCACAAAGAGAATAACATGTCGCACACCTGGTGTTGACACGTCCCTCTTCCAGCCTAGCAGCTCCCAACGCTCAACAGAGCTCATGTCCCTTTTCACTACTGCGCGGACGATGCGTTCTGACCAACCGTTTACGATCAGGAACCGAGACAGTTGCGAGGGAGCCGCAGAAGCCAAGGTAAGCATACCAGTCGACGCAGCATTGTAGCGCTCTTCGCTTAAAAGTGTTGGATAAAATCGTGAGATGTATTGCTCAAAACTCTCGGCTAAACCCGAATCAGTCTGGAGTTCAACGATCAATTTGATTCACTCACAAGGTGCGATCCCGTCGGCCGTTGAGTTGAAGTAGCCAGTGATAACCGCGATTTGGCTAGATGTAAAGCGAACTGTTGGCGCAGATTTGGGTGCCTCTTTTGATCTGCATAAGTTGACAAGCTCTTTGAGTTGATAAAACTCGGCATCTGCGCGCAAGTCTCCGATTGCGGTTTCTGGGGTGGAACATGGCGGGACAAGAGTGGGATGAATAGGAAAGATCTGGTAGCCGTTCAGGTACTTCAAGACTAGCTCGAACAGGAATGGATCGCGAGATATTTCCATTATGCGAGTAAGGCACTGGCCAGATGAATCAAGAAAGTGAGATGTGAAATAATTAGGCGCATCCCGTTGCATTTGAGCTTTGGTGAGCTTGAAAAACCTATCCCGAACCACAATGGTGTAGGTATCAGTAGTGTCTTTCATCGTGTGTGTAGCGTTGAGATCGTGGTAGGGCTTGACTGAAGAAAATGTGGCTCTACGGTTTGCAGTGGGCCACAAAATCAAATGGGACATGTGATCATGCACCGTCCTGACGCCTGCGTTCAAGCAGTATTTGGGGACGGTCACCTGACTGGTGTGGCCACGCAATGGGTTAGAAGGTAAGAAAATAATCTTTTGCACCCAGACCCGAGTTCTTGTTCAAACACATACGCTAAAAGCCATAAAACAACGTATAGACTGGTGGTATAAGAGAGCATATAGACGTGTCAGCTGAATTGTTTTGTCCTGCATGTATTGACCAGTTTATGGATGATGTGTGTAGGCATTGATGCATAAAGTGTGAATGCGAATACGACATGTATACAAGTTAGCACTAATCTGCTTTGAATCCAGGCCCAACCCTAAGCTTTACAAGAATCGTGCATTGGCGGTGATATTCACTACTGAACGACCTGATCCATCCGAGTTGTTCGCAGTGATCCACGTGGAGCGCATCACCGTCCCTTTGCAGTACCTTGTGAATCATGCGCTCATATAAAAAGCAGACGTAGAATATATCAGCAGAGCCACTATCCTTGGTTTTTGGAACAGCTGGGGAGTTGGACTGCTTGGAAAACGTCCGATACTGTTCTTCGCTCGAGAGCTTGAGCGTAAAGTTAGGAACGACTGCGCTAAAGTCTTGGGCTAAATACCCATATAACTCGAATTAATATTCGATTGGAGATGCTTGGAGATTGAGCCTACTGTGTTCAAACTGGTTTGGTTTGGTCATGTAATCTCCTACTATCTCAGCATATCGAATTATGAGCAACCCGTTCAATTGATAGAACCGCGCATCTGCAACCAAGTCAGCCAGCGCCGCTTCGAGGGTGCAGTATGGTAGAATCAGGGTTGGATGAAGTGGCAGAACTTGATATCCATTAAGATACCTAAGGATAATTGTAAACAAGTATGGATCGCAGGATACCTCCAGCTCTCGTGGGGCATACTGACCAGCCGGACAGATACAATAGGAAGTAAATGTTAAAAGTCACGTAGAGCTAGACGATATTGTATCTCAGCTCTACTATATGATAGTGAACTGAGGTACACAAAAATCGATACAGAACACTTTTATATGAGTAAGTCCAAACGTCAGTAAATACATGCGTAAGGATTACATATTGGATCCGGGAGACTGATATTTCAACAGTAAAGAGGTTTGGGGAATCAAACTCGATCTGCAACTGGGAAAACGTAGATGGTTTGTCTTCGACGTCAGGTCCCAGCGACCTCACACCCACAGTACAACTTTCGGGATTCAGCTAAAGTCCGAAGGTCTTTTTAGTTACCAGAGATTTTGCTTGCAATTATTGTTGGCATACAGAGACGCCAATCCCTCAGAGATACAAAACAAAATAAAACCATAGCTACCATACAGCCATTATTGGTTCTTACTTCCGGACAATCCGCGCTCTTGCGGTTCGCCGCATCATCCAACACCTACGATCTTTTCTCCAACATCATGCGCATATAGTCCAGCAATGTTCGGCCTTACTCACATAACTCAATGCAGACTACATGCTTCTATGTCCAAGTCGGGTAGATCGTCCAAGTCCCAGCAATCAATTTCATTAGATCCCGAGTGCATCAAGTCGACCTTTGCTATGAACTACACAGAGTCCGCAAACCTTAGACTGAGCCACTGGCTCTAGCCGTTCCCCTTTGCTTCTATATAACATATCCCCATGTTTGTTTATAGTATTGAGCGTCTTGACGTACTTGACCAACGTCTCACAAAAATCCAAAAGAAGCAAAAAGCAGTATATTCATTCACTATTGGTGCCGTACATCCGTTTATCTTTGCAGTCAGTCCCGTCCCACACCCCCTCACAGGCACTGAGAGTACCACTGATTCGTCACCTTGCACGTGTATGGAGCAACGCATGCTGCCGTCGTATACCCGTTAGTCCACCATCCCCACCTTCGCCCAGCCTCTTTACTCACAGTCGGTCCAGTAATCCTTGCCCTCCGCATTGTCCGTACCGAGGAACAGTCCCGGACGTGGTGTCTGTATCCGTCTGTCAGTCACAGCTCCGCCTAGCACTATCTGATGATTGCAACTCACAGGCCCCGGAGTCGTAGCTCCCGTCGTCGTGCTAGGGATCGGCGTCGTCGACCCGCCGCTGTACGTCGACCCGATGTCTCCGAACCGGATGTTCGAGAACGTCACAGACGCGTTCGGCGACTGCGACTCCACGTCCTTCGGGTCCCCGGAGCTCGTGGGGCACGACCCGCGAGCCACGCCGGGCTTGCTGGCGTCGCGGTCCAGCGGGTAGTTGCTGTCCAGCCACAGCATGTGCGCCGCGTGGTCGTCCCAGATCGACATCACCAGCACCACTCCGGCCTGGAACGACTTGTCCATCGTCGCCATCCCGCCCTTTTGCGCGTACACGTTCGCGTCCTCGAACACCGACTTTTGCGCTGCGCAGAACGAGTCCGTGATCGAGTCGTACTGCGTCAGACCCGGAATCGTCGACTTGGTGTTCTGGATCACCTTGCCGTCCTGGACGTACAGGCGCCGGATCTCGACCAGCTTGCCGTTGGCGGTGTTGTCGGCGGTGATGAACTGGGTGACGACCGTCATCTTCTTCTTGGTGTCCACGACCTTGCCCGGTCCGTACAGGTCCTTGTCGCCCATGCGGTACGGGTTCCAGTCGCATCCGGGCTGGTCGCAGTAGTCGGCGCACTGGGTGCCGGAGCAGCGAGTCTGGCCGGTGACGGTGCAGGGGTGAGGGGTGTATGCGTTGGCGATGGAGTTGGCCTCCCAGATGTCCATCTCGTTGCAGCATGTGCCGTAGTTTCCCTTGCCGGAGCTTGCGTCGGTGTCTGATCCGGTCCATCCGGCGACGTTGGCCTGGAGTGGCGTGGGGGCGAGGAGTGACGGGCGAGAGTGAGGGCGAAGAGTAAAATAAGTAAGTCAGTCAGTCAGTCCCAGTCCCACTCGATGCCTTCCGTCCACTCACCTCGCCGTTGATAAACTTGATGTCTCGAGGGCACTGCGCGTCGCAGTATCCCGTCCCGTACTTCGCACCCGCCTTGTTGTTCGCGTACTTCGACTTTCCTCCGTCCGCCGCCATCTCGCTAAAGTACAGCGCTCCGTTCAGTCCGCACGGAAGGTTCGACACGTCCACGTCGAACGTGAACTCCTGGTTCTTCAGCTTGAACATCTCGTAGTTCGTGTCGTCCGACGCCATCAGGTACACTCGCGATCCCACGTTCGAGTTCTCGCCCTTGGTCACAAACTTCAGCGTCAGCGCGTTGCCCGACGTGGTGATGCCGTAGGTCCCGGAGTAGTCGGCTCCGTCGACGGCGCAGTTCTGAGCGCACGTCACTCCATCGGGGCACACGGACGCGTCCCACTTCTGGCCGGTATAGCAGTTGGCGTAGCCGCTAGTAGTATGGACCCATCGCCAGTTGGCGTCGAGCACGACCTTGCCCTGAGACTGGGTGACGCATCCGCCGGACTTTGTGCACTTTTGCCAGGGAAGGGAGGGGTGGACCTCGGTCTTGAGGGTGCCGACCTGCTGAGCGTTGGCGGCGGCGAGGTAGAGCGGGATAAGAGCGAGGAAATACATGGTAGAAGTGAGTGGAACGGGAGTCCGATGCCACACTTCACTCCAATCCCTCCTCTTTTAATAAAACTTCCACAGAGAGTACACACTTAGTGGACCGCCGAGTGCAGCTAGACCATATTACTGTGTGTCTTGGTCGCACCGAACAGATATTGAGCCAAGAAAATCATTACTAGTGCCGTCCAACCAGATGCTCAAGTCTCAATAACCCATAGTCAAAAGAGTGCAATACCAAGAGAGCTTGGCGGGCATTCAAATACGGAGACTTCCCGACGAGCCTCCGAACACGAATTCAACATTCCGGTCCCAGCCATGATCAGGCGTAATTTTTGGAATCAACCGCATGACCAGTTTAGCGGTCGACTGAGTTTAGGGCACGGTCGACGCCAAGTCCTCAAAGGCCATGAGACGATGGCCAACCCCGAGTCATGTGTGGCCAAGAATTAGTCCGATAACATGCCTAAGCCATTGAACATTAGGTAGATATGCGCCATATCAGGGATAGGCCCCTCTAGATGTGCTGGCATGATGTGAAGGAAGCGATCATCACGTGCTCTTGGCATATAGCCTGATATATGCTTACGATCATACATAATTTAGACGATCTTATTCAAGTGTGCTGTCGTTACCGCACTATGCGTCCCTTTAATAAATCACATCCAATAATAAGGCGCTTATTCAAGTTCAAGCGTGGATTGTACAAAATAGGGCATACATTTTCGTAATGCAGATGTAAACTCGAGTCTATCGCTCTATCCTCGGACACCTCCAGTGGCGCCCGTAGCAGCGATCCGCGCAGCCGCATCAGCCTCGGTGTCGCAGGTGATGCTCGTGCCTGCCTTGTTAACAAGGGGAAGCGCGAAGCATTGCAGACCTCCGGAGCAAGAGGTAATCTGGAAAGATCCGCCAACGCATTGAGCGAACCCGCCCTCAACACAAGCCTGTTCACCGTCATTGCAGCTTGAAGAAGCGGTCAAGGTTTCGAAAGATCGGTTGAGCTCCTGGGCGTCTTTGCCGTTTTGCAATAAGAAGGGTTTGGCGGCATCGGCAGTTACAACCGGGGTGAATGCATCGGTTATGGAAGTACCACCAGTAGGAGCTGGGCTCCCCTCGGTGACGGTGATGGTGGTAATTTGAGTGCGGGTGACAGTGACGGTGCTAGATCCGTCCCCATTTCCATTTCCACTCTCAGGGTCAGCGTTGCTACCATTACCATTACCACCACCGTTATTGCCGGTGTTACCAGACCCGGGACTTTGAACAAGCTTGTTGAGCTGCTGTCCATCATCGACGGGCCCATCAGGGTTAGCAGGGCAAGAGCCTGCCGGGTTTGGCGCATTACCACCAAGAGGAATAGTTCCGGCTGCGAGAATTTCAAGTCAGCAACCACAAGAATAGACGCATAGAAGCACTGAAACCCACCAGCGCCAGCCTTGATATTTCCAGTGAAGGTATCCTGCTTAACTCCAGCAAATTGACACTGGAATAGGCCTTCAAGTTCTTTATTTTTAGGCGCTGTCTGGCAGTAGAGTGATGCCAGCGAATCCGGCTGAGAAGTATCAAACCAGGGTTAGATATTAATAAATAATCGAGATATAGCACCTACTGAGTTCCTCGGCTGTTGCCTGAAGATCTGCGCTAGTCGAATCATCTCAGCGTCATTGTCGAGGGACTTGGCGAGCGTAATCATCGCATCCGCCGAGTCCTGTTGGGCACACGCAGGCGGAGCAGCTAGAAGAGTTCCAGCAGCGGTCACGGCAATGTTGTTGCATTGAGCTCCACCTCCAGCCTGGTTGCAAGCCGCTTCCCATGGCTTGACAGCATCAATGGTTGTTTGGGCAATACGCTTGTGAAGAGGAAGAGCCGATGCGGAAACGGCGAGGAGGGCAGCAAAAGCAGTGAATCGGGCCATTTTCAAAAAAGCGAACAAAAAATTCAAGTGTGCAAAAAATAACGATAGTTGGACGCTGTCGAAGCGTAAGTTGATGTCGAATGAGTGGCGCACCGGGCGGGAAGAGACGTCAAGTCTCAAAGACAGACAGAAAGGGAGAAAACAGAAAGTAGAGCTGCTAGAGCCGGTAGAGGGCGGAGAGATTCGAGTGGTGAGGGATCGAGTCGGCTCGTCTGGGGGCATATATATCCTCCGCAGCCGAAGTCTACTATAGAACCGCCGGACAATATGCAACGACAACGGGCAGTGCCATACAAGGGTAAAGCCATACGAACAAGCAAATGGTCGAATCCAAACGCATATGGCGGTCCAAAGCGGCGTGCAACAATGACAATAGGGGTAATGAGGTGCATAGTCCCTTGTTGCTGATTGGCTCACATGGCCCTTTGTTAATTGGTCATCAGTAATGTAGTCTTCTTTGGCTGTAATCACAGGTCTACAAAGAAGTATTAGATCCTGTTTGAAATATAACGTACCAAGGCTCGTGGCGCACGACCAGAAGAATAAGCACGAGTGCACACCAGCTTGCTGGTCGACGGGGCCACCCGCGGATGTCACCAGATTTTGCCTTGTACAGAAACATATTAAGGGGTCACAAGCTCAGCAGAATGTTCCATACGCAAAGTTATCACGCGGTAGTGCCAAAGAGAATACGACCCCGAACATATCCAGGTTGCGAGGGAGGCTGTCGTCAATGTCGCGTAAACGTATAGTCACGTGATTTACCCCCTATTCCCTCTGATTACCGATTTGATTTGGCTCCTGGTTGACAGCCGCTAATGCCTGTCGAGTTCAGGCTTTCGCTTCCGGACGTCAACTCGGCTCGCACACACCATTGACGCCTTTCAATGTCCGTATCCATCCTCCCAAAATCCAATGTCGTCGAGGAAGCTACCTTTGTCGATATCGTCGACTTTGCGTGCATCACTTACTTGGGAGATGTTTTTCAAATAGCGGACCGAAGGTTCTTTGATGTACTTGACCTTATTCATCAACTGGCAAGCCACGAAGCCACCGCACCTGTGAGTCTGTATCTTGGTTGGGACCTGTGTCACTTGTGTGAAGGTAGTTTTCTCGAATTGTTTTATTATTTCGTTTCACTAATGTTCCTGGTCAGAATCTTCAGAACACGGCCTCGTTCGAACCAGGTGCCTCATGTACGCCAACGGAATCGAGTGGGTTGGAACAATATCGACACGAGGTATGTTGGTCGAACTACAGGGTAACACAATATACGTCGATTATGGCAAAAGCCGCATCGTATAACCCGCGAACACGAGCCCTGCCAACTTCAGATCCCATAGATTATAGATTCACTTATTCTACATATTTAGTACGAGCCATCTGTAGTTAACATGTAAACCCTAATATATATAGCTTGTCCATAGAATCGAGAACTCCAGAGAAATACTGCCTAACGACCTTGAGGTGCGTTTCCACCTTGAGTATACCACGGGTTGTAAATATGCTGTTGCCATTGTGACGTCCTGTTACGGCCCCATTAGTCAAATTTAATGAAGATTACAGGACAACATACGAGGCTTGTCTCTCCCACTCGTATTCTTCTTCTCTTCCCTGATTTGGGTCAAAATTGAGCTGTGAAACATATCCAGGAAAAGGAATGGCAGTATCACCACCGTAATACGCATCCGGGAGGTACGCGCTATGGGGGTATACAGCTGCTGGTACATTAGAAGGTGCGGTGTATGGTAGGACGAACGTGTTGTAGGCAGCTACTGAAAGGGATGGTGAAGAAGTAGCTGTACCAGCGACCATACCCGATACTTGTTCAGGCCCGTAACTTGGGCCACGAGGAGGATCATACGTGAAGTTAAATGGGTATGGTTCCCCAGGTCCGGGCATGGATCCACTATCTCTTCGGTTGGCGGGAGGTTGATCAATACTAGGGCTCGATCCTTGCACCTTATGCTCAGGCCTAAAGCTGTCCAACTTAACACCAGAGTGAAGAAATTCTTTCAATGTATCGCTGGAGCCAACTGACCGTCAGTACAAAATATTAAGAACAGGGTTGATAGGGCACGTACTGCCATCGTCCAGCAATGTAATACTTTGTCTCGGCCAACTCCAGTATGAGCATGCATGTCTTCAAGTTTGCCTCCTTTTCCACTTTAGGGTACCAGTCTTCGGTGGATGGCCATGGATCGCCTCGGTCATTACGAGAAGCTTTCTCTCCTGACAACAAGTCAAAGGTCAAGACCATGGCACTTGAAAAGGCGGCTTGAACCGTGACAGGTATAATGTGACATTCTTCACTTCGAAGTTGCAAATCGAGGAGCCTGGCACATTCGTGAGCGGAACGTCGGCATCTATTCAGACAGTTGGCTATGGAGATCGGACAACAACGATCGATGATAAAGTGAGTACCCTGGCTTGTGAAGACTTGAAATCACTCACCAGTCAACACAGACTCCTTGGTAATGAATTCTCTATGGATGATAATGTTGACATGGTGATAAGTTGACCATAAAGCAATTGCTTGCTCGACAAATATACCCGAGGCTGTCTCAATTCGAACTACCATAGATCGAGTTCAGTAAGATAGGCATATTCAGAATTAAATATAACGTACGGTGAGATGGTATAGTTTGCTTCCATTGCTCCAAGTGTCTTTGCAAGTCGACTAACAGCTCTCCCTCTTTTTGAGACCCAACCAGTCCCATTTGCCGTTTTGTTCGGTCAAGCGCGTACTGAACCCGGCTTATTACGGCAGCCAGTTGACGTTTATAAATAAGACGTACCAGGGTTTGAATGGCTCGCCCCAAGATTCGGGTGATCCCAATCAAGCCATTAAAATACGACAGACGTGATGGCTTTTCCAGATCCTGGGAGCGAGCGCCCTCGATTGGCCAGTCTTCATCGTCTATTTCGATTAGCGGTTCCAAGTCGGAACTAGAGAAGGTTAAATAAGTGGTCCTAATTATAGCTCCGGCCGGTAACTTACTCAGTATCCTGCATAGCAGAGGGTCTTCCAAGCGCCGCACTGGGACACAACACGTCAACCACGCAACGATCGATCCAGAAAAGATCAAGCTCACCAGATCATACGATCAAAAATCAGCAAAGTCCTACAAAAGCTGTTGAGCAAACTGATCGATCCAGACAGATAAGTGCCCAATCGGGCATACACGTGGTAGATTCAGGGAAATTGAGAGGACGGCTCCGGGGCGATGGAGGAGTAAATAATTTTGGGGGCGATCTAGGCAAGAGCCCTCTACCGCGGGACTTGTAGCAGCCGCAGCCCGGTTTATAAAATCCCGAAGGCTTTAGAAGAACACCCACTTACCAAAAAGCGCGCTTGTAGAGTTCATTCTCGATTGTGTCCCCTTCCTTCCTTCTGTGGGCTCCGACATCCTGCGCAAGGCGGATCCCAATTCCCAAAACGACCCATCCGGCGTAGTGTGTCGAGGTGCCATGAAGGAACATAGCTGAGAGCTAGGGACACGTTTAGGCCTACCAATAGACCACCACCAGTGACTTGGAACTTACAATACATATTTGGACGTCATATATACTCGGCTGAGCTCTGACAGCCCATGTTACCGGACCAGCTCTGCGAAAGAACTCATAGCCAGCACTGAGTGTCTGGCCTTGTATGAATACCCGTGGATCCGAACTCCAACGACTGGCGACCGCGCAAACGAGGAGCAAAAGGCGAGCAAACGTTCGACCCGTGGTGTCGGAAGCTAGGTGCGCCCCAGACAAAAGCCGGTGCTCGAACCATCCTCTGTGGAAGATGGGATAAAACGTGTTCATGTGTCGGAAGAACAAGTTGACAAGCGATCGAATCAAATCTGCCGGAGGAAGTTCTACGGGATCGAGTTCGGCGTCACGGCATCGCCTTTCAGGCAGCGGAGCTTCCCAAAATTCGTGTCTTCGTCGTAGGATTTTGCCACTCCCTGCCCAAGGCACGTACTCACGCCTTATTTCTTTTGCGTCTCGGAGTAGGATCTCTCCACTCGATGTACCATGGAAGCGAGGTTCTTCTTCTTTAGTTGAGGCCGTTGCTGACCAGTACATGTCATTCTTGAGCCGGGGTGCTTGTGCCAGAGGAGAGGAAAGTGTGACTTGGCGGACTTGTTTGAGGAGTGCTGGCGCAGAATTCAGCACCGGCGGCTCATTCTGAGCGGGAATATGTTGAAACGGCGTCGCCGCAGGGCTAGGCGAAGACTGAGGGGTTGAAGTGCTAGGAGACAGGTGAGTAAAGGTCGGTTGCGGTGGTGGTAAAGCGGGAAGTTGTGCCAAGGTCTCCAGCTCCCGGTTCAAGTTTATTCCTGGAAGAATCTACTCCTTCCTCAATCAATATGGTTTTTACCAAATATAAACATCCTCACATGTTTCAGCTTGCGCTCGAGCTCCCCAACCCGATTCTCGAGGTATGACACAAAACTGCAACAACCATAAGCAGAGCGCTTAACATCAACTTAATTCCCACTCACGAAGGGGAAGGCGGAGAGCGTCCAAACGGTCTAGGACCAATGACCCAGGTGCAATTGGTGGCGGAAGCTTTACATTGTCTGCAGCGCTCTTCAACCGAGTCGGGCGCGAGGCATTGTACCTAACGGCTATGATTACTCATCGCCGGGGATGGCAGGCGGAGAGCACCGACATACCTTGTTCAGCCGACACTGGTCGCACGTGGCTTGTTCAACCTTTATCTTTAGGCGTCCATTCGGTTTCCGGCCTGGAGTCGAATGCATCGCTGGTGCCAGAAGAAAGGGTTGGTGAGAGCCTGATCCGGAAGCGATCCGCGCTTTTGATCGAGGGACGTAAGGTGTATGACCCCCGTGCGATATTATACTAAGACAGGTATTTGTTATTTCATATTCCCATTCCCAGGAGGTTGGCTCGAGATGATGCCAATCATACTAACATCGTTGTTGGAGCCTTGCTGTCCGACGTTACCGTATGTCAGGACCCATGTCGTTACAGGTCTGGTGGTAGTCAAATTAAGTAAGATCTATCGAACCATAAGCCAGAAGTCCTTGATTAGAGCATGCGACATATTGCGAGATATATTGTATTCATTTTTCATGAGGTCTAGAAAATATCGATAGCATCTTTCTGTGCTATCCCGGTAGGCATGTATGATGCGAATTGTTTAAAATAGCATAAATATGTGTTCACACGACCATAGAGCAGTAGACGCAAATACCGAATAATCAGTTTTAGCAGAACCACGGGCCAAGAAAATCATTCGGATCACGAAAAAAAACTTGGGCTAGCTCCAAGAGCAAGTTCCATGCTACAAGACCGAAGGGCTGGGCTGAATATCGGACTATTTACAGCTTCGCTGGGCGCTAAGTAGGGGAGCGTCATTTCCCCGAACTTTGGGCGATTTTGTTGGTGCAGGCTCATGATGGATGACCAGAGGACAACCTGGCCAAGACAAGACTTGTCCCCCGGTGAAGTTCCATGCATGCGCAATTGGGGTATTGGCGCCTAAGTGCAACCATTTTGAAGATATAGGCCCCAATAGCTCATGAACATGCCCAAACAAGGAGCACTGAGTATTTCATATAGGAAGTATCGGAGGCCAGAATTTAACTTCGAAAAGAACTCGAGAGTGCGAGCTCGCAGACAGAAGTCACGAGCAAACAGAGTACAAATAAGTGATACAAATATGACACATCAGCCGCGAAGCGCTGGCGTCCAGGGGTACCTGCACTTGGCGTTAATCACACTGGTTGACTTGTGTGGTCAGCCGATACCTTGAATCCTCCACGCCTATTCTCGGATAAGCTCGGAGGCTCGTCGGCCAACTGCTCAAGTAATAACACGCTCGCCAAGTGGTTCTTGGGTAGCCACCGTAACACAACCATACATCCACCAGTATTCACACTGTACTTGGCTCAATATCGACGCGGCTCAACTCTAGTCAGCGTTATAGAGGCCATGATGACTTTGATGAAGACAATACCGCGCATTCACCGTCGTGAGATAGTATAAAAAGAGGAGGAAGTGGAGTGAAGTGTGGCATCGGACTCCCGTTCCACTCACTTCTACCATGTATTTCCTCGCTCTTATCCCGCTCTACCTCGCCGCCGCCAACGCTCAGCAGGTCGGCACCCTCAAGACCGAGGTCCACCCCTCCCTTCCCTGGCAAAAGTGCACAAAGTCCGGCGGATGCGTCACCCAGTCTCAGGGCAAGGTCGTGCTCGACGCCAACTGGCGATGGGTCCATACTACTAGCGGCTACGCCAACTGCTATACCGGCCAGAAGTGGGACGCGTCCGTGTGCCCCGATGGAGTGACGTGCGCTCAGAACTGCGCCGTCGACGGAGCCGACTACTCCGGGACCTACGGCATCACCACGTCGGGCAACGCGCTGACGCTGAAGTTTGTGACCAAGGGCGAGAACTCGAACGTGGGATCGCGAGTGTACCTGATGGCGTCGGACGACACGAACTACGAGATGTTCAAGCTGAAGAACCAGGAGTTCACGTTCGACGTGGACGTGTCGAACCTTCCGTGCGGACTGAACGGAGCGCTGTACTTTAGCGAGATGGCGGCGGACGGAGGAAAGTCGAAGTACGCGAACAACAAGGCGGGTGCGAAGTACGGGACGGGATACTGCGACGCGCAGTGCCCTCGAGACATCAAGTTTATCAACGGCGAGGTGAGTGGACGGAAGGCATCGAGTGGGACTGGGACTGACTGACTGACTTACTTATTTTACTCTTCGCCCTCACTCTCGCCCGTCACTCCTCGCCCCCACGCCACTCCAGGCCAACGTCGCCGGATGGACCGGATCAGACACCGACGCAAGCTCCGGCAAGGGAAACTACGGCACATGCTGCAACGAGATGGACATCTGGGAGGCCAACTCCATCGCCAACGCATACACCCCTCACCCCTGCACCGTCACCGGCCAGACTCGCTGCTCCGGCACCCAGTGCGCCGACTACTGCGACCAGCCCGGATGCGACTGGAACCCGTACCGCATGGGCGACAAGGACCTGTACGGACCGGGCAAGGTCGTGGACACCAAGAAGAAGATGACGGTCGTCACCCAGTTCATCACCGCCGACAACACGCCAACGGCAAGCTGGTCGAGATCCGGCGCCTGTACGTCCAGGACGGCAAGTGATCCAGAACACCAAGTCGACGATCCCGGGTCTGACGCAGTACGACTCGATCACGGACTCGTTCTGCGCAGCGCAAAAGTCGGTGTTCGAGGACACGAACGTGTACGCGCAAAAGGGCGGGATGGCGACGATGGACAAGTCGTTCCAGGCCGGAGTGGTGCTGGTGATGTCGATCTGGGACGACCACGCGGCGCACATGCTGTGGCTGGACAGCAACTACCCGCTGGACCGCGACGCCAGCAAGCCCGGCGTGGCTCGCGGGTCGTGCCCCACGAGCTCCGGGGACCCGAAGGACGTGGAGTCGCAGTCGCCGAACGCGTCTGTGACGTTCTCGAACATCCGGTTCGGAGACATCGGGTCGACGTACAGCGGCGGGTCGACGACGCCGATCCCTAGCACGACGACGGGAGCTACGACTCCGGGGCCTGTGAGTTGCAATCATCGGATAGTGCTAGGCGGAGCTGTGACTGACAGAGGGATATAGACACCCACGTCCGGGACTGTTCCGGTACGGACAATGCGGAGGGCAAGGATACACTGGACCGACTGTGAGTAAAGAGGCTGGGCGAAGGTGGGGATGGTGGACTAACGGGTATACGACGGCAGACATGCGTTGCTCCATACACGTGCAAGGTGACGAATCAGTGGTACTCTCAGTGCCTGTGAGGGGGTGCGGGACGGGACTGACTGCAAAGATAAACGGATGTACGGTGCCAATAGTGAATGAATGTACTGTTTTTTGCTTCTTTTGGATTTTTGTGAGACGTTGGTCAAGTACGTCAAGACGCTCACACTATAAACAAACATGGGGATATGTTATATACAAGCAAAGGGGAACGGCTAGAGCCAGTCCGGCTCAGTCTAAGGTTTGCGGACTCTGTGTAGTTCATAGCAAAGGTCGACTTGATGCACTCGGGATCTAATGAAATTGATTGCTGGGACTTGGACGATCTACCCGACTTGGACATAGAAGCATGTAGTCTGCATTGAGCTATGTGAGTAAGGCCGAACATTGCTGGACTATATGCGCATGATGTTGGAGAAAAGATCGTAGGTGTTGGATGATGCGGCGAACCGCAAGAGCGCGGATTGTCCGGAAGTAATAACCAATAATGGCTGTATGGTAGCTATGGTTTTATTTTGTTTTGTATCTCTGAGGGATTGGCGTCTCTGTATGCCAACAATAATTGCAAGCAAAATCTCTGGTAACTAAAAACCTTCGGACTTTTAGCTGAATCCCGAAAGTTGTACTGTGGGTGAAAATGTAGGACAAGGCGTAGTTCATTTGTACTAAGCGCTAGCTGAGGTAGGCGGAAACCTCGTTTCAGAGACACGGACAACTTGATGATTCCATGGGTTTGCCACATCCAGAACGCTGGTGTTTCACAGATTTGGTCAAAGAATTGTTGGTGTTATTATCGCTGCATAGATATAGGTTACCCGCGTTTCTGGCGCAGTTATTGTTCTCTCAATGGTCAAGTTTCCTGGTATGCGATCATTGATCATCAAATCTCAACTGAACGCCGCTTCGCTCGGCTCGCAGAGTACCGCGCCGTGGTAACTGACAGATCCGGTGAATCTCGGTGAGGACTATGTTTGGTATTAATACTACGTTTGAGTGATTGTGACTCACATGGACGTCCAAAACAGATGAACCCCTAGGACCAATTTCTGTGTTCACTGAAGCTGCTCATCGCCCTGAGATCCTACCCTACATGTTCGATGTAATCGGGTTTCGGCTAGGCAGCTTTCTCCTCCCATTTATTCCTGATACAAACAGCTTCCTGTGATTCTGGAGAATATACAGCAAATTAATTTGATAGATTAGCTCAAATAATTAATCCTTAGTTCTGTTAGTACCGCATAGCTTAGTTCACACTGAAAGCCAATCCGACTTTCCCCCGGCTGCTTGTGGTACATTTCTTGTGAGTTGGCATAATGTGCGCTACTGCGATGCATCAGGGCCATTATCCACCGAGAATTCTCCACTCTCATCACAACTGCAACAAGACGCATAAAGCACCGGGTAGGACATACAAGTGTTCGCCTTTAACACCGCTTCACCACAATGTCACTGGAACCAGGCCGCTACTTTATTCAGAGCTTAAAAAACTCAAGTTACTTTGCCGGAACGGGTCCTGTTCCTCCCGTGTGGCCGCCGTACCCTGAACCTCTAAGGCTTGTGGAAGGGTTTATCAAGGTCGATTCATTGAATCCGTTTGTCCTCCGGATCCTAGCTTGCTATGATACATATGTAGGATATATTCGAAGTCAAATCTGATGGAGATAACAAGTACACAATGAGGGTGCGCAGCCTCTGGGTTGGTTATGACGGAGATGCTGTGCGTGCATCATCCTGCTCCTGTACATGCGGCTAGTTAATTCACTACTTAGAACGTGAAACTTGTTGGACAAGGCGGAAATCCTGTGACATGGTCCGTGGGAAGCACGAATGGCGAAGGACAGTTCCGGTAAGTATCATTTATCACCTGAGAAGTTAGTCCCAACCAATGGCTAATATGGCTAATATATTACCCAGCATTAAAGTTCCCAATTCTAACAAGGCTTGGACAGTTTCTAGCGAAGGCTATTACACTCCGGTAAGCTCTCGAATCCTTCTTGCTCCTTTTCGTTTCAACTTGAACCATACACTCATGGCCGATTATCAACATCAATAGATTCAACTCGAGGAAGAGAACGGCACCGCTCTTCAAGAGTGGAAGATCTATCCTATAGAATAAGATCTTTGTATTGTCCACTTTGGTCTAGTACAGTGACAATATAACGTCAAGCTTTAAATGACGTTAGCAACTGATATACCATAAGAGATACTCAATCAGGGGTAATAGGTAGGAAACAATGATTAATAGTCGGGGTAATATTCTACGTCAAACCTACCAGTGAACTTTATTCACTGCAACTTGTTCCATTCATATATGCACAATCTAGTTCTTAGTCTCCGAGCATGTTACACTATTGATCGGCTGGCCAGACCTTGTCAAATCTTACCTCCCAGCATATTAAATACACTTGTGTTGCAGCACCTGAACTCTGTATACCACCGTTATCAGGTTGTAGCCTTCCTTATGGCTTGATATCATTGCTTGGACGTGCCAAGAACACTAAATGCGTGCATATGTGTTAATTCAAAGCTAACTGTATGTATTTTGAATATTAATTCATTAAATTTCGACTTCATGATGAATGATTTCGGAATATTGGTTAAAATGGGGGTGTAGTGGATAGTTACCATAAGCTTTGAGCGTTATTGAAATTTATATACTATCCCATACATACACTACACACAAATATAGCACATTTACATCTCAATCCTCAGCACCATAGTCCTAACCTGAATTTCACTAGTTGATAAGCTCTCGGTAAAAATTGTAGAAGTTCTGAATTCAGCACTGAATTAAACACAGTAGCATCTCCTATATGTATAACTCAAGGTAGGCCTTTTTGGGTTATCAAGTTGGTCTACAACGCAGCTGGCAGAGGATGCAGAATGCGTGGCTGACCAAAGACACAAGAGCAGAGGTCACATGAGCAAATATTCTGTAAGTTGTCACCACATATCAGGTGCACCCACCAATCACAGCACATCTCCGTCAAAGACCACTGGCCCATTGATATAATTCACAAAGACTATGCCGCTTACTTAGAGACCCCACACTTGCAGAAGGAGTGGCTTGGCTTGGCTCAAATCCCAGGTGTGCACTCCACAACTGGGATCCCCTCCAAGCCAGCCGCAGCCTGTATGTAGGGAGCAATGACATATCAACGACATGGCAAGTTAGTAATTCAAATGGAGCGTTTAAGTTTCACATGCACTGTGCATAAGCCTTTTTACTATATTGGGTACAAGGTGAGAAATTCTAATCCCGGCTGACGAAGCCTACACTCATCTCTTCCTTACAGATACTTCAGGTGTGGCTTTGATTCACGCATGTCACATAAATCCTAGTGGTTTCCCAAACCAACCGTGCCTTGACACTACAAGATATGGTTGTGCCGGTCACGCTGGAGTTCTCACTCACTGAGCCGGCGTCCCGGTCCACTTCCCAATCATTTGTTCTACTCACCTTTTCCCCTCGCGTGAATTCCCCATGATCTGTATGCACCTGAAAACTATAAAATTCATGTAAAAATTTCATATAGGTTGTCAATGCGGTAATGCATTAGATTAAGTTGTACCTGTAGACTGAATTAGGGGGTGAACTAGAGGCTCACCCCTCAAAGTAACAGTGAAAAATGGGGCATTCTGGCTTATAGTGTATCCCAGCCTCCAAAATGGCATTCAGGATATAAATGGAAATGAATTAGATGGCTGTTCCGACCAGTAATTCGTTGGATGGTTCAGATTATAGCTCACTGTACTAGGGTAGACAGCCGAGCCGAACGTTTGTAATTGGCTATGTCCCTAACCTGGGCTTGAGTCCTTGGCGCCACTTCCAGACCCCAAATTTCAGCCACCAATTATGGGCTTCCATCCCAAAAAGTACTTGAACTATCCACCGCACACTCGATTAGTCGGTACTTTTGAAGATGGCTAGCTTGCCCAAGCCAATCATCAAATGTTGCTTGGGGATCATCAACGCATTGTTTGGGATAATTCCCAATGACATCACTCCCCCAAGATGCCTATAGCTCTAAATCCAACAATTGTGTGCGCACCACTTTACGGGTAATGCTCTCGGTCATCAAAAGGAAGCCCTTATGCTATCAAATCCACGGCCGTTGCAGATTGCAATATATCATCGTCTACTTCCATCTTGCTCTGCTTTGTGTTGTCGGCTTCAAACAGTCCAGGTGGACAGGTCAATAGATTGGAAAGTTTATCTCGGCAACCTATGAGGTCTCAAGGCCTTCCCGCTCAAGTAGCTAGAAAAGCGGTTGTTGCGTCAGTGCCGTAAAGCGTTGAGGTCTACCTGTTCAATGGCAGGGCAACTCATTTATCAGCTTTCCCCAATACATGGCTCAACTTAAAGGCGGGTTCACTATTTCCTAATGGACAATCGAGCAATATATTCCCCGCTGTTACAGCGCAAGCCCCAAAACTGTTGCGGTTGTCCAAACGTGCCTTCTCTATCGTATATCAGTTACATTCCCTAATCGTGTCCCTATTGCATACAGTCACAAACTCGACCAACACCTATAAAAACTGGCACAGGAGGGAGCATTCTCAACATCAACACCATCAATCTCTCTCCTACGCACTACTCAGTTATGTCTGACACCAGTATCCCCCCAGGAAAATACTATCTGGTAAACGTTGCTTCTGGCTCATATGCAGGTGTCGGACCTGTCCCGCCCATATATCCTCCGTTTCCTTCACCTCTGAAGGCTGTCGGTCATGTTATAAAGGTCGGTTATAGTTGTTTTAAAATATGTAAAAACTTTTTGATACATTTTCTGGGTCTATGAGTAGGAGCCTTTTACACTCGAGCCCAAGGGAGAGGGGAAGTACATAATCACGCATAAAGCACTTCGTCTCCCAGTCGTTTATGACGATGAGGTGTGTGTATACTCTTATCCTTAATATGAATAATCGACTCACAGTCAAAATAGGGTATTGTAAGACTTGCTCGTCAAGGTCAAAAAGCGACGGAATGGGTTATTGTTAGGGGTTATAGACCTGATCGCTACCGGTGCGTCCATGTTTTCATAGCTAAAATCAACACTTGTTCTTGATTGACTAATTATCCTGACAATTAATACCTAGCATCAAAACAGATAAGGATGACCTGTACTGGACCGTGGGAGAGCAGAATTGGGATCCGGTAGGTCATCAGCTGAGCGTATGGCCGTTGACGGTAGTCTTGTACTTACGAAACCGTGGCTTATAGATTAAAGTAGAGGCTGAAAATAACGACTCGAGCCAAGAATGGAGGTTCGAAGAAGCCCAGTGGTAATTGGGGTCGCACCAATAAGACAATATCTGTCCTACACAATACAAATGTAAATGAATACTATAAATTAATCTGAATTGGATTGCTATTGAGACCACCAGTTGAAATGAAACCGGAAATCCGGCAATGTCGAGAGAAGTACCTGGGCGCGGTCTGTGGACTTCGATACGGCCAGAAGTAGCCTTATTGAAGAAAGAGAAGACAAGGATGTAAGACAAAGCCCTCGAGTACTTGGGCTAAAAACTCGACTTGGAGATCGTATTACATAAAACAAAAAACCATGTGCCATCATTTCCATGGGAATATACGTTATGTCCGACCAAGTACTCCAAGTACTGCGGGTAGCGTCTCTTCGCATGGGCCAAGAAATACAAAATCGGCGTCACTATCTTGGGAAGATGTTTCAATATTGAATATAGCAACTTTCCCCCCATTATTCTTGACGGTTTTGACATATCCGGCGGCTGGATAGACCTGAAAGCATGATTGATTTAAAGGTCACCCAAAAAGTCAACTGAGGTTCTCACCAAAGCAGAAGTTCCTACCACAAGTATCAAATCTGCCCAGTTGAATACGCGCGCAATTTCGCCTTGGTGTTCGGGGGATTCTCCAAACCATACCACACCCGGACGGAGTAGACCTCCGCATTGACCGTATCGGTTTGAACCTGCCCACCCGCGCCCCCCACACCTCGGTAAATCTTCAATCGGTATGACCTCGTTCTCTGGGATATCATATCCGTGATCGAACGCAGGACAAGAGAGAGGCTCCATGCTGGTCTTTGTACACTTGCATTGTGTACAAATTGTTCGAAACGCTGAACCATGCATTTCGATTAGTCGTGAGCGGGCAATGGACAGTTGTTCTGAAGAAAGTTTGGATGCAAGATTGTTTAGCGCATTTAAAGACAAACTGTCAAAGTTTTGTGTTACTAGGAGAGGTGGTATGGATCTGGGTTCTAGAGAGGGCAGAAGTTGAGATTGGACAGATGGGAGAGCCAGAGATGCTAGCGTGTAATGCCCTGTATTTGGTGTAGCCTTTCGACATCTGGATTACAATAAATAAGCTTCAAGCACTGGGTTAACGGAACAACCGACTGTTCAATTCTATCTTTGTAAAATATCCACACTAAGCCAGGATTTGAGCGAAAAGAGTCGAGTGTGGCTAGCTCAATGGGATTCTATTAATAGAGTTCTGAATTTCAACTGTTTTTCGTTCATCCGGAGGTCCTCTGACTCACATATGTCTTCCATAATCCCCAGCCCCACGGTACGTTGGAAGGCCTAATTATTATTGGGAGATCTCTTTTCAGTACGTCCAACCGTATCTTGAAACTATTTGATCGCGTACCAGATGCCGCGGAAAGTCCAGCGCCCGCTAAGATGACAAGACTACGCGAAGTGCGCAAGACTTCCCGGAACGCGAGCACACACTCGAGGGTGCCATTCTTTTACAAATGAAGGTCTACTAACTCCGAATAAACGTGAATTAAATAAGTACCTCAAAGATACAATCGCAAGCAGCTTATGAGTGCCAGAACAACGATGCCAGCTAGACCTTGACCCGGAGATTTCACTGCTTCAAGAGGAGTGTGGTGCGGGGCCTGCTGCTCTGCAGATTTTATTCGTAATACGGAAAGCACGAAAATTAGCAATTGGTTTAGATAAATTCGAATCTCGGTGTTTTTCAAAAGGTTCTGGCAATAGTCTCTGACGCAATGTATAGCGATTGATTAGTTATGGTAGACCGGTGGGAAGTGAGCCACATAGGAAAAACAGACGTAAGCATGTCATCACACGTGGCGCCACCATTGGTCAACCAAGTGGCGAATGTCATCGGATCTTGCTTTCGCAACAAAATCTTTACCCTGAAGCTAATTCATGTCCACTGAATACGAAATCGTAATCCCAAACAAGACCTTTGAGCTTTCTAAGGCGCGAGTCGAATTCAATTTCCTGAACTCTTCACAATACATTTAACCAATCTGGTCCGCTCGCCCGACAAACGCCTACTTATTTACTATTTTACTCGGGCACCTTAGTGGATATCAAAATTTACCTGTGTACCCGATTCTAACCTCCTGTTGTACACTCAAAACGACACTCACCGACTTGCACGCAGACACACACTTATCCTCTGCCTGCTCGTCCGTGTCGGCCACTAGGCCCAGACCGCGAGTCTGGCTCGTGGGTGGGCAGCCCAAACCAGCTCTCGTAACCTATGGGATGGTGGGTGGGATAAAAACGACACGCAAATGCGTGCCGCGACACTCGGTGTGTACGAGGCCAGACGGTGGAGGAGGTCGGACGCAAGTCGACACGGCATGAAGCGGTCATCACGTGACTCGCTGCATGCTCCGGTTAAGTCGCAAAACGTCCAACTTTTATCAGCGACAAGGACACTCTAACATCCCATCGCACCAAGGAGCGCATAATCTTGGTGGTTTGCTACGTTAATTATGGGCCAATAACTCCAATTTTGCAAGATGTATCATCCAGCCATTCGATTCTGGACTATCTGGTAAAGTGTTTGTTATTGCTGCGTTGACAATTGTCACAGTAACGGAAACAAGCGCCAACAAAATATCTCACGTGCTACTTGTCACTCCACCTTTGGCTATCAAGTACCAAACCCTCTTGCCCGTTCCCCAAAAGAGCACCGGCTTTACCTTAGGGCCATGTCCAGTGAATACACCATTATAATTACAGACAACACATTTAAGCTTTCCCAGTTGCAGATCGAATTTGATTCCCCAAACCTCTTTACCTCCTACTTTATCCGTCCGGCTGGCCAGAAGGCCCCACGACAGCTGGAAGTATCCCGCGATCCATACTTGTTTACAATTATCCTTAGGTATCTTAATGGATATCAAGTTCTGCCACTTCATCCAGGCCTGATTCCACCATACTGTACCCTCGAAGCGGCGCTGGCTGACTTGGTTGCGGATGCGCGGTTCTATAAATTGAACGGATTGCTCAAATTATTGACATCCAATAAAAATCAGGAAGATCAGGGAGATGGGACCATAATTCGATATGCCAAAATTGTAGGAGATTATATGACCAAACCAAACCAGTTTGAACCCAGTAGGCTCAATCTCCAAGCATCTCCAATTGAATATTGATTCGAATTGTATGGGTATTCAGCCCAAGACTTTAGCGCAGTCGTTCCTAACTTTACGCTCAAGCTCTCGAGTGAAGAACAGTGCCAGATGTTTTCCAAGCAATCCAACTTCCGGGCTGTTCCAAAAACCAAGGATGGTGGCTCTGCTGATATATTCTACGTCTGCTTTTTATATGAGCGCATAATCCACGAGGTACTGCAGAGGGACGGTTATGCGCTCCACGTGGATCACTGCGAACAACTCGGATGGATCAGGTCGTTCAGTAGCGAATATCACCGCCAATGCACGATTCTTGTAAAGCTTTGGACTGGGCCTGGATTCAAAGCAGATTAGTGCTAACTTGTATACATGTCGTATTCGCAATCACACTTTGTGCGTCAAGGGGTACACATATCATCCGTAAACTGGTCAATATATGTAGAATAAAACAATTCAGCTGACACGTCTATATGCAGTCTTATGTCACCAGTCTTTACGCCATTTTATAGCTTTTGGCGTACGTATTTCACATAAATACAATAAACAACTCGACCCAAACCAAAGGTACAGCTATCCAAAGCATGCTTCAAGGAATAATGAATTCTGAGCCCCCATTCAATATTTTCGATTAGAATGAGTAGCTCTGTACCTCAAGCGACTTCAATCACATTACATACTTACAAAGATGACGTTTTCAAGCTGTAATAAACAACCTGGATAAGAAGTCGGATCTGCGCACAAAGGACTGTCTTCTTATCTTCTAATCCATCGTGTAACCATATCAGTCAGGTGACTCCCGCCCCAAACATTGCCTTGAACTCAAGCGTCAGGACGGTGCATGGCGGTCGTGAGGCTTATATAAACCGTGGAGCCATATTTTCTTCAGTCAAGCCCTACCACGATCCCAACGCTACACACAAGATGAAAGACACTACTGATACCTACACCATTGTGGTTCGGGATAGGTTTTTCAAGCTCACCAAAGCTCAAATGCAACGAGATGCGCCTAATTATTTCACATCTCACTTTCTTGATTCATCTGGCCAGTGCCTTACTCGCATAATGGAAATATCTCGCGATCCATTCCTGTTCGAGCTAGTCTTGAAGTACCTGAACGGCTACCAGATCTTTCCTATTCATCCCACTCTTGTCCCGCCATGTTCCACTCCAGAAACCGCAATCGGAGACTTGCGCGCAGATGCCGAGTTTTATCAACTCAAAGAGCTTGTCAACTTGTGCAAATCAAAAGAGGCACCCAAATCTGCGCCAACAGTTCGCTTTACATCCAGCCAAATCGCAGTTATCACTGGCTACTTCAACTCAACGGCCGACGGGATCGCACCTTGTGAGTGAATCAAATTGATCGTTGAACTCGGACTGATTCGGGTTTAGCCGAGAGTTTTGAGCAATACATCTCGCGATTTTATCCAACACTTTTAAGCAAAGAGCATCACAAGGCTGCGTCGGCTGATATGCTTACCTTGGCTTCTGCAGCTCCTTCGCAACTGTCCCGGTTCCTGATCGTAAACGGTTGGTCAGAACGCATCGTCCGCACAGTAGTGAAGAGGGACATGAGCTCTGTTGAGCGTTGGGAGCTGCTAGGCTGGAAGAGGGACGTGTCAACACCAGGTGTGCGACATGTTATTCTCTTTGTGAAGATTTGGACTGCCCCTGGGTTTGCAATCAACTGAACAAGGCACGGGCTGACCGTGACCTGTCTATTATGTATAACTAGGCTTATGTATCAACTTTGGACACTTAACTTTATGTAATGAAGAATCTTATCCGATAATCCCTTTATATTTGTATATATGCGTTTTTATGGGTCACTATCGAGTTTGATAAAACGATAAATATATTTGTGGAACAAGTTCATTGACAAAGAACAAAAATACCTGAAGTATAAAATGGCTAGAATACAGTTCATCATGGGAATACAAGTAGAGTCGCTCATCATAAAAGTTGTCATAAGTATTCGTGAATTTATACCGCCATCCGTGCCTTAACTCCGGCCTTGAGACACCAACAGATCCTTCCACATACTCTCGGTACGTTCCCGTTTCAACTCAGGGGGTGATGCAGGGTTTTCTCCGGCCTGAGAAAATGGTTGCCCCGCGGTTGCAACGTCGTAGGCAGGAGGTGGCGGTAATATCACCCCTGGTCCAACTTCTAGAGCCTCGTTGTCAACTTGAGTTGGAGCCAGTGGCGCATCGTATCGCAAAGCAGGAATGGCGGCCATCGCCGGTTGTTCACCTGGGATATAGATCATTGTAGTTGGCTCGGTGTTGGTTCCTCCAGATCCTACAACGGTAGGCGTCGGAGGTTTCCGTTTCGAAACCAGGCAGGAGTACATGCCCCACGCGCCTCCCAGGAGTGCAAGACTTCCGACTACGCAGACGATGATGATGGTAGTTGAAGGATCGGAATTGGCAGCGTCGCTGTTACCATAAGGAAAGGGATTGGAGGTTGGGTTGGAACTTCGAGTAGATGTAGAGGCCAATGATGCTCCGGATGTAGAAGTGGTGAGTGGAGCAGATCTAACAACCACCAGCCATAGTTAGATCTTGTTCCTTGCCAGCTAACCCAACCCAACTCACAAAACGTAACTCTGCCCAAGCCAGAACGCCCACACAAGAACCCATGCTATAACATCTGGGCGAAGGACCATTGGTTGTTCTATTGGAGGAGTGGAGCGTTAGTGGCGTCTGCCATTGAACATGGAATCTTACATACCAAGTAGACTGAGTGTGTGATAGTTGAAGGAGCAATGGGCCTGCGACTCCACTCGGTTTATATACGCTGCCCCTTCAGCCTCGCGATGTTCGCGACTCCCCCACAAACACGTGTATCTGGCGGCCCCGAACGAAAGAGAAGCAGTGCTTCTTCTCTTTATTCCGCGCCCGAAACAAATGTGTCGAGACTCAGCGATCACGTCAGGCGGAAATTGGAAATCAGTGAAACCTTGTGCTCTGTTGGTTCAAAGGAAATGGTGGACGCGATCTAGACGGTTCACTGTCGTAACAATATATATACCATCGCACCTTGATCCTCTGCCACAATTCTTTCGCGCCAGATAGGAAGATCAGTCAATAGGATTTCGGGAGCGCTGCGAAAGGAATAGTCGCGAAGCAGAATCCAGGCAGAGATTACTGCTCGAAGCTTGAGGTTTGAGCTGATTATTCATGCCCGTTCACTGGGACAAACTTCTCATATATTGAGAGGCCATAGTATGTGAACTGAAGAGAGCTGGACGAAAGGACTTCCAGACATCACTTGGTCTATGCTTACCATCCACCAGAGTTGTACAACCCATTTGCACAGATATTTCTGCCGATAAGTATGAACTCGGAGGACAAACTCGTTCGAATCGAGCCTTAGCAATCCAGTTCCGTAGATCGATGCGAAGCCTGTCACCGCGAGAATTTCTCATTCCCAACGGCTTTTAGTCTATTCTAGTAATTTCACCGTGGCCCATGTTGCTGTAGCCATTGGTAGATTGGTGGAGGATTCTCGAGATGGCTGGGAAGAATGTTGGTATGCTGTCAAACTCGCAAAAGAGATGAAATGAGAGTAATCTCCCTGATATCACTATTCCCAAGATATGCAGGTGTCAAACAGGATTAGCCGTCGACCGGGGCTGTGCACTGTGCCACCTTGAGATGTAATCACCTCTAAATTGGGAATAGGCAACGCCAATCACCCACAACCAAGAAGGGTGCACCAGTTCCCGGTCGGCATTTGTTCGCCGAACAACTATCAAGCCACGAACCACTCTGGCAATAGACATATAATATCACTCACTTTCTGCTATGTCCCTTTGCAAAGGTGGTTGGCATCTGGACCGATAGAACACCCAGAGATACGAAGGCGTGCTTGGGATGCGATGACGCGTTGATCGTCGCTCATATGAAATCAGCTCCCAAACACGCGTTGACCACGACTTTGACTCGAACGAGTTTCTGACCTGAAATGGCCAAGCATTTCACGCGAAGGCACCCGGCCCGGCCAAAATTCCAAAGTATGACGGACATGGTGAGGGGGTTGCCTCGTTGCGAGGGGTGGAGATGTTACCAAATTAACCCGTAACTGCAGCGCTTACGGGAGATGTCCTGGAGTCAAATGGAGAGGTATCGTTGCTGGTTTCATGTTTTGCAAAACAAGCCGAGAAGGGGGTGTGTTTAGTCCCGAAATAGGACATACGGTATGTACACCGATGTTGTGAGGCTTTTCCGGAGCAAAGTGAAGCTATACAGTACCAAGGCAAGCCACTGACATCGGAACAATCCGGATGTAATTTACACTTCCGAATCCACCAATCCTTCATCACCCACTACGCGGTTTCATAATGGTAAATTATCAATATACGTATGACGAGCACGAAATGCTAACAAACATGCAACTTATTGGTGTATACGTTTCTCGCTGGACATAATAACACAAATTAGCCGTCCCAAAAGACCTTCCGCACCAAGCGTATCCTCGCCAAGGCCGCCCGGCAAAACAGGTGTGTAACTCTCGGAGAGTGAAGCTCATGCTCCCTGCTTCAAGCTCTTTATACCTCAAATATATACTAAAGCTCTATCTAGGCCTTTGCCTCAATGGTTCCGTTTGAAGACGGATTCCAAGATTCAGGTGAGCTTATGTCATGCATTCGACACCCCAGATGTCTCAATTTGTATTTTTAGTACAACGCAAAGCGTAGGCACTGGCGCCGCACTAAGCTCAACATCTAAGGGTTTAGATTTGTAAGCTCCTAACTCGACAGCACCTCGACAGTAAACTGATAGTCGGCACGTAGGGGAACTTGTGTCCTGGTCTTGGGGTGAAGCAACAGTGCGTGCGCTTCGATCGACCCTTCTGTGCGATGAGAACCCTTTGTATGAGCCACGCTTTTAGCTTTACGCGAATTTTATTATGCTCATTGCTTTACTGCTGAAAGTTTTGACCTGAATTTGGAAGTACCGGCTGCGGTTTCCCTGCAAGAGACCCATTTCTTTTGCAGCAGAATATTACATCACTACCGACATTCTTTCCACTCAGCTCTTACATTATCAACGAATATCAACGAAATTGCATTTTAATCTCGAGTTGACCGTCGAAGGACCTAGCCGTCGATGCGGCTATATGGTTAAGCCATGGGTAAGGACCCCGCGGGCCGGGTTCACCGACAATAAAAGAAGAAATCGCAAACAAGAGAACGAAAATTGGCGAATACTCTTCCTAGAATGATGTGCATACTGAAGCCGTGTACTGGCTCGAAGAGCTTGGAAGATAAAGGACGTATGTTTCAGTACGTGAAGTCAGGGCCGTCGATCTGGGAACACCACGGGTCCCTTGCCGGTTCCTGCAACCTAATCGAATCCCCTTGATGCACTATGCGGGGGCTACTAATCGCACTTGCGAACGGTAGTTTGTGGCCGTTTAGTCGCCTTGTGAACGGCCGATTTTTGCTTATATAATCAGGCAACCCACCATCGTGAATAATTTAACTTTGACCCGACAAGCAACCGATACTATGCGTGGATGAGTTCGGGTGTTATTATTGTTTCTTGGCGGTTGATACTACCCGTTAGCATGGTCGTAGCATGGCAAAGGGGTTCTTCACAATCGTTGATTCCATATTCTTCGTCCGCTTCTTCATTTGCGTTTGGTAGCGAAACGACCGCAGTCGGCTAGAGTTGGGATGCCCAACCTCTGGGTATATAAGACGGACCACTCACGATGGAGACGACTCAAAGCGCTTTCTCTTCTTTGTTTCGGATCTCATTCTCTCACCCATTCTTTTTTCTACACACTTTCATTTGTTCTTTTCGCACATACACATTCAACATGCTCGCCGCTCAAGTTGCACTTGGTCTCCTTTCCGTCGCATCCTCGGTGCTGGCACACGGTTTCGCGGTGGAGCTTACCGTCTCCAACCCTCCCGCTACCTATAGTACGTTGACAATTCATGCGGTTAATCAGTACAACAACTAATCTGTTTCATTCAGCTGCCTACAACCCGTACCAGGACCCTTACATGAACCCGGCCCCTGAGCGCATCTCCCGCAAGATTCCGGGCAACGGTCCCGTCGAGGACATTACTTCTACAGACATCCAGTGCAACGGAGGGGGAACTGTTCCTGCTGGTCTCATCGCCACTGCTGCGGCTGGTGCCAACATTGGCTTGTACGTTCAACTCGTTCGGTATGATATGATCATTGAAGGCTCACTTTTTACTTGTCTAGCAACTGGACGAACCAATGGCCCACCTCTCACATGGGCCCGGTCATCACTTACATGGCCAAGGCTCCTTCGGACATTACCAAGTGGACTCCAGGAACCGAGTAAGTTTGACCATGTGTAAAGTATATCGTGCTCTGTGCTTACGATCCTACAGCAAAGTCTGGTTCAAGATCGACGAAGCCGGTCTTGAGAATGGCAAGTGGGCCGGTACCGATATTCTCTTGGAACAAAACGGTCTCTGGACTGTAAAGATCCCCGAGAACTTGAAGCCCGGCCAGTACCTCATCCGTCACGAGATCATTGCGCTCCACGCTGCTGGCTCTTACCCCGGTGCTCAGTTCTACCCGGCTTGCCACCAGTTCGAGATCACCGGCTCCGGTAGTGCTCTCCCAGACGATGCCGATTTGGTCGCTTTCCCCGGCGCATACACCCCCGAGACCCCTGGAGTTGTCTACAACCCCTACAGCGGCCAAACCACCTACCCCATTCCTGGACCCAAGGTGTAAGTACATTAGCATTGCAGTTGGCATAAGGTATTGATGCTTTCCGATAGTTGGAACGGCGCTGGCTCGGGCTCTGGTAACGGTGGCTCTGGTGCCGTATCTTCCACCGCTGCTGCTCCTTCCTCGACTGCCGTTGCATCTTCTACTGCTGCTGCCCCTTCGAGCACCGCTGCGGCCTCTTCCGTCGAGTCTGAGGCTCCCTCTAGCGCCCCTGCTACTGTTCCCGCTTCTTCTGAAGTTCCCGAGGTTCCTGCCTCTTCTACCGTAGCTCCGGTCTCTTCCACCGCTGCGCCAGTTTCATCTACTGCTGCACCTGCTCCCGTTTCTTCCTCCCCGCTCCCTCCACGCCTACCGGAGGTGCTGGCGCAGCTCAGCTTTATGCTCAGTGCGGTGGTTCTAACTTCAACGGCCCCAAGGTAAGATTCCTTTGTCCCCCCCCCCCCCATCGGTTTCTAGTTACTGATATCCATGAAAATAACAGGGATGCGCTGCTCCTTACATTTGCAAGGAATGGAACCCTTACTACTCCCCAGTGCATCCAGGCCTAAGTAGCTAGCTGCTTAGGACCGATCGTACGGACTCTTTCATTAGCTCTGGAGCTCACAGTGCTGCGCATGTATCTAGCCATTTAAATGGATGCTTGATGCTTCTTCATTTTTCTTCAGTTTACTTAAGTTTCGACAATTGTGACACAATACCATGTCACCGTCCTTGAATACGAGCGGCTGTTTGAACCGTTCCTTTACGTTTGTCGTTGTCCTTCAGCTTAATATGGCACCTCCATTTACGCTCATTGTTTGTCCTTGTGAGGTATCTTCCATTAGCTGGGATATCCTCGGACTATGTTCCGTGGCTCACCAGTAACATAGGAAGCTCCTTCTGAGGCCAGGAAACTGACGAGGGCTGCTACCTCCTCAACTTTACCCAATCTCTTAACATGGGTACTGGGTAACAGCTATGAAGCAGCTCATTCATAAGCGTACGAAATGGATCGGCACACCGGTGAATTCTTACCAATTGAATGGTTTGTTCCTCGCTGGCTCCATTTCCTGCGGCCTTAACTAAGTAGCCAATATCCTTAGTGAAAGTAAAAAATCAATGCATAACATGTACTTACCCATTGGAGTATTGATTAAACCTGGTGCATATGCATTGACAGTAATGTTATATTCCCCCCATTCCAGGGCTGCGGTCTGAGTGATTGCGCGAACAGCGAATTTAGAGGTAGCGTAGGCGACATCCAAATTTCCCGCTGCAATACGGGTCTCGCGTCCTTAGGCTCCTGTAGTTATTAATTCGCAATGACTCACCATTGAGTCCCCTCACGCTGCTGGCTCCGATGATCCGGCCTCCTCTCCCCTGATTGATCATCTGCGTCGCTGCAGCACGGTAACAATACAAAACACCCTTGCAGTTCACGTTCATCGTCCAGTCAAATATTTCGTCGGTGACTAGTTTGACGTTAAACTGGTCGGTAAACTGTCCTTTGTCGCCCTATCATCGTTCTCACCATCGAGTATAGATGCATTGGCATGAACTCCAGCATTGGCCACCATCTACATGGAAGAGCCACGTCAAAACTCTATTGATTCTGAATGTTGTGTCTCACTATATCTAAGCCACCCAATTCTTTCACTGTTTTTGAGACCATGTCTTGGACTTCTGCCTCCTTCGATACGTCGGCGAGTACCGCGATAGCATTTCGCCCAAGGGATTTAATTTCTTCGATCAATTGTTCAACTTCTGTTTGCCTCTTAGTGATATCGTTCACTGCAATATCAACTCCGTCCGATGCCAGTCCTGGAAGCGTGAAGTTAGTGACAGTAAAAGATGTGTGCTCCAATAGCATACGCAATGCGATTGCGCGGCCGAGCCCGAGGTCAACATAAGCATTCGCTAGGACTGACCAAAATTCATTGATACGCACCCTGAGCAGCGCCAGTGACAATTGCTATTCGAGTCATACTATTCCTTCTTGCTGTTAGAGTCTTTGAAACAGGATATGGACTACAAGGCCCCGAACAATCTTGCCAAGGTGGACAAAATTTTGTGTATGTAAGCTTGAGCCCTGAAAATACCAGCAGAAACCATATATGGTCGACTTAGCAAGGGCCACTCAGCCACTAGGTTATGTGCAACGATTCCATAGCTACGGGACGCCATTGTCGCCATAGTATAAGCATGTTCAGCCTTGAAAAAAGTATAATGGTTGGTTAGATGGACTTTCATATCCACAATAGAGTCTCCGCTAGACTTCGCAATGGCTAATTCAGTGAAAAAAACGTCGTTCAAGCCATCTACAATGTTGAGGCGGTCATTGAAACCCTGTGGTCGCACGAAAACCATATCACATTTATCTGTCTCATGTAAGTACAAATCCTCCATTAGGACTGAGAGTTTGCCCTAATGCTTGAGAATGAGCCGGGTCATGGTATTATTGACGTTGTGTGCGTGAAAACATACCGGTAATATAACTCGCCCCATCAGAAGCCAGGAAGCCAACAAGCGCGGCGACTTCTTCTGGCTGGCCTACTCGTTTCATTGCAGCATTTCCCATAAGCTAGATATGACCAGACAATAAGTTAAACCTTCAGAATTATACATATAATATATACCATATCTACATAGTTCTCGCCATTGGGACCTCCGCCGCTCTCTGTGACTGGTATACTTGTCAGTCCACTCGATGCAAGTAGGATTTAGGATTTGCCAACCTAGTGGTGTGAGAATGATGCCGGGTGCATATGCATTGACAGTAATCCCATATTGCCCCCACTCTAACGCGGCTGTTTGAGTAATTGCACGAACTCCAAATTTAGAAACAGCGTATGGAACGTTGGCGGCTGTGCCTGCGCAGAAGGTGAATGCAAGAATAATAGGATTGTGAATTTGAAGATACTTTGTATGCCCGATGTACTGCTCGCTCCAATGATCCGGCCCCCTCTTCCTTGCTGGATCATTTGTAGAGCGGCTGCCCGGTAGGAATATAGTACACCCTTCAAGTTTGTGCCGAGAACTTTGTCAAGTAGCTCATCCGAAACTAGTATTGAACCAAGCCGATTAGCTCCGTAGTTGCATATGTTTATATAGTACCTACCATCAAACATGCTAGCCGCTTGATAAATACCGGCGTTTGCAACCATCTAGCCGATATTGAATTACTTGTCCTAGCCAACGAGAATTGAAACCATACCACATCCAGCCCGCCCAGGATTTCAACTGTGTGCTTGACGGCGTCTTTCACCTCTTGCTCCTTGGAAACATCAGCAATAAGCGATAGAGACTTGCGACCAAGCGCTTGTATCTCTCCAGAAACCTTCTCTAAAGACTCCTTTTTAGCGGGAAGGTCTATAATAGCAACATCCATTCCGTCAGAAGCCAATCCTACCCGCATAGTTCATACAATCAGCTGGTCAGAAGGGAGATGACAAACAGGGAAAGCCTACGCAACGCAATAGCACGCCCAATCCCTTCTGATTCATCAGCATTTTCTACCTGTGGCAACTGAAGCAACCAAATCTTTTACCTTGAGCAGCTCCCGTGACTATAGCTACTTTGGTCATATTCAGACGGTCCGGAAAGTGGGGTCTTTGGTTAGAGGTCGGGGGGAACACAACTGGAACACATCAACCAACATATAATGCGGAAATTCACTTCCGAGACGGATGTTAGAGTGCCGATTCGGCACTGCCTCTATGTACGTGTTGATTGGACCTAGGTAACAAATCGATAGTTGAATATCGGAAATATGGCCTATGAATTTTGTCCATATCTGGGGCCTGGGCCGCGGCAGGCTTCTGGATCAACCTTCCCGGACCTGGAGCCGGTGTTCTGGGTCTAACAAAAGATTACCGCGACGGGTTTGCAATTTCATTTATATGTAGCTGTATGCGGTATTTTAGATACAGGTTATATATTCAATTTAAATGTGCGACCCCTTTGCATAGGTAGCTCTACTACCGTCCAGCAGAATGGACGATTACTTTAGCTGAGCAAGAATCCCCGTTAACCCCGATAGTTTGCCCTAGCGATAAAAACGAGATGAGTAGTTGCCAGCGCAGACTTACTGCATCACAACCTGTAACATAAGATGCTCCCTCGGATGCGAGAAACCTACGACCTCTCCAATCTCCTCTGCTGGCGTTCTACTCGTTTTATTGGCGCATTTCCGGGAATCTGTGGGTATAATAGCATGTTTTCGAACACGGGCTTACTTGGTCATAAAAATTGCCTTACAATTTTGTCGAGGTTTTCTACGGTTCCTCCGGTTGAGGTGACTAAGAAGATTCGGGTCATTGTTGGGACTAGATGAAATCAAAGACACTTACACATCTCCGTATGTGCGATTCCCGGCGCATAAGCATTAACGGTGATATTATGTTGGCCCCATTCAAGAGCGGCCGTCTGGGTAATCGCTCGAACTCCGATTTTGATACTGCATAAGCTACGTTGTTGTTCTCGCCTGTGGGTTGAGTGAGTGCGCTAGGATGAATTGGATGAGCGCATATACCTACTACGCCCACTTTGCTACTAGCGCCAATGATTCTACCACCCTCCCTTGTTTAATCATCTGTACAGCTGCTGCGCGGTAGCAATACAGTACGCCCTTTACATTTACATTCATGATTCTATCGAATCCATCCTCTGGAACTGTGCAAGCAGAGCACAATGTAATGACTTCAATTTCTAAACAGTAACAATAACTTACGTTCCAATATGGACCATGTTTGTTATTCCGCATTGGCTACCATCTATCAAATAATTTCTTTATCTGAAAGTAGTCGCCAATTTGGAGAAGCACACATACATATCTAGACCTCCCAGTACCTCCACAGTCTTCTGAACAATAGCTTGAACTTGAGGTTCATTCGACCATCACCAGTTACAGCGATAGCTTTTCGACCTAGGCGTTCAATTTCCTTCACTACTTGCTCGAGGGCGTCTTGTTTGCTTGGGATGTCAGCCAATGCACGTCGACCCCATTCGATGCGAGCTCTAGAATAACGTCAATTAAAGGAAGAAAACAAAGGTCTAATACACGCACTTAGGGCAACAGCCCGACCAATTCCTACGAAGTGTTAGACTACACAGTCATACGACATAACACACAATTAACCTACCTTGTGCTGCTCCTGTTACGATAGCTACTCTGGCCATAGTGTGCTCTAGTTCTCGAATTTAATAAGAAAGATTAAAAAAAGAGAGAAAACACGAGATATGCGTACCAAACAAGAATGTAAGTTAGCTCGTATAAATACGATGGGATGAAATTCAGTCCGGCTCGTGGTCCGGTGGAGTCGTCTACTAGGAGAGTATGGTTGCTTCACGATGTATCAATTTCATAACTCCGGGATCGCATCCGGGTGGACTAAGAGCCTGGATCTGGTGCTCTCAATGTGATTAATTTCACGAAGGTTGGGTGCATGAAGGTCTCGAGACTCGGATGGCGGTTCTGTACATATCGGACTGATCTTTTATTTGCGATCAAGTGGAGGTTTAAATAGCCGTATGCAATTGCACTCACCGTATTAGATGTTAGAACCTCCAACTTACGTATGGGACTCTCCGGCTCCACCAGCAGCATTTCCTCCATTGATCTCGTGTGCTTTTGAGGTAGACATCGTCTATGCTCATCACATCTGGTAATATCTGATTGACAGTGATCTTTTCTCAGGCCTAGGGTCTAGCGAGCCGCCAGAAAATAACAAGCAAGTCTATGCACAGATTGGAAACAAAATGTACTTGAATAGGTTTGGAGCTTTTTTGTTTTATTTTTTCGCTCGGTGAGTAGACCCCTGATCAGTCCAGATTGTTCGAAAAGATCTTTGTTCCGTATGGATAACATCAACCTTTATGTATTTTAACCCACTGTAGTCCCCCCTTGTTACGATCCCGGCGAATACACCTAAAACACCGGTTCACGTGCCGCAGCTGGTGTGATTTCATAGACCTTCGACCGGGGTGCAGTTTGCTGTAGCGCTAGTGCGGAAGGGACACGCTCGAGCACAGCTAGTCGACTGTTAATCTTTTGCTCCAAGCTCGCTGCAATCGGTATCGATGTCAATGATATTCATAAGAAAGCTCTTTCGTGCTCTCGGTCACTCGAATATGCCCTTAACCAGCATCCTTCGCATCCCTTCAATATTTGACAAAAACCTACAGTAAATCATCCGTGAGCTAATAACTGAAGCTCCGATGAGCGTGGTGTATGCTATGTCCCGAACTGGGAAACGGGAAGACGCTTACTTACCTTGAAAGCAATCACGAACAGCCCTGCTACCATTCCTGTCCACCATCTATGATCTACATCTATTAGCGATATGCGCTGTCTATCCTGGCTGATGAAGAATGATTCGCCGAAACGTTCTCGCCGAAATTCTCAGCGACAATGCTTGAGTGCGCACTATGGCATATTTGATCGCGTTGACCTCTTGACACCCCGACCGCCTGTACCACATACTACTCTGATTCTTAGCCATGGGCAAACTATGAGCTCAGTTGCAACGCAATGGCTTGGGCATATAAAATTCGCGCAGAGAATCCACCAAAGACACCTCTTGCACCCACAACTTCCCAAAGAGTCTGTCAAGAAACCTAACTGACGATACAACTTTGGCTTCTTGGCTATGAGCCCCTCAAGGCCTTTCATGTGTGCTCAAAGGATCAACTCTTCGAGTCTTAGCAAATGAATGTGATGCATATATCTTCGGCTCGACATGGGGCTCGTTAGTTTATCCCCTGCGAGCCAACCATAGTACATCTCGCGTTATTTGGTAATTGCTCTACCAACCCTCTCTCCAGGTTCTTACATGCTCATAAATACATATTGGCTGTTGGGCATCTATGAACTGGATCTGGACAATGACCCAAAGCTTAGTGGGGGGATGCTGTTTCTAAGAGTTAGTCTTCTGTCCATAAGTAGACGTATGTCGAATACGAAGGAGGGGGGCGATTTACTAAAGAGGTTAATCATCTGATCTCCTTACTAACATCCAGTGACAAGCCTTTTCGTTGGCCAAACGGTGGAATCCAACTTTGACAAAAGCACCTCACGTAAGGATTCTGCTTGATGGTAAACCGCATCCAGACTAGATACCATCCTATGTTTTTAGATATACGAACCTATGATTGTTAAGCCTGTGTTTTGCTCCTATGCTCATGGCTACGGAGTTTCTTCGTTAGTATAGCGACTTATGGGAAAGACTAGTAGTTCACTCTCGGCGGACCGTCAACGCTGCTATCCTGCGATCCACCAGATCAGCCAAATTCAAGCAAATAAAACTCGTCGAATTATTCAAAATGACTATATCAAGTGTACTAATGGCAAACGTTCACGTATAACAATGGTTCATGTGCAAGAAAAGACTGCTGATCCCTTAAACGATAGGGAAAAGAAAGAAAGAAACAAGTGTGCACTGTTTTACGAGTTCCGCTGCAGGGTAATCAAGCATAAGGAAGCTTCTGGAATGCAAGTCCGCGACGGCCAAGAGAGGTCGAGTTGACGTTGAGACCGGGAGGAATTGCCTTGCAAAGCTAAACAAGAGACGGTTAGAAAAAATTGTATTCTGGAAATGGGCTATATGCTCGATCTTACCTCGCGCGATTCCTTGGGGATCTTGAACTTCTCGACAGCGTCCTTTTGAACAACCACAACGGCAGCAAAGCCATGGGCAAGATGCATATCAATGTGGCAGTGAAGGACTAGAAATTCGATTAAGTATCAAGTCGACAAGTCAATAGCGCCGAGTACTTACACCACACTCCGGGGTTATCCGCCTTGATACGCAAGACCGACCACGAGTTGGCTTGGATGACATGAGTGTCGCGTCGGATGGGGTTGGTTGTGTTCAATTTGAGATTCTTGTAACCTTCCTCGGTAAGTTCGCCCGTTCCCTCGCCGACAATCCAGAATTCCATGCCGTGCACTAAGAGAGACGAGAAATGATTAGTAACGAGTAGCTACTACCAGAGTGCCAATAACTTACAGTGGTAGGGGTGGTCAATAGGTGGGTTCACGTCGCGATTGTTGATGATGATATCAGCACCCGTGGGCTTGTTAAACTCCAGGCTTGCGACGTTGGTTCGGTTAACTCCGCGACCTTCAACAACGTCGTACAAAACCGGACGATACCAAAGGTGCTCAAACGTGACATTGTTCACAAAGAATCGCGTCACGTTTCCTTGTTGAGCCACCAAGGACCCGACTTGGGTGTTGAAAATACCGTGCTGACTGACGTGAGCCGGGGGATCATCTCGAACGATAGGGACAAGGTCGGCCGTGTTGAGATCCCTGCATGTGTCGTCAAGCTCATCTTTCCAGTCCTTGGTCGTCGGGAGATGTTTGGTCGGTTTATAGCCGTGCCCTTGGTCGATATAGCGAATGATACCCTTGTTGACTTGCTCAAACTCGGGCGTGGTGTACGCCAAACAAGCGGTGGATACATTTGCGCGCATCCAAAACGCATCACCAGGTTTGCCTTGGTTGGTATTGAGAAGGACCGAGTAGCGCTGGCCGTTATGGAACCGCACGCGGTGAAGGTCCTTGAGTCCAGGGCTAGATACAGGCGTGTCGTCCGCTTCGATCACGTCGAGGGTGTGTTCGTCGACCGAAGTAAACATCATGGCTGTCACATAAAGTGAGATAGGCTAGTTTAAAGAATTTCATTTGAAACTTACCGTGAGAGGCGGTATTGATCAACCGAAGACGGTACTTCTTATTGGGATATACCTGGAGCTCATAAGGTTCCCGGGTAAAACAGGTCTCGGGAGTGCCGAATTTCTCGCAATTGAATGTCCCATACCCGTTGAACATGGCGGTAACAGGAGGCGGGGCAGCTTGGCTCTGTAGACAAGTGATTAATATAATTAATAAACGAACAATATGGATGGCTCACCCCCTGATAACCTTGGGGAGTATCAAGTGCCGCTACAATCTCTGCCGACGTGTTGTGAAGCCAATCTCCTTGGATAATAACTTGATCATAGTCGTAGTGTTTGCCGCGCTTCAGAGGGTCCCGGACAGAGTGAATGATCAAAGCCTTTGATAGATCATTAAGCACGCGCGCGGGTTAAAAATATTAAAAGAAAAGCCTACCCCATGAACACCGTCGGATAGCTGAGCTCCAGCGTGCGCGCTTTGTACCAATACTCTTAGTTTCTTAGACAAATAGTAGGTATGGGATCGACTTACTGCCACCAATAAGTCCCGTACTGACCCTCAACCTTGAACTTGTAAGTAAAGGAGCCACCCGAGGGGATCGGGCATTGCGTTATGCCAGCCGGTCCATCCATCCACTGGGTACCCTGTTGGAAGATACCATGCCAATGGACGCTAGTACCCATTTTAGGAATCTTGTTCTTGACGTTGACAATAATAGTATCGCCTTCGTTGGCCTCGATGGTAGGACCAGGGTATTGGCCTATAGAAAATCAGCGTCTCTTCATGAAATATGAGATGGAAATAACTCACCATTGACAACTATCATCTGGCGATAGAATCCGTCAGGAGCACCTTCTTGCATGGTAATGGTCCAGTCATAAGTGCGAGTCGTGGGCTTGTCCGTGATTTTGAAGTCAGGGGAAAGAGTGAGCTGCTCGAGGCGGGATTGAACCCGAACGCGATCGCTTCCAGAAGAGCCATATGCATGGGCAGCAGAATGTTCAGCAAACGCCAGATGAAAGAGTGAAAAGACACCGAGCAAAGTGCGCCGAGAAAAAATCATGGCGCAGGCCAACAACCCAGAATGAAAAAAACAAACGGAAGAAGGGAGCCCGGATTCATCTATGAGCTGTCCCCATTCTTATACTCCTATTGCAGTGCCCAGAAGTCAGCCCCCGAGTTTGAATGTGGAATTGTAATGAATGTTCGGCGTGGATCCAATCCTCGATCAGTCGCGGACCCTGACTCAGACCCTGTTTGACTGGTCTGACACCTCTCCTGATTTGACATGCTAGGTTGTCCGCGTGTCGTCGGTTGACCTCATAGTTGGACAACTAACCTCCCTATACCAGGGCAACTGGCCAGGTAATCTACGAGAAAAAGCAAGTCCAAGACACTAATTACATACCAGAATTGATTCTAGGCTTGGGAGAGCATATATCATCATCAACAGCTTTGAGTACTTGATTCAACACGAACAATTGACAAACTTCTATTCACGCCACTACTGGAAGCATCGAAGAGTTATTTAATGCACAATAATGATGTCCGTTCAACACATCAGGATTCAGTATATCGTTTCATTTTGTCTCTCCCTTCAAGCTTAGCCTATGGTTGTCAACAAGACCGAGGCGGTGTTTTTGCTTCTGAGTCTGATCAAAATTACGTCGTATTCTTTTCTCATCGAACCCATTGAGTCGATCCGACGCAGAACCATTCAATTCAATATTTCTCAATTGAAAAAATGAGCAGCGCATCAAAGTCCCTAGTTAGCAACGTTGTCCGCCTCGCTTTTCACCGCAACGAGGCCGGAGCATCGGTTTGTGTGCGCACGACTATTCAGTTTAAGACACATATACTGGCACATTGACTCTCGGTAGGTATCAAGTTATCGTGGACACAGGAATGTTATTTCCTGGCCAAGCCTCAAATCTCGCTTATACCCTACCCATTCCCCGCCCCCCGTCTCAAAGCATGAAGTAAATGTAAAGAGGAAAATCTCAATTCATGTCTTTCCAGAGCGATGAAAGACGCTCACGTCATTATTCTTCTAGTACTTTTTTATAACAAAAACGGAACTACATGCGAACACGGTGAACCGCCCCATCAAAACCAAACCAAAGCGAACCGAGCTACAGAAACGCATTATTATATCACTACGTAACAAAGTAAGTAAGAATAGACGGAACCGTAGATCCATTAAGCGGGGTAAGTGTAGGAAGCACCAAGGTCCGAACTAGACGATGGAAAAACAGACGCCCAAGGTACTATACTATACATCAGCGGACACATGATTTCCGCATCCAATGCATTGACAACTGCATATATACAGTATGGCTTCGCCAGGAACTTATTCATATAGTATAATTTACTAGATTTATTCGTCGTATTTTTGGGGTCGCTGCCACAGTCGCCGCCCCCAACCGCGCCAGAACCCATCCAATTGAAAGGCCACTCCGCTTCTGGGAGGATCGACTGAACAGTTCCTGATTTGCGGTGTCGTACTATATGGACTGGTTATATCTAGGGTTCCCATCGTCCTCGTGTATTCACACGGGCGCGCACACAGTTTCGAATGGCGTTCAACCCCCTTGATTCATGATACGATCGTCCCGAATAGTTTTCGGCCTTGTTCAGATTTCTGTGATGGAGAAGCCTCATCAAACATGCTAATCATAACACTCGTAGTAACCGTTGCATAGTATGACTTTTGTTGGACGAATAGGTTAAGTACAGTTGCGCAGAGCTCCAGTGCCAGCGCTTACGATGCGCGCGATAAATTGACCTAGGACTGTGCAAATTAGTGGGCCTACCGGAAGAGAATGAACATGGGCGTAGCCTTGTGTCCTAATTCCAGGCCGATGAGCCTTCAAATTCCTCTTTAAGATTGGAGCGAATAGTATTCTGCGATGAAGCGACGTGATGAATATTATTGTTCGACTGCGATTATATGCGCCTTTCCTTCTCGTTCATAGTTACTCAGATTTAGAGCTTCACCTTATGATTATTTTAAACCCATTAATAGCATATACAGTCGAATACTGTGCTGAGTTTCCAGTACATGTATGCCTATGAGGGCAAGGTGAATCAGTTTGGCCAATGGAGACAATGCAAGGCCCATCAATCCATGGTTATTCTGTGAACAATTGAATGTATTGACAGTATATAAAATCGTGTAGAGTAAAGCTCAGCATATCGTAAGCTACATGATAACCAGTGTCCAATGTTACAAACGTCATAGTCCAAGCATTCAGTGAAATATAAAAGAAAAGGAACGAAACAAGAAGAAAAAAATCCTCGGGACCTTGTGGAAGAAATCTTATTCAGAAACCACTTATTAGTTCATATTCTTGCTTGTATCGTATGAAAAGCGTCTTGGAACCTGGCGGTTAGGTCCCAACCCAAACTTGCGACGGCCAAGGGACGTGGAGTTGGGTCTCAGGCCAGGTGGGATCTGCTTGCACAACTAGATCAAATTTATTAATTCGAGTGGCATTATCAATATACGCAGAAAAAATTACCTTTTTCGAACTTTCGGGAAGTTGGAATTTCCTGATGACATCGGGCTGATTGACCACGACCGCTGCAAAGCCGTGTGCAAGATGCCAGTCGATGTGACAGTGAAGGACTAATGGGAACGAGATTCAGAAACCGGTCGTAAGTATTATGACGGTGAGAACTTACACCATACTCCAGGTATATCGGATTTGACCCTCAATACAGCCCATGAGTTCGCAGGAACAACATGGGTATCTCGACGCAAGGGATTGTCGGTATTGAACTTCAGTTTCTTGTAATCTTCAATCGAAAGTGCGCCCTTGCCTTCTGCAACAATCCAGAAAGTCATTGCGTGGACTGATCAATACCAACAAAGTTAGTGATAATGCATCGATAGAGATGCTGAAATCTCACGATGGTATGGGTGATCGATATTATCCCGGTTGTTGATAATGATATCCGCTCCTTCGGGTTATCGAACGTCATGCTCATGATATTCGAATTATCAACGTTCCACCCTTCAATAACGTCGTGCAATATAGGTTGGTACCACAAGTGTTCGAACGCGACATGGTTGACAAAGAACCGAGTGACACTCCCGTCAGAGGTGTTCTGTTTCCCAACTTGTGTGTTGAAAATTCCTTGTTGTTTGACGACTTTAGGAGGGTCGTCTCGGACAAGGGGGACCAGTTTACAGGCTTCGATATCTTTACAGTCCTTGCCAAGCTTATCCTTCCAGTCTTTGGTCGTAGGAAGATGATATGTTGGTTTGTGGCTAGAATCATCATCGATATATCGGAGGACAGCAAAAGCGGTATTGGATTTTTCCTCCAAAGGGTAAGGAAAGCATTGCTCATTCATCTCACCACGCATCCAAAAGGCATCGCCTGGTTTCCCTTGGTCGGTCTTGAGAATGACCGAGTAGCGCTGACCATTGTGAGTCTGGACTCGGTGGAGGCCGTTCACCTCGGGGCTGGAGATTGGGGTATCGTCAGCTTCGATGACGTCAAGGGTTGTTCGTCGACCGAGTTGTATATCATTGCTGGAACGGGATGAGCAGGGTGCATGTCTAAATATAGGATAAACGTACCATGAGAGGCAGTATTGATCAATCGAAGACGGTACTTCTTATTAGGATACACCTTGAGCTCAAACTGTTCTCTCGTATAGCAGGTGTCTGGGGAACCAAATTTCTTGCAGTCCCAAGTTCCAAACCCATTGAACATTGCCGAGTAGGGAGGAGGTGCTGCTTGTCTCTGTATGGAAATTTAGAACAAGTCAGATCGAAGAATAGAATACCCACTCTGAGGTATCCACCAGGAGTATCGAGTGCCTTGATGATTTCAGCCGAGGTGTTATGGTACCAGTCCCCCATGATCAGGATTTGATCATAGTCATAGTGTACACCGCGTTTCCATGGGTCGTTGACCGAATGAACGATTAAAGCCTTGAAAGTACGTCAACACTGGTGAAGGGTCAAAGGTCTGGAGTGCTTACCCCATGAAGGCCATCGGATAGTTGTCCTCCAGCATGTGCACTGCCAAAAATAAAGTAAGCGCCAAGCTAATTGAATACCACAAATCGCAACCCACTGCCACCAATAAGTCCCATACTGTCCTTCGATCTTGAATTTGTACGTGAAGGAGCCACCCGAGGGGATCGGGCATTGCGTAATGCCGGCTGGGCCATCCATCCAAGCGGTGCCATTTTGGAAGAGACCGTGCCAATGGAGACTCGTACCGACATGGGGAAGTTTGTTCTTGACATTTACTATGATTGTGTCCCCCTCGTTAGCTTCAATGGTCGGTCCAGGATACTGTCCTAGAAAGGGGGTGAATACGATGTGGGAGACCCCGACAGTCGCTCCGCTTACCGTTCACGACCAGCATTTGGCGATAGAAACCGTCAGGAGCACCTTCTCGCATCGAGATGGTCCAGTTGTATTCGCGAGTCGTAGGCTTGTCGGTAATCTTAAAGTCAGAGGATAGTGCAAGTTGCTCGAGACGAGGTTTAACAAGTTCATGCTTAGTGCGAGGACTCTGGAAGCTGGCAGACGCAGACGCAAAGACCAAGAATCCGCATAGAAGAACGCGCAAAGGATTCATCGCGTATTACTTGAAGAGTGAGCAAGGAATGAGGATGAAGGCTGGCTCTCCAGACAATGAATTCATGGCTTATATACCTTTAGAGATAGCAGAGGATCGTGGAGGGTCACTATTCTCTGAATCGGGCTCGAGTTTAATTACAAATTCTGTTCCATCCCCGACGTGGAGGAGATCAGATGAAAGTGCCAGGGGCTGTGGGCCAGTGCTGCCGAATCTCCAAGTTTATCATCGCCTTAAGCGATCCGTTTAGGATTTCAACTCAGAATGGAACTGCATTCTGAACCTGGTCTGCGAAAAAAAAAACAATGAAGTGGGCCATTTGTGCCTGAATAACATGTTAATGCTTCGATTGATAAACATGAGTGTATTAAGATCAGGAACTCAGAGACCATGGTCCAGCATTTACTCCCCCCACCCAATTTAGGAAAGCCCATGACACTTGAGGATCGGCAATGTAATTCAATATTTATTTTAATGCATGCCGAGCCACGCCGACGAGTAACGAGGCGGATTGGCCACTACTGTGTTCCCCCAAACTACCGAACGACGAATAAAATACATAGGAATGCACAATTTCCGATGAAATCAGCTGCAGAGAGCTCCTCCCTATATGAGACATAAGACCAAGCCCATATGGTCCAAGAGACTAGCGCTCAGGTGACTCCCGATTGTCAAATTCCTACTCGGCCAGATTCGCCAATCCAGGACCCCGAGCACCGAGTGGAGCGAAGAATCGCGCTTGGCTGTGGCGATGTTACATGAGGTACTCCTATTTTTAACTCGTATGTAATTATCATGGGATATACTATTCAAACATGCATAATGAAGCAACCTGTGGACCGACAACGCCGTCACTGGTTTTTATAGCGCCTGCGACACCTGTGCGTTGAGAATCGTTGGCCTATACCAAGTATGTAGCCTTAAGAAAGAATGTAAGTGCGCTCCTATCCTACGGCCTGGTAACCCGGGTGTGAGCGCTTAGGATCCAGCTTCTCTAATGCTCGTGGGCACCTGGTTAACATAGGTGTCGTTGAACATGAGGCATAGGTGAGGACAATTGTCGAGGTATATCATATTCCATATCCGAGGTCCAGTGGTTCATACCATATGGAATCTTCGCCGGAGGATGCAAGCGGGGATATTGGAATCTAACGGCCATCTCAAGGCTTGGCTCGGATCGACAAGGAACAATTCAAAGCGGCCCAGTATCCCACGTGCAGATTGTCGAGTGGCTCTGTTAAGCATTTTTCTTTCGGGCGCCAAGCTCATTCAGTTTCCTTGGTACTCATATGATAGGGGTATGTGAACTGCCCGTGCCCATGAGCGCCAGGTGATATCTCTAAAATTGGTTCTCATGACCGCGCCTTCGCGGCACCTCCTACGTTTGTTGAGTTATAAAAAGGGAGATGATCAACCGAATTGCCTTGAATCGGATAATCAACTATCAATATGGATTTTCAGCCAGAAAGTTGTGAGAATTAAGAAGTTTTAAACTTACATGTGATAGTGATTGATAGTGACTCGTCAAGCGGCTTGAAGAGTGTGCCTTGACTGCAATCAGCTCTGGGCCAGCCAATTAGCAGCTTCTGCGGTAGAACCAGGTCTGATTTGGGCTAGTGTGCGCCTAATAAATGCGAGCTTTAACACAGATTTAACGCAGGCGCTCTCTGAGGCACTTCGGCTATGCATCATCCGCTTCGTTCCATGGCGAGCGAGTCCAGGCATTTAATGGAAAAGGCTCACGAGTGTGACGATAACCGAGAGTACTGATATTTATTTTGCCCCTAGTGTACTGAGGAAATCTTCGAGTGCATACTGTGTTGAGGCTTATGTAGTTTAGGGTGTGTCCTGCTTTCCTTGCGCAAAAAGGTAGAGTAAGATACATTATGTCGGGCTGGCGTACTACGGATGGGGTGCCCAGTCGATGGTGAAAGTGTTATTGTATGCTCACGAATACATATACATAGCTGTGTAAACCATGACCGGCTTGATGCAAGCCGATCCCACGTGCGTGTGGCGATAAACCCTCGTGGAAATTGCCACCCAAGTCTGGACCCTGGGACACCCCCACGTGACCCATCCAGGATCCTTGAGCTGTCCACGTTACGGACGTAATCGGTCTCGCACATCCACTGCTACGTGGTTCAAACGACCATGTCAATCCTTCTAACAATATTCGTCTTGGTATTTCTTACTGAACTAGTACGATGGATAGGAAAATCTGTTCTTTTGGAGCTTGTGGGTTACAAGTGCAAAGCGCTATCAACGTCAGCTAACTGTTTGCGGCGATGCTGTTTTTAGCTATACCCGGTCTATACGAGAATTTTCCTAAAATCTACTGTTGATCGACAACGAACGTTACGGGCGGATGTATTGGCTGCTAAGCGCGATTTATTACAAACTTCATCACAAGATCAATTTGCCAAGTGGGCCAAGTTGCGAAGGAGAGTGGACAGAGGTCTTGCGGAATTGGATACAATCAGTACGTATGCTTGCCTTATTTATGAATTTCGGGCGATTGACTCTTGGTAGACTCGACCCTCGCATCGGCAAGGACATCTTTCTCTGTCAAGTTCAGTACGGTTTTGTGGGTATGTACAACTGGGCGCAGTTTTTCATCGGTGAGTGTTAGACTGATTCGCCTGACACTTGTCTAACAATAATTGGATTTTTGATCCATGACGTTGCCTTCGCTTGGCATTGGTTACTTTTGAACATCAACTCGTTTCGGATGGCACAGGATGGTGGTACGGCCGCTCAGCAGTATTCTATCTTCCTCCAGGCTGGATGGGCCCAGCAACCTGGTGGTTGAGTTTACCATTTGCTCCCCGAGGTAAGCCTTGCGATTTCTTACGATGGGTATAAGTGCGCGAAATCTGATATTAGAGATAAACCGTAGGTTCCGTAAGCTGCGGTGTTTGGCAGATGGCCTGTCAGCGTGTTCTTAGAATTATTGAACGACTCGTACGAGATGCATTTGGTATGTATCCAAGCTCAGCCCTTATTAGCCCCTATTGATATTTGTTCATAGTCAAACACGAAAATCCTTCCATCCTTGTCGAAGATCACGACTCGACATCCGCCTCACCCTCGCCCTCGCCACGCGCCGAAAAAACCATCCCCATCTTTTGACGACACGCCTGGAAACAACACATCTGCAGATGAAAAATCTACAGGTACAGCATCCGCAAGGGACAGGGATAGGGCAGAACTTAGAGCACGGTTGGCTGCGAGGCAGAGCGCACGCGCAGCGAAGTAGATGCATTCTAGTTGGGGGTGCCATCGCCAAGATACGTGTCAAACCAGGGCACGTGGTTGGCACTATATGCGCAGCGGATATTTAGACTTATTCAAAACATACCTTGGTAATCACGACCAGTACGTTGACTGATAACTTGTGTGTTGACCATATTTTGTATTAGTTGTAGTCAGTAATGGATTGTTTCTTTGGGAAGTTTCTGGGCATCTCGTATTCAATTTTCCAACCATCTTAAAATCCCTTATGCGGCCTGATTCAACCCAAAGCGGAATAAAGGGTTCTAGATACGGACGACCGAAAAAAGCAGGTGTAGGAGAGACTGAGCAATCGGGGGTGTGCCTGGCCTTTTTGAATGGGTTTGGCCTAGTCCACGTGTTGGTGATACGACACATATACAGTAGCGAGCAGGCGTTTTTTCTCGACCCCTCCACCACCATGGGTACTCGTGGTTTCCTAGCATATCGACATAAAGGTGCGTCATTCGAACACGATCGTTACTTTCGCGCTCACAATCTTTGCTCTTAGGGAAATATTATCGTCTATACCTCCACGATGACGCTCATCCAAGCCTGTATGCGAGATACTGCACAAGTGTAATTCCCCAAGACCCCGTGAAATTGGAAGGTTGGTATTTTTAGTCCCTACGTTCTACCTGTGGATTTGTTTGGGCTTACGAAGGGTGGTGGTGCAGAGTGGATCGATAAAATTACCAAAGCTCTAGAAGACAAGGAAAAACGTATTCGTCTTTTAACCGGTAATCCTTTTCCATTTAAGGATGAAGATAACTCCGATGAGGAGACTGGCAGAGACGAGGCGTCTAAGGACCGCTCGATTCTTGGCGATTCTGACCGCAGCTGGACTTTGGGTGCCGCATTCATCGAATGGACTTATGTTTTCGATTTCGACGATCGTGTCTTTACAGTCAACGGAGCCGTTAATTTTAGGTTTGACAACATGCCTCCACGAAAAAGGCGTCCACATGGATTCAGCTTGACAGATTACCTAGAATCCTTTGCACGAGTCAAAATTCCTGAAAAGCATATTAAAATTCTGAAACCTTGGCCACCCCCTCGCTTTGACACTATACAAGCTGAATCACAATACCGTCAACTTGAGCCTCGGACCGTGCCCCTATCCGAATGGGGTTGTCCTAGTTGGGACACACTCACAACCTCACAACACCTTGCCTCGAGCCTCGTCAAGACCTTGGTCCATGACTACAGTGATGAACTGGCGTTGGCTCACTATCCTAGCGTTTGGCACAAGATCGGATTGTTCTGTTGGCAAGTTGCTAATGCTGCTGCGCCCTCCCATCTCATCTGTCCCCCTCTGGATGCGACTCCCAAAAGCAGCTCGCTTTATGTACGAGCTGATCTTGTCAAACATACTGGCACCACCGATCCGAAGGTAGTACAGGCTCATATAGGTGGCAAGGGCACCCTTGGTTGTTACTGTTGGTTCCGTGGCTGCCTTGTTACGTTTTGCCCGAGGCTAAACGAACCAGTATACATGGCACATCACGTTTGCCAAATGGTAGAAAATCTCCGCAAAAAGGGACGTACCAGCGGGATCGGGATTATCATGTCGGGTTGGCACGTTATCGCAGTCGCCGTCGACGGGCCCACTGTTCGCCAATCACCAGTATTGGACCTACATGACGGAGATCAACTCGGAGAAGGTGTTTTGATGTTGATGCATTTACTGAGCCCCACCTTGACGGTCGCGAAAACTCCATGGGCCAGCGAGTCACTGGACCGCCAATCGGTCGCTACTTTTCGTCTTCCACATGACGTCCTTCAGCAAATCATCCACTTGACCGACTGGGACACATATGTCTCTCTTCATTTCATCGTCTCTCGGTACTTTCGCTCAGTCTACCTTGCCTACCCTCGAGTCGGAGACAGCATCCTGTTGGGTTATGAATCCGGTACAAACTCAGAGCCAGTATTCAAAGTTAAGACCAACGGCTCCCCTTGCTCGACTCTCGCCCGCCTTGTACGGATCGAATCAAACGTCGATAACAGGCTTCCCCTCTGGAGATACAACTCCAAGTGTTCATGAACTGTGTTCTTAGGCCGGGGCTAGCAGGAACGTTCCAGTACTTGCAGAGTGGGACCGGGCTATCCGACAACACTATAGCGGCCAAAGAGAAGAACTTTTTCGGTCACGGTGTCCCGCGCGCATTGTTCAAGGACGTAGTGGGAGGAGACAAGTATCCCGAGATGCGCATACAGGCGGTAAACGGGTCTGGAAAATGGTTGGAATGAGCAAAACTGGGATCTCCAAGGGGCGACTTTTGCGGGAGCCCATGTTGAGCCAGAATTGGAGTGAACGTATGACCGGCTTTGATCCCGAGGACTTACGAGAATTAAGCGAGGTTGAAGGCGGGTGGTACTTGTCAGAATGATGTAAATCGTCTGTAAAATTTCATTCATTTATCATTCAATAAGTTTAGGTTAATACGTATATATTATGGTTGGAGGCAGCTCATGAAGCTATCGCCAGGATAATCTCAGGATACCTTGTCGTATATATTCTCCTTTCGATAAACCCTCGATCCGTGTTGCCATTATTTATAGCATCGGTATCCTGGGAGCTATGTCCGCCCGATTGTGCTGACATCCAAAAGCTTGGTTGACTTTCTACAAACATCTCTTTCCGGTACAACCTTTCCCCAGAATATCCCTGTATATTTGACCCAATATGCTCACCAATGTCAATACACGGTCAAGTTCCTTTAGGGTGTTCGGTTCGCAAAGGATAGTATCGGTATTTACTATCTCCTATAGTAATCGCATGTCGTCAGGCGAAATTATGCAGATATCAACTATTAGTCGTTATAACTTATTGAACGTAAATTTTCCTGCTTCTCTGAGATCCATTATTCCCCCAAGAGGGTTCTGATGGATTGCGGGCACAGGACCCACATGAACAGAAAACTAATGGGCCAAAGGCGAATCTCTGGGTCATATAACTCTGTGTTCACTTCGTTTTGATTAACGACATAACGTTAATCTTGAAGAAATAAATGAGGGAATATGCATTTGCATCCATACCAACCGCACTATTTGATGGTTTGATTTTACGTCGCGCATACATCGACACTCAACCCTTCCGCGTTTGAAATGCAAATTAGTCATAATGCTGGTTTCAGACAGACGCGTCTTGAAAGATGGGAAGACAAAGCGATAGATTAAGGACCCAATATTACTTTTCAACCTGTACAATATGAGCTAGAAAGCGAACAATGCAATGCAACGAAAATCAAAGGAAAACTAATTAGTTTGATTCGATTTCTTGATCTCGAGGAGCTCAACGTCGAACACAAGTGTGCGTTGGGTGGAATGGCAGTGGGTAACCACGGGGACCTGAAAATGTGTTAGCTTTCCGTGTCTTCATTCGCGTTAGCAAACATACCATAAGCATATGCAGGAGGAAGGGTTATTTTGCGACGTTCACCGACTCCCATCCTAAGGGTAATGTTAGTATGCGGGAGGCAAGGAATATACAAACAACTTACCCCTGGAGACCTTGATCCCATCCACGGATAACCTGCCCAGCGCCTAACTTGAACTCGAAGGGCATGCCGCGTTCGCGAGACGAATCGAACGTGCGGCCATTGGACTGGAAGATGCCAGTCTGTAAATATACAGGTTGTCAGCTCTTGAATCGAAAAAGCAACACTGCTAGAAAACTGGTATTGGACTTACATAATGCATGCTCAGGACGTCTCCGTCTTTCGAGCGGGCTCCTTCTTTCGATTGAGGGGGTGATCGTCTCGGAAGTGATAGACGACATGGTGTAGTTACGCGCCAGCGCGTTAGGTAATGTACGGCGTGCAGCAAAGGCAGCAGCAGAGGTACGGATAGAAGAGCGAGCGAAGAGAGACATTGTGTCGATAGGCAGAAAGCAGAGAGCAAGTGAGTGTGGTGGTTTCGTTTAAAAGCCAGACTATGGGGCTGTGTTGCGCTTAGGTCACCTGGGTTGTTTGTGCCAAATTGAGTAATGCACTTAACGCCCTGGCGCTATTCGCTCGCCTGTTGTACTTTTTCGTCGATTTGGGTAGTGGGGTTGGCCCTATGGGGAAGGTGGGACGACCACATGACTCCGCTTGACCAACACGCCGAACTTCGCCTTCAGGCCACGTCCTAGTTGATGCCCTATTGGCGATTAGTTTGTTTGGTACGGCGACTGAGCATGCTTCATCCACGATGTTCAGAAGTACCGGTTGCTGGGACTATCGTTGTGCGGCAAAGTCCTTCGCTCCGCCGTCACTACGATCTCCACATTTGGCCGCCTTTCACCTTCTAGCATCAGATCTAGAGTTTTCCAAAGCAACATTCCAAACAATAATCGCGCCAAAGTTTGACAGAGAGGAGGATCGACCCACGGACGGACCTTGTATCCATTATTATACATATGCCATTTCACAACCGAATCTCGGAAAAACCACAAACGTGCGTATATCCACTTTTGGATGTGTTGGGTGTACGAGGGTTGTGCCACACGTGCTATCTATTCACTTTGAGAGAACACCCCACATCACCTCAATTAAACAAACGTCTCTCCGGCAGCTGGAGATACTACACAGTCAACACCATTAATCCACATGCTTTGGTTCAATGTTTACTACTGAAAGTGAATATACGCCTCGCGATCAGCTCATTGGCGCGTAAGCAATTCGGTTATATTCATCGGTTGGGAAATCAGAGACTGCGATTCAAGAGAGTTGCCTATAGCCGTAGCTCAATCATCATATGAGCTGTGTCCCAAAATGCGCATCGGGGTATCATAATCGGGAGGGAACCCGATCGATCGATCCCACCTATTGTTACCGGCCTCACCCGATTCTACCGATATCGAGACAGAATTTCTGGCACCACAAATAAGCATGTTGATTCGATTGAATTCGAAATAGCTACATGTAACTGGCGACTGGAATCTTGAAGGATGGGCGAGAATAGCGGGCTGTTGGGCCGTACTCCAAGTATCGGCCGTATGGGGCCTTTGGAACTTATAGAGTACATCAATCGGGGTAGCATATATAATGGGTTGATGCGTAAATTATTCTTGCCTTGATTTATCTCACTTTCAAGAGCCAGCGTGGACCAAAACTTAAGAAGCTCACTGGGGAGGCGACTAAACATCCCTGTTATAACACTACTTGATCGGTGGGCTCAACCAGTAATACCAATAAATGAAGAGGATAAGTTCGATACTCTAGCACTAGTTCTGGCCTATTCCGCCCTCCAGTTGCAATTGAGCATACTTCAGTACACATGGGTATGCAGATAACCTATACCCATGGGTATCGCTACCCTCCTACACCACTTTGGAAGAAGCACTGGAGCTATAACATGGTTTTAGAGTTGAGTCAGCTATCTTCTTTGTGAATGAGAAAATTCTCAACTTAAGGTGAAGGCTCTAATCATCCCGTTATCTCTTTCTTAGATGATTTCGGGATGTCTGAAAAGGAGCTTACATTTACCAATTAATTTTTTGAGTATGAGAATATGTTCGTACTGTGAAAGATGGCATTATGGTCCCTGTGCACCGTTTTGGTGGTTGGCATTCAATTGATTATAATAGAAGACTCCCACTCCCCCATGTTCGCGTATATAAACACGATACTTTTCAGCTCAACACGATTTGCTGAGACTGTGGAGATACGTATGAACATATATAGGATTAGATCTCTGGGCTAATGAGATGAAAACTAGAGGGCTGTCTTTTTCGCGTGCTGGCTTCAGCGTCAACCATAAAAAGGTGCATAGTTATGATGAAATGGTACGAGGGGACTCTCATATATAGAGAACAATAATAAACATAAGCACCTTTCCAGATCGCCCATACCGACCCCAGTCATTGACAAAATCAGCATCTAGCTGTAATCTTCGCAAGAACCCTAGTACTACTAACAAAAGGCCCAATCCCATACCTAACAGAAAACTTCTTTATCTCAGAGATCGTGCTGAGTTCGGCGGAAATTGGATAATGATAATAGTGTAACAGTGACCCGGATTTTGCCCCGATTATATCATTGGCCTCTGGCTGAAGTTACCAACTTCTACTGTTAACCTAAGATATTGATTTGGCATATAAGCGGCAATATGAAGTATTTCTGGGGTTCTTACATTTGCCTAATATGTATTTCGTTGTGAGATGAGTCAGGTAATCGCAGGACCCAATTTGAAGATCTAGCTACAATGGGGATATTTTAGTCAGTTGAATCACGAAAGGTATCACTCAGATGCCGAATTAAGGGACTATGGGTATTGAAAATGACCAAGCAAGATGAAATATTTATAAACGAACCCGGTTAGTTGTTGAGGCACAGTAGTCCGAGTGAAACTGAAATCGCGTTCTGGGCCTAGCGTTGTTAACACCACTATGTCACGGTAGCAATGTTCTCGCTCCCTAGCGTTACAGTAACGTCGGCCATGCCCGAGCCCGAGTTGCACAAGTATTTTAACTCGGCCTTGAGCTCGGGAGAGATATGATGGAGTTGTACGTGTCAGCCCGTGCCCGAGGAAATTGTTGACTAGTCGTGGGCACGCGAATCTCGTGATTGGTCCTTTTTCCAAGGGGCAAGTTCGAGGTTCCAGGAACTCGGGCGCAAAATTGGAAGACAGGATATCAGGGAGGCTAATGGTAAAATAATTGACCAATATCCGCGACCCGCACGCAATGTAGCAATAGGTTTGAATGGTTGAATAATCGTCATTTGTAGAAGATATCTCACCAACGGTCACGTGGACGATTTTTTTTGATTCATATTTAACGAGTCACGTGGACGATCGGCCAACCCCTCCCTGGTTGATCGACTTCGCTAGCACATGTTATCTCTCGGTGCTAATGTTATTTATAAAGGCCATCTGCCGAATGCACAGGCTACGGAATCCGTATCCACTCACCCCCCGAATTACATTCGTGAGGTGCTCCAGCTGGCCATCCATACATGTCGGGATTGGAACATGCGAGACACGACTTGGACGCTGGGAATGGGAATGAACGCTACCGAAGACATTGGTGAAAAAATTCTGGGATTTTATAGCAAAAAATCGCTTTATTTATTTTATTTTTGTAGGTACCAACTCTGGATGCCATCAACGCGACCGGCCCCTCCACCTGCGTCTCTTGCCGATGCCTCAATGACACCATTGGCCGGCGCTACGTTCTTTTCTGTGCTGACATACGCATGGTTGACGCCATTAATGACTCTTGGATGGCAACGCACACTGCAAGCACCCGACTTGTGGCGTGTGCAAGTTGAGGAGGAAGCAGGTCCGCTCAGTCAAGCATTGGACGAAGCGTGGGCAAGACGTGTGGAGAAAGCAAATCTAGACTCTGCAAAAAAGAAAAGGCCATTTGGTTTGTCAAGTAAGAATAACAACGGGCCCAGCCTTGCATTAGCCTTGAACGATGTCCTTGGTAGACGGTTTTGGGTTGGAGGTAACTTTCCACTATTCCACTGTTAATCTCTTTATTGACTGTCAATACAGGAGTGTTCAAAGTCATTGGTGACGTCAGTCAGCTCATGGCACCTCTATTGACCAAAGTATGTAATGTTTACGATTCTTTGGGAGCAGTGTCTCATGCATTACTTAGGCCATCATTCAATTTGCCCAAGAGCGCTCTCGCGGGGACTCGAATGCCCCTCACATAGGCCGAGGTATTGGTCTCGCTTTCGGTCTACCGCTCTTGACAATCTGTGCCTCAGTTTGCACCCATCAATTCTTTTGGAGATCCATGTGCGCTGCTTCATTTTGCCCACTTCTACACCCACTAATTATGAAATCGGCGTTCAGGACTACCGGTGTTGCAGCGCGTGCAGCTTTAATAGCCTCCCTATATTCCCGTGGACTGAGATTTGGCCCTGGGGAGCGGCAGTACGACCTTGTCAATCACGTTAGCACCGACGTTAGTAGGATTGGTTTTTGTGCACAATGGTTCCATGCTATATGGACTGCCCCTATTCAAATTGTGTGTGCCCACCTCGTACATCTGGTTACGATTTACTGATTACTGCATGTCGCGCAGTCGATTTGTCTTATTTTGCTATGTCTTCAAGTAAGCTTCTGGTCTTTCCCTCAAGGCGACGTTTGACTAATATTCTCATAGCTTGGCCCCGCTGCACTGGCGGGCTTCTCCCTATTTGCCTTCCTCATCCCAATTCAAAAGACGTTGATGTCCTACCAGCTCAGAATTCGCAAAAAGTCAATGGTACATACAGACTCTCGCGCTTCCCTTTTGAGAGAGTTACTTGGTAGCATGAAGATTGTCAAGGTATGCGCATATGAGGCGCAATTCGAGGACCGGCTGGAAAAGACCAGGAAGCAAGAGCTGAGAGCAATCCGTAGTATAGTATTCATCAAAGCGGCCAAGTAAGTTAAAATAGGCTCGAACCCCCACCTTGGTTTTTCGAGGCCTCTTTCGAATTTCATTGCTCGCTGTCTCAGCCTTTCGTCCAATTACTGAGGCTGATGCATTCTTATTTTATTAGCCAGGCGGTCGCTTTTGCAATCCCAACCCTTGCTGCGGTGCTATCTTTTGTCACCTATGCCGCGACACACGACGAAGGACTGGATCCTGCTGTCATATTTCCTTCCATGGCACTCTTCCAGATGCTGAGGTACGATAATGTTCTCAGTTTATCTATTCTCTCCTAATTATTTCTCATTCAGACAACCTCTCATGTTTCTTCCCCGAGCACTGTCCAGCGCAGTGGATGCCAAGAATGGTATGAAGCCTGGCTGTATGCTGTAATGGATGGTGAACTGATCGTGCTCCTATATAGCTCTCAGTCGCCTGAAGCCCATTTTCCTGACCAAGACGATCGATACTCAGCTTCACGTCGACTTAAACCAGAAAGATGCGCTCGTAGTCGAAAACGCCGAGTGGGTTTGGTGCCACCAGCCTGAGACAAAGGGTGCAAAGGGGAAAGAGGAGAAGCAAGACAAGGCCACGAAAGGAAAAGGCCACGAAACCGATCCTCAGCGAACAACGACAGATGTATCTTTCCGAGTTGCCGACATATCCTTGAACATTCCTCGAGGGAGCATAGTCGGGATCGCTGGTCCTGTTGGGTCGGGTAAATCGTCCCTGCTTCTTGGCTTGCTGGGTGAAATGCCACAGACCCGAGGTCGCGTGAGCTTTGGGGGCAAAACCGCCTACTGTTCTCAAATGGCATGGATCCAAAATGCGACTTTGGTAAGGTGCATTGTTCTGTCGTGCATATTGTCGCGCTCAACAGCCATCACGTATCGCAGAGAGACAATATTATTTTTGGTCGACCGTGGGACGAAGAAAGATACTGGACGTCTATTCGGGATGCGTCGCTGGAGACGGATTTGGAGCTGCTTCCTGATGGGGATTTGACCGAAGTTGGTACTTTACCTTGTACTATGGGCGTAAAATCACTGACAAAGAACTTTAGATCGGTGAAAAGGGCATAAGTGAGTTGTGCATGATCGAGTTTGACCAGATGGACTAATCTGCGAGAGAAAAAAAGATTTGTCGGGAGGACAAAAACAGTAAGTTTGGCGATTCCAACATTGGGCCAGCGTTGACGGATTCGGCTAGGCGCGTAAATATCGCTCGGGCGTTGTACGACAATGCAGCAGAAATATTCTTGCTCGATGATCCGCTAAGTGCTGGTGAGCAAGTTCCCAATAGAATTATGATCATACACTCAAATGCATCTCATTTATGCGCATTTTATAGTCGATGCTCATGTCGGTCATGCACTCTTTCACAACGCTATCCTCAATAACCTCAAAGCACGAGGCAAAACGGTCCTACTCGTTACTCATGCTCTTCATTTTCTTCCCGCAGTAGATCACGTCTACACTCTTGAAAGATTCTTTTCAACAGCGCCCCTGGACCCCGGCGATTTCTCCAAAAGGGCAGATTTATCAGAGGACCAGATCACCTTGAATCGCGGTTCTCCTACTCCAACACTATCCGTGTCTGGCCCCAGTGTTGAAAGTGGCCGGATCGCTGAGCAGGGTACTTATGAGCAGCTCTTACGCTCTGGTGGCGCCTTTGCGAAACTCGTGGAAGATTTTGGGAATGGGGAGGGGCATGAGAATGGCGATGCGTTGCATGAAGGCTTGAAGGAGACAGGAAAGGAACCTAAGCCCAAACCCGAAAAGAGCCTCAAGGCTGCCGGAACAGGAAAGTTGGAAGGAAGGTTGATCAAGGCCGAGAAGCGCACAACTGGATCTGTAGAGTGGTCTGGTAAGTGAAGATATTCGGCTTCACGAGCAGTATTAAGGATGCTTCGTAGTTTATAGCAGGTATATTTCTTTTGGCATTCCATGGGTCACAATTCCCATAGGAATATTTTCCATTCTTATAGCCCAGGGCTGCTTTGCGGTAAACAACTATTGGCTTGTCTGGTGGCAAAATAAGTAAGTGGACTTGTATTTCACTTTTGGTCTATTACATTAAGCCTCGCTATAGCACCTTTAACCAACCCTCCCCGATCTATATGGTCGGATATGCCGCTCTTGGACTTGGATACGCTGTGTTTGCGCTAGTGATGTATGTGGTTTTTCTGAAACCGTGCTTATATGCGCCTATTGAAACACCAATAAAAAGGGGTATCGCTCTTGGTTGCTTGACATATGAATCTTCCAAACATCTTTATAGACAATCGCTAAGTCAAGTATTTCATGCTCCAGTAAGTGTCTCCCTTGGCGAATAGATAAGGAACTAATCCTACTATCCAGATGTCATTCTTTGATACCACGGTAAGTCGCCAGGATAGGCATTCACCCGCCGAAATTGACCGGTTCGTAAAGCCTCTTGGAAGAATCTTGGGCGTTTTCGGAAAAGATGTGGATAGTAAGCTCTCGAATTGTTTCTAGAGCGAATGAAGATTTGACATAATTTCCAGCTATGGACAATGGCCTTTCGGATTCTATACGGATGTGTGAGTGAGGTCATAGTGAGAGCATGGCCCACAAACTGACCTCATGTATTAGTCATATTTACGATCAGTTCGGCCATAACTAGCGTGGTGATGATCACAATCTTGGAATACTATTTCGGTAAGATGTCCAAATGCCTTGCTTGTATTGTGTCTCATTCATGACTTCCAGTTGCACTTGCGGTGTTTATTCTAATATTGTACCAATACTTTGCTGCATTCTATCGAGCTAGCGCTCGGGAGCTCAAGCGCCTTGGTAAGTTTATAACCGCATATTTTTGCATCAACTTTTGACTCCTTCCTAGACTCCAATCTTCGGAGCCTGCTATACTCACATTTCTCCGAATCCTTGACCGGACTTGCTACAATCCGCGCGTACGGAGAGGTAAACCACTTTTTGAAGGACAATACATACTACATCGACTTGGAAAATCGAGCTTTGTTCCTCACCTGCGGTAAGCATCGAACAGCGTCTGACTCTTCAAGGTTTTACTCATATTTGACTATAGCGAATCAACGGTGGCTTGCCATCCGCTTGGACTTTCTGGGATCTTTACTCGTTTTCTCTGCTGGAGTAATGTCCGTAGTAGGCATCCATGGAATATCGCCATCAGAGATTGGACTAGTGCTTGTGAGCATCCCTAGGACACATGTGATTTTTCATGACAAACTGACCATGTACAGTCCACTTTAACTAGCTTGGTCCAAGTAATGGGTAGGTTTGTTCAATGACATACAGGTGATATATAGCTAAAAGCGATTCGCAGGGATGATGACCAGACAATCAGCCGAAGGTAAGATTTTGCTCTCAATATGCCAAGGAGATGAATTCTTAAACCTTCTTGTAGTTGAAAACTATATGAACTCTGTAGAAAGAAGTAGGTGTTCTCTGATCTCCACGTTTTCGATCGAAATTCATATTTTTGTTACAGTTTTACATTACACGAGTAGCGGAGACATACCCCAAGAGAAACCTTATCTTGTGATCGACAGAGCCCCTCCCAAAACATGGCCAACCCACGGGGAGATAGAGTTCCGTGATCTAGTCATGAGCTATCGACCAGGCTTGCCACCCGTTTTGCGTGGAGTCTCGCTGCATGTTCGCGGCGGAGAGAAGATAGGGGTAGTCGGACGAACGGGTGCAGGTCGGTCTTGAATCTATCCAACTCAATCTCATGATGCTTACACCAGATAATGCCTTATAGGGAAGAGTTCGCTGATGGCAGCCCTTTTCCGCATTGTCGAGCTAACGTCGGGCTCGATTCTCATCGATGGCCTGGATATTGGGGAGATGGGCTTAAGCTCGGTTCGCTCAAAGATTGCCATCATCCCGCAAGAGGCTGGCATCTTTTCCGGCAAGTCTCTGCCAACAAATACATATACCGGTGATCTAAACCAAACTACTTTTAGGGACTATTCGATCTAACATGGATCCCTTCGGCGAATATGACGACGCTACTTTGCACGATGCACTTCGTAGATCGCATTTGCTTGGGCAATCAATCTCTGCCCTGAGTCTCGATTCGCCTATCACTGCGGAAGGCGCTAATCTGAGTGTGGGCCAGCGCTCTCTTTTATCGTTTGCGCGAGCTTTGGTGAAGCAATCCAGAGTCCTCGTACTGGATGAGGGTATGTGATACGTTATCTTTATGACCCACATTGTTAATGTAATGGTGGGTAGCTACTGCGAGCGTAGATCTAGAAACAGACTCGAAAATACAAGCGACTATCAAGACAGAGTTCTCCGATAGAACCATCCTGTGTATTGCTCGTAGGTAACCCTTGTTTCACTTATGTTTCGCCCTGACCAGGTATCTAGACCGTCTACGTACCATCATCAACTATGACAGGGTAGTTGTCATGGATCAAGGGCAAATAGTTGAAGTTGGGGCTCCGTTGCACTTATTTTCGAATGATAGTGGCATTTTCAGGAGCATGTGCGACCAGAGCGGGATCGATGCCCAGGAAATAATTCGGAGCACGGGGGCCCCTTGAGTTATTTTCACTATAGAAGCAGAACTTCTTCCATAGATTCGACTCTTTAGCTACAGTTAGCGTTTGCCATGTCGGACTCGTGTTTAGCGTTCGTAAAATAATTTTGATATTGTTTAATTTCAAAGTGTTCTATTGCACTTCTCTCGTATACGGTATCATTGCACGGTATCATTGCTCTTAAACAATGGTCTAGAACTGGGTAGTCATTCGGGATTGCAAATGGCTGTTTAGACCGAGATCGAATTATGCATCTCCTACTTTCTTGATTCCTGCCACTACACGCTCGTTTCTCCTCCAAAATTCAACAATTATCTCAGAAAGTCGTTCAGGGTTATCCTGGGTACAAGAAAGATGGTCAGCATATGCCTCAAAGCACAGCGACAATTTGGAATACGTGCCTCGTGAAGCATATGTCCAACACCAGGAACAACTACCATCTGGAACTTGCCTTGCATTTGCCCAATCATGAGAGTTTTATCCAGTCGATCTGTACCCGCAAGGACCAAGAGCCGCGCCGTCCGTGCGGCAAGAAACTTTTCCGAAAGTCCATTGAACCAGCCTAATAAAAATAAATAAAGTGCAGACGGACGACGCATTTCGTTAGAACTCATCAGAGCAGTCCTGCTATAACTTACTTCTCCAATATGGGCTGGTATTTCGAAGCGGGGTGCGCCATTTCCAGGCATGGCTAGCAGGCGTATCACTCGGCTGTGCGGGTACAACCAAAGAGGGTACCGAAACCCGTGCTGATGCCACGTTCCTAATCGTGTTTGTGGTAACACTGCGAACATGAATGTGAAAACGGTAGAATTGTGGGAGTAATTGGTCGGTTGATTTGTGCGGAAATATTATCATCAATAAGTGACGTACTGCCATTCGATCGCTTCTTCTTGAGATGCAAACCCATCAGGTCGCGAGTCCAGCAGCTTGTGCATATGCGGGAGTGCTTCCATCGCCGAACCTATTGGTACCCAGTAATGTGGTCAAAACCGGTAATTCCGGGTCATTACCTGCTCCCACCGACCTTCTACTACGTCCAACACTGCTACCCCTGAGACGCGATAACCTTTCTCCAACAGTGACGGGCATCCGTGTACCACCGCTGTTCCTCCCATGCTGTGTCCCAGCAGCTGGCTCACACGCATGTCAGCATCATAGAAGTACGGCAAAGTGTGGTAAGAAGACAAAGGAAATAGCTCGATCATCGATCGGTCAGGAATGCATCCATCCTCTACGGACTCACAATTAGAGATGGTGCCTCGGCCGGCTTGGGGAACAAAGTACAAAGCAGATTTACGAAATCTGATGCAAGCACAGATAAATCGAGTACATCCGCATTTGGGTCTGATGCGTCAAGAGGTGTAGTTTTACCTGTATCGGTTCCGATTAGACATTCACAGCTACTCCGGGGATGATATCACCGGAATCACGTACCGTGTCCACGAGCATCGATGATGAGCATTCCCAGTTCTCCCCCACTGATTTTTGTCACTTCCTGAGCAAAGCATGCGAAGCTAAGGGCGGAATATCCAGCTCCGTGGTGGCAAACGAGCACAGTGCCTGGTTCGTGTAAGAAAAGAATGCTTCGCCGCGAGATTCATGTTTAGGTATACCTTCAGGACCTTGCGCAGTTGGTGGAGTGTAATACACCCTGAAATCCAATCCAGACTCGGCTACCGACACTTGCGCAGCCTGAGTAAGCAAGCCCAACGCTGAGATTGGCGAATAATCTCGAGCAGAGTTGTTCGGGTAGCTCCACGATTGGGGCGGGCTGAGTAGACCTAAGAAATTCGTCAAGGCATATTACAAGTAGACTTGGGGCATTAGTACATACCCAGCTCCAGGAATTCGTACTGGCGGGAGATCACCCAAGCCATCCTCTTCATCCTCTTCTTCATCCTCTTCATCTCCCAGTTCGGAGTCAGGAAATGCCCAAGGAGCCTTAGCCTGTGGTGGCGGGGCTTGTTGCCGGGAAAGCCCAGCAACGCGAGTTGACATGGCAGATCTTTGTAATGCAGACATGATAGTATCTAATATTATCTTGCTGTGATCGAAATTGAGGCCGAGATACTGGTAATCCCGTAGTGCTAGTTCAGAGAATGGGGTGTGTCGAGTTGGGAATCAC